>NC_056747.1:33503057-33859423 GCF_019279795.1 Protopterus annectens
TGTTTGGCAGAGCCCCCAGTAGTATTAGCCTCCCACCGCACTCCTTTAGTCCTCCTCCTCCATTCTTTTATGTCCATACCTTGACATGTGTGGGGAATAATAATTCTGCATTGACCCAGCGGACTGGCCCACCCCAGTCTTAGACTTGGCCTGTTTTGCCGTTCCCTTCACTGGGTGATGTTTCTTCTTTCCCACTATGACATTACATTTGAAGTTCTCCTTTATATGTCTGATTAGCTGAACTCCTTATTTTCCTTTTCTGTCATTCCTGAACAAGCTATACCCAACACCTGAATATCCTACACCTTCTTATCACTGCTCCGTGTTTCACTGATGCCAGAAGTGTCCATCCTCTCCTACCGTACCACTGCTCACACCTTCCCATCCTCCTATAAATAATCCTTGCACAGCACAGTAACACTGCCTACCCATGCTCTACGTTATAATTGTTATTTTGCCATATTTTCTTTCTGTTTTTCCACTTTCACTCTAAAGTTAAAAGTGTGGTTATTGAGATTTACGTTTCAACCTAGCTCTGAGCATCTCTGCCTTTCTGAGTTAAGACAGAGCCTCTTTGTGACATAAATCTAGGCTGTTTGTCCACTGATAACTCCCAAGCTCTTTTCCCTTTTGATTGGCACTAACAGTTAATATATTTACAAATCCTTTTCTTCCTCAGTGTGCCCCCTACTCACTAGCACAGGAAGGTCACCTGGGAACACTACCTCCAACCCTCTATATGGCACCTCTCTCTCATCTATTTAACCCCTCCTACTACAATCTCAGCAGTCTCCTCTGACTAACCCCTGGCGATACACATGTCTACACCCTCCCCTTGGGAACCACTTTGGCCATGTCCTCCCTTGCCCTACTGAGTCTAAGTCCAAAGACATGGTTCATTGTAGCCTCATTTCTGATGTCTCACTTAACCTTTTCTTTTCCTTGGCTACTGAGTTTCCCATCATTGGAATCTTCTTTTTTCTGTACCCATATCGGCTGATGTCCCCTTATTTATTTGCTGCACTACCAGTATCTCTTCTGTCTGTATGATGTCCCCTTCAATTCCACCACCACACTCCTTTTTATTACCTGTTCTGCACCTGATCCCTTTCACACTGTTGCTGTACTCTTCTTACAAGCTCCTCCACTACTCTCCCCTTTAGGCCTCTGTCCCTACCATATGGCTGACCACTATTCTCCCCTTTAGGCCTCTGTTCCTACAATATGGCTGACCACTATTCTCCCCTTTAGGCCTCTGTCCCTACCATATGGCTGACCACTATTCTCCCCTTTAGGCCTCTGTCCCTACCATATGGCTGACCACTATTCTCCCCTTTAGGCCTCTGTTCCTACAATATGGCTGACCACTATTCTCCCCTTTAGGCCTCTGTCCCTACCATATGGCTGACCACTATTCTCCCCTTTAGGCCTCTGTCCCTACCATATGGCTGACTACTATTCTCCCCTTTAGGCATCTGTCCCTACCATATGGCTGAATGTATCTTGTTGCTTTCTCTGTCCACTTTTTTTGTGGTGTTGTCTCTCACATGGTCACCTCTAATTATGTCTCCCATTTGTTCACCACTAAAGTCTACATATATTTGTCTACATAGACCTCTCTCTCTCTATCTGTCTCTCTCCTACTGATCATCTCTCTGCTATGTTCAGTTTTCCTGTGCTGTTCTCCCTCTATCTTCTTCCATGCCAACCTTTCTACTGGCTTCCTGTTGTCATCTCCTCTTCCATCCTCCTCAGCCCCCAATGTCTCTTCTTTCCTGATATGTCAATCCATTGCCATCTGTAGGTCCTATATTCTTGTTTGAAGCCCTTCCCCCCCATGGTAGAACCCAATACCTTTTGCAACCCTAAAGCACCCAAAGCCAAACAGTGGTCCCACTTCCTGAGCATCTCATAAATCTGTTAGTCTTCTATCTCAGAATATGTTGCTTCTTTCATGCTGCCCCTGTATTTCATCCTTCATGTTTTCTGGACTGCATTTATTTCCATTGATATTCCTTTTAACACCAAACTAGGCCTTTCTATCTCTGGTGTTATCCTGGGGCTGACATACAAAAGCCAATTAAAAAAACAGTAGGCTTATTATATAAGGGCATATAGATTCAATCAATTTTCACATCCACCCAGCCATTTAATGGAGGTTGGCACTAGTATATCTGGAACAAATATCCATAAATAATATTCAAATAGTATTTTCTTCTAAGAAAGAATACCTTGGTTTATGACCACCATATTTTCAAACAGCAGGACAATAAAAAGGAATAGTTCTTTAGTTTAGTAACATGTTTTTATTACATAGGTAAACATTAGGCAATCAATCTGCAGACTATTACATCATCATCCCCTTTTTCCCATTTACATGGGGTCGGGGTATCGTATTAACTGTCGCCAACTCTCTCGATTCAGTGCCACTTTCCTGCCTTCTTCAACACTCATGCCTGACTGTTGCAGGTCTTCTTTTACACAATCCATCCACCTCTTTGCTGGACGCCCTCGCTTCCTCTTACCTTCTTCCTGTCTGTCCCAAATCTCCCTCACCAGATTGTCTTCTGCTTTTCTACACATGTGCCCAAACCATCATAATCTGTTCTCTTTGATCTTTTCTGCAATTGGAGCTACTTTGGCTTCCGCTCTAATGTCCTCATTTTTTCGCCTGTCCCGCAGTGTGCATCCTACCACCTTTCTCAGGCACTTAATTTCCATCACCTCTAGCTTCTTCAACTGTTCTGCTTTACTGCCCAGGGTTCTGTACCATACAGTAGTACTGGTCGCACCACTGTCTTGTACACCTTACTTTTCAGCTTCTTTGGCATTCTTCTGTCATAGACTACACCTGATACTCTATGCCAGTTGGCTGCAGCCCCTCTGATTCTAGCTTTGACCTCTTCATTCAGACTACCTTTCTCCTCAACCACCCCTCCCAGATACTTGAAGCTGTTTACCTGTTCCACTATCTTCCCATCTATCTCTATTCTCAGCTTCTTCTGATTTCCCCAATCTGCTGCCATTACCACTGTCTTATCTGTGCTTAGTTTCATCCCATGTGCCTTCAGATTTGCATTCCATTCTCCTATCCTTTGCTGAAGTTCTAGATCAGAGTCTGCCTGTACTGCCACATCGTCTGCATACAGCAGCTTTGTTGCTCTGACCCCTCCAACCTGTTTGCTGATGTAGTCCATTACCAGTATGAACAGCAGTGGGCTCAGAGCTGAACCCTGGTGTACACCCACTCTCACTGGGAACCCCTCAGTGAGGCCAAACACTGTTCGTACTTGAGTCACTGGGTCCTTGTGCATAGCCTGTACTAATTCTACCAATGTTTCTGGGACTTCAAACTACCGCAGTACTGCCCAGATCAGCTTTCTTGGGACCTTGTCATATGCTTTCTCCAAGTCTAGGAAAGCCCAGTTTGACTCTCTCCTCTTCTCTAGTTTCTTCTCAGGTATCTGTCTCAATGCAAACATCGGGTCAATTGTGCTGCATCCTGATCTGAATCTGAACTGTTCATCTCCCATCTTACATTCTACTATTCTGCGTATCCATTTATCAATCATCCTCTCCAGAACTTTCATGCAATGTGGTAGGAGTTTGATGCCTCTGTACTGTCCACAGACTATTACATGCCTAGCCAATAACCAAACAGTGAGCAAAGGTGAGAATCAAACCCTGTACTTTGTGTCTGTAAGGCAAACACCTTAACGACTATCCCAATCCCCAACATATCGTATATAGACTCCCTGTTCCCTCCATCTTGGACTTGACCTTTAAAGGAAGCCTACTGGGCATTCAAGTAGATCCTTAACTGTCCTTTTAGAATCAGACCTATGATCTGGTTTCATCTTCTGGGAAATTCTCCAGTGGGACACTTCGTCTCCAGTATCTCTGCCATTTTCTGCTGCTGAGTATCATCAGTATCAGTCACTGGCTGGTCAGAGGTCTGGTCCATCTTCCCTGCTCCCCAGATGTGAAGGTGTTTAGTGGTCACCTTTTGGAACTGACTATGGTCAGCAATGTGGTTTGTCATCCCTCTTGGGGTGTGATTGGCAGGTTATCTTCTTATGGATATTGTTGTGGCCTTTCCTGGTTTGGTCATACATAGTCTTTGTGGGTAGGAAAATGGACACTACCACCAGCCCTGTAGTGCTACTGGGTATCACTTCCACAGTATCTTCTTGCACATACCCATTTGTGATTTATAGCTGGCAGTGGTCTGTCTGTCAGTCTGATTAAGAACCTTTTCTCCACTGGTTTACACAGCTTCTCCCCATACATTTGTCTGACATTAAAGGGGATAGAGATCATACGTAATTTGTGTCTCATGCCTTTTGCCCACTTTTTGAGCTGTGATAACATGTATTACGGGCTCTTCACTCATGCACTTGCGTTGTTTTCTGCATATTTTTGTGCTCATCTGATTTTATCAAGTCCCATATACAACGTAGTTTTCTGTTCAAAAACAGCACTGCTAACTCAGTATTAGTGGTTGAGTATATTGTACTGTAAATAAACAGAAATGTGTTAGTCTCATATTAAATTTCCCTTCCACATGCCTCACTCCTTTTGCAGTTTTTTCAGATCATTTCACAAATATCCCAACTGCCACACTACATGCTTTCACTGTTTTACATGATTTTGGCTTGAGCTGTGCAGTGCTAATGCAGAGAATTTGTACAGGCAAGGCATTCCTTACAATACTAACTTCTTTTCTCATGCCCTATGTCTCATACTGCATGCAGCTCATCTGTAGTCTCTAACTACTCAACAACGCAAACTGGAACAGTGAGTCTCTGAAAAGTATTTCATGCCCAATACAAATGAGATGCCACTGTACAGATGTACATTCCTAAGGATATAATTATGGTGGCCCTATTGCAGTTCAACATTATATTCTGTTAAGGTGCAAGCAATCTAGACTTTAAACCGACGGTTACTTCTACTGGACAATAAGTCCCCACAAACAAGTAGTGTGCCAGTTACATCAGAAACTCAACTTTTGTTTACTGTTGATTCTGATCATCAGGAGGGTTGGCACCCCCTTTACCCCCCCCCCCCCCGCAGTTTTCAAAGTTGACAGAAGTGGGGTAAACCTTATTAGGTAAGGCATGCTTGCACTTTACACTGTCTTCATTTTTTTTTAAATGAAATATTGTCAGCTTTCATCCGAGTTTGCATGCAAGTTGGAATTATTTGTATTCTTAACATAAAGTATACTTCACAAGCAATACTGCTTTACAGATCTTTTTATAGCATGAGTACTGGGCAGCCTGTTCAAAGGGTCATAGTTGAATACTAGGCTAACTGCCCTTGCAGTCCATTTTAGCCTGGCCAGTTATCCAATTAGTTAGAATTACCATAGTTCCAAGGTATATATTTATGTACTACTAATAGCATAGTAATAGTTCTGGGTGATACAGTGATTATTTTTAGGGAACACCATTGAGTGCTTCTGAGGGTCATATTAGTTGAAGAACCTTTTAGATGCTACCTTTCTCCACAAGTAGTTCAGTCCTGAGGTACATTTTCTCTTTCACATCCATAGATCTGGGTTACAGTTGAATAGTGCAGGGATGAACTGTGTTTTATATGTAAGGGGAGTCTGTTCCAGAGTATTAGTAACCTGAGATTTATGTCTCTCCAAACTATTCTGTTTTTAAGTTAAGAAAGAAGTTTAGATCCTGGAATGAGTATTTCTGATGCAGAATGACTTGTGGATGTGCATTAGGGCCATCAGTATAGGATCAGAGGATGCCTTATAAGACAGAAATAGGTCCCCTCTCAGCATTACTTAGGATATCAAATACTGAGCTTTGAGGGGGGGGGGTCTATGTAGGACTTATGTTTTAGGCTCTGCACCAAGTAGGTCAGGGTTTAGGCCTTGTGCAATGTAGGACTTATGTTTTAGGCCCTGTATCTAGTAGGTCTTATGGTTTAGGCCTTGTGTCATGTAGGACTGATGTTTTAGGCCTGTAACAAGTAGGTCTTATGGTTTAGGCCTTGTGCCATGTAGGACTTATGTTTTAGGCCCTGTACCAAGTAGGTCTTATGGTTTAGGCCTTGTACCATGAAGGACTTATGTTTTAGGCCCTGTACCAAGTAGGTCTTATGGTTTAGGCCTTGTGTCATGTAGGACTTATGTTTTAGGCCCTGTACCAAGTAGGTCTTATGGTTTAGGCCTTGTGTCATATAGGACTTATGTTTTAGGCCCTGTACCAAGTAGGTCTTATGGTGTAGGCCTTGTGCCATGTAGGACTCATGTTTTAGGCCCTGTATTCTCTTTACCAGGAGACTGTGGGCATTTAAGTTCCTTTGTCTGGCAGACACATGACCAATGTGGCATTGTACTCAATGATTGGCCTTAGGAGAGCAGAGTAAAGGAGGATAATGACATCCTTAGACCTGCATACCTTTCAACTGTACAGATTTACGCAGAATGTCCAGATTTTTTGACACAAATTTTGGAACTGTTTTTCATAAAACTGGTTTTCTGGCAAAACGTTGGGAAATCATGGGGAGTTCAAATCAGGAAAATAAAGACAGATATTTGAGTTTCAGACTTCATAACCTTCAGAAAATTCATGATAATGCAAAACCTGTCATTCTATCAACTTTCTAAGTTTGTAAGAGCAATATTTAAAAATTGTCCCTATTTTTGGGCATTTGTCCCCCCATGTGTTATGGCTTTGCTCAGATTTCTTGCTCTAAGAGGTTGAGAGGTATGTTGGGTGCTATCCCTTTGTTGATAAGCTGTGCAATATATAAGGACTTCCTTATGCTGCGGACACATGTTGGTCAAATGTAAGGTTACTGTCCACATATCTAAACTATAGGGTCGACTCTTAGGGAAGTGCATTAAACGTGGTAATTTCACACAGTAGTGGGGTTCTCCAAGGATATAATAATACACTTTTGGGCACTTAGGTTTGTCTTTATTTTTTGTCTTTATACTGTGGCATCATTCTAGGTGAGGGTAAGATGCTACTCAAGGTCAGGGTCATACCGGCCTGGGCTACATGATCAGAGAGCTTCTCTATGTCTCTTTTCATGTAGTCGAGGGAGGTACGTCTGTGGTCATTCATGCAGCATGTACAATGACTGAGTCATATTTGTATTTGCTTTGGAGTGACCTGAGTGCTTGCGTTATGTGGCGGATCCTAGCGCCCGACAGGCAGCTCACTGTGACCTTCTCTTTATTCAGCCTGGTGAGCAGGACATCAGTGTGTCTGACAATAGAGTCACCTATTACAAGAGTATCAGGTGTGTTATTCAGCCTTAAGGGCTGTGACTGCTTGGCACACTGACTTTGTGTGCTATGTGTTGTACGTGTTTTGTTTTGGGGTAGCACTTGCTTGGATGTCTGCTTTGGAGGTCTCTGTTGCTTAGACAGATTTTTATTTAGAGCCTCCGAGTATGTTTTTGTGTTTTTATGTGTTTAGTTCACTGTTGTGGTGGGACTATGTGATACTGGAATTGTGTTGTGTGAGGTTACCTTCTCCTCCTGACTGGTTACACCAGTTTTGAGATGAGAGAGCTCAGCCTCCAGTTTGGCTATATGGTTGCATTTCTCACATATATTTGTACCTGATTGGAAGAGGAGAGGGTTGTCCGTGTACATGAGACAGTTGTAACATTGCCTCAAAATTCCCAGATTCACCAGCTGGACTGGAGAGGAAACCATTGACTGACCTTTAGACATGCTAGAGTAATATAGGGAACTGAATTAAAATGGACCAATAGGGGACAAGGTAATCGTAGAGAGTACAAGAGTAAGTAGTGCTTATGGTTTATTAGTGCTAACTTGTAAGATTACTTATTTGGACCAGTGAGGGGCCTTAGAATGAGAATATGGTGTTTAATTTGAGAGATAGAGCAGTTCTAAGGGAAAAAGTGAAGAGCAGACTTTGTGGAGCCAGGAGTAGTTTAAACCCAATTAGGCGGCGCTGCCCAATGTTGCAAAAAAACGAGCAAAACCATGCAAAAGAGGGTTTTAAGAGAGGGAGATCAAGGGGTTTGGAATTGACCCAAAACGGCCAATAAAAGTACAGTTTCTAGGCAGTAACCACTCCCACAGGGGCAGGCAGGCTGCTCAATGTTTATCACTGCCACTGATGAACACAGAGACTTCCCTTTAGCCCAAGCAAACAATGGCCTCCAAGAAACTTACAAACAGTTCAGAACAGCAAATCTGTAACTGAACTTTTTTAAATCTCAGAAAAGTGGGAAAAAAGCAAGATTTTTTTGTTTTTTAAGGAAAGCAGAGGTTACCAAGTATCAACAAGTTAGAACAGTGCAGTAAATGACCCCACACTTGAGTGCTAGCCCAGAGACAGATAAAATTCAAGTTTTAAGAAAAAAACGATTTTAAAAATAAGTGCACGCAGGAAATTCAGTAATCAGCTCTAGGTTGTGTTCTAAATTCAGTTACTAACATAGAACTCAAGTTTAACAAGCCAGAAAATGCTCAAAAGTAAGCAGCAATGCAGAAAAACTTAACAAATAATCTGAAGCAAAATACTTAAAATCTCAAAAGTGGCTCCTTTCTTCTCTCAGCGTTTTCTCCTCTTGGTGGGTGCTTCACCAACAGCCAACAAGTCCGAAAAGACACCAAAACCACGAGGCAATCGGGTTTTAAGAGAGGGAGATCAAGGAGTTTGGAATTGACCCAAAATGGCCAATAAAACTACAGTTTCAAGGCAGCAACCACTCCCACAGGGGCAGGCAGGCTGCTCAATGTTTATCACTGCCACTGATGAACACAGAGACTTCCCTTTAGCCCAAGCAAACAATGGCCTCCAAGAAACTTACAAACAGTTCAGAACAGCAAATCTGTAACTGAACTTTTTTAAATCTCAGAAAAGTGGGAAAAAAGCAAGATTTTCTTTGTTTTTTTTTTTAAGGAAAGCAGAGGTTTAGTCTGTGGCTCTGGCACCAATTATTTGTTTCAGACAAATCTTCTTGCAGAATGGCTGAGTCATTTGAGGATTCGATGGCTGCTCCAAGCTTTAATGATTTTCCGGTGTTTGTGACCTTTTGTGTTTTTTTATTTATTTTTTGTTTTATAGTGGTTTATGTAATTTGAGGATTCGATGGCGGCTCCAAGCTTGCAGTCATCCATAAACATTGCCAGCCAAAGCCCCTTGGTGTTTGCTTTCACTTCAGGAAAGTAAATGCCAAACAAGACAGGTCCCAGTATTGATCTCTGTAGAATTCTACTGACGACTGGTCTTTTGTGGGGGGTAGTTTCCCCTGTCCTGACCATTTGGGTCCTATTTGTATGTCAGTTGGTAATGCAGCTGGTGACATAGGGATTAATTTCTGGTTGGGTAACTCTCCACAATGCCTGAGTGAGGTACTGGTTTAAATGTTTTGGTAAGATCTAGGTAGGTGGTGTGCACCATGCCTTTGTCCATTGCTTTAGTGACCTTTTCAAATGAAGCTACTAGCTGAATAAGTAAGACATGTTTCTGATTAACCCAAACTGGGATGGATCCAGTGTTTGGAGGTTCCCTATGTCATTACCTTAAAAATGAGGTTGCTTAGACTTATGGGTCATAATTACTTGGGTCAAAAGATGACTCTCCCTTGTTCAGGGGTATAACAGTTGCTGTCTTCTATTTCCTTGTGTGGAGGCTGAGATTGAACCATGGTGTTAAGAGCATAGATACATCATACTTCATGCTATTTAACATACATCCTGGGATATTGTCAGGGCCCATTGGTGCAGTTCTCCTGGCCTTTGACAGTGCACTCAGGAGTTGCTCCTACATAAAAGTGGGGGGTATCAGTTAATAAAATATCTTGTGAGATAATAGGGGGTGAAGTTGGGGCTGAATTTATCATTCAGTAAGTTTGCATGTCTTCAGGTTCCATATAGGTGGTGTTGCTCACAATCAGTAAACACATTGTTGCATACAGCTCTTGAGGTTGTACACCTAACTGAAGAAGTCTTTCTGGTTGTCCTTTGCATTGGTGGTTGTCTTTGCCTCAAACCTGGCTTTGGTGGTTTTGATTAGATTCCTGCTCTGGGTTATTCTTATTTGGCAATGGTTGTCTTCCTTTTGTTGTAAAGCTTGTTTATTTGGTGGTTCCACACAGGGAGGTTTGTTTTTTAAGGATAGCCCTATGCTTGTTCCAACAGGGTTCAGCTGCTTCTATGCAGTTGTAGACACACTGGTACAAGTTACTGATGTTCATTTCCACTCAGTGGAATATAAGAGGTTTGAGGGAATTTGAAAATTGCCAGGGTATTGCTTAGGAGTAAGAAACATGACTTGGAGAACTTTCTAAAGATTCTAGGGGCTGATGGACTCTCAGGTTTCAATTTTATTTCTAAGGGAAACAGTTTTATGATCTGGCCTAATGAGTAAAGATAATATCCAAGAGACTGAATATAGGGAGTTTTGTGGCAATTGAGATTAAATTATGGGGTATCTCCAAGTTGTTTAAACAAAGACATATCTATTAATTGTGTCTTAAAATTGAGGGTTGCCAAACTATAAGACCACTTTTTGTTTGGCACCTGTTTTTGTACATTTTATTTGGTATGTACCGTTAAGTGTTTAGTCACTTAGAGTACCTGGTTTATATGGCTATTTGAAGGTTTGTACAGCAGTGTGTGTTTGTATTTTGATGAAGTCACTAATAACAGTGAGACAAAAATCATGCAATTTCACTGGAAACCATTTGGTCAGCATTCTTTTTTATGGTTCTTGGTTTTTGATTGTTTAGGCCATTTAGGCTATCAGGCAGTTGACTTAGAGGATTTAGAGTTCTTAACGAGCTGTTTCCTGTGGTTCTGAGTTGCAAGGTTTGTTTCCCTTAGCCTCCATTACCTAACTTAAGAAAAAAGTATATTTAATCCCCCACACACATCCACAACTCAAAAATGTTGAAATTGTAGTTGAAAAAGAACTGTTGCAATTAAGCACAATAAAACACATGCCGACCTCCCCCCTACCAAGAATGAGTAGTGTTAGAGGAATTAAGGAAGAACAAAAATATACAAATTAGGAGACCTGACAAGGGGGTTTGGGATCATGATTATGGACACTATGTTATACAGGGGCAAAATGATGGAGATTTTAAGTGATGAGGAAAAATAATCATGGGTATTGAGAAATGAAATAAATGTAGCATACTCAAAAATACATTATTTTCTGAATGATTTGCTTATGGAAGAAATTATTGATTTAAACACCTATAATTATTTAAGGACTGATAAGCCTGTGTTACCCTGCATTTCTGGCATCCACAAGGTCCATAAAAATGTTTTGGACCCTCCACTAAGTCAATAGTGGCTGCTAATGGGTCCAAAATGCACCCCTTGGCTTAGTTTATTGACCAGAAATTTAAAGACTGTAGAGTGATAAAGTTTGGACATGACATTAAAGGACTCTTGGGATGTTTTGAAGGGGGTGAATAACTCTTTGCATGATGAAAACCTTAAATTTGTGACTATCGATATAGTAGATATACTTTTAGTGATACCATATGACATCAGTTTGGAATGGTTCAAGGCAGCCCTAGTTGAACAATGTGGATTAAATTTTAATGAATTTAGATTGCTCTTAGAACTGATGGAAATGGTATTGAAAAATAATTTTCTACATTTTGAAGGTGAATATTGTAAACAGGAAAACGGGGTGGCAATGGGAGATTCACATGCCCTGATTTATGCAAGCCTTGTTCTGCATATTTGTGAACAAAAATATATTTAATTCCTCCTTTGTTAAGTATTGGAGCTTATAAAAACATTACCTAGATGACATATGTGTCTTTTGGAAAGGTACAGAGGAAATGCTTAATGAATTCATTCAGTACATCGGGTCAACTACAGGATTTTTAAAATTTACTTATAACATTTCCTATAACTTAGTAAACTATTTAGATGTTACCATACACAAGTATAATGAATGATAATAAAACTTTTAAATTGTCTGTTTATCGTAAAGAAATATTTCCAGTTCCACCTTATCAAACAAAAAAAGTATAGTCAAAGGCCAGTTTATTAGAATTTCTAGAATGGTATCTGATGACATGGATTTTGAGGAGGAGGAGTATGGTAGGGTGAGGGAAATGTTTTTAGAAAGAAAATATCCCAACCAACTAATAGAAGACATTACTGGGGAAGTTAAGAAAGGGAGAGAGAGAATATTCTCTGATTATAGGGAGGAATGATATAGTTATCAATCAAGCTAACAGGTTTCTTACTTCAGAGGGCAACAAATTGGAAGAAGCAGAAGAGGACGATTATTCAGCTTTTCATGGGGCCTTCGTAATGAATTATAATGGAGAAGTGAACTTAAAAATATTATTGTTAGAAATTGGAATATGTTCACCAGATTTTCAGACCTTAAAAGTCTATTCACAAACCAGATTACATCTAGATACAAGAAAGGGTACAACACAAAACATTTACTGGAAAATGATAGGAACACTACTGGTCTTTATAATAAAAGAAACTTGGGAACATAGAAATGTGGGGCATGTGCTCAATGTTCTTTTATTGCTAACATAGAGCACATATATTTTCCAAGTAGGGATAGAATTATTCATTCTAGAAAATATTCTAATTGCAACAGTAAGGGAGTAATTTATTTAGCCCTGTGCAAGTTATGTAATGCCTTCTATGTGGGAAAGACAGAAAGAATGTTTAAAAAAGAATCTACAAACATCATTATGATATAAAAAGAAAAGATTATACAAACACTCTCTTTAAACATGCTTTATTATGTAAGAAAGCATTCTTTACATTTTTTGTTTTAGAAGAGGTTCCCCAGGACCCTAGGAGTGGCCCTTGGGAAACCAAGATAGAATACAGGGAGGTTTATTGGCAGTTGTTACTGGAAGCAAATAGATTTCCTGGGTTGAATGAGAATATGTCTCTAGTTCCAGTACTTAAGTTAAGAGCAGCCAAATTGTGATTTCCCTGATTCACACTAAGAAGATATGAAGTTTCGTTTTAGTTGGTTTTTGGAGGGTTTCCCATAGGGATGGTAGTTGGGGCCATCTGGTATTGCGTTTTATTGCTGTTGTATTTTTAACTGATTTTTGACATTTGTTTATTGTTTATTTAGTTTGCATCTACGTCATTACTAGTGCATTACTATTCCAATTTTTATTCTTAACTTTTATCTTTCTTCACAGTATTTATATATGATGTATTTTTACAGTATGTATACTGGATAGGAGGTTTTATTGATTATAGATTGTTGAATATATAATTTATTATTGGATTTTTTTAGAGATGGTATTTTTAAATCGATACAAATACGATAAACCGTCAACTAAGAAAATAATAAAGATGTAGATCCTCAGATACCAAAGCTCGTACACGGGATGGTAAAAAATCTTTTTAATCCACAACACGAAAGTAAATACAGGTTTAGCGCTTTCAACTGGACAATCCAGTCTTCATCAGAACAGTGTAATGAAACATTTTCCAAGTTTATATAGTCTCCAAACTTATTCAATTTGAAAAAGACCGCCAAAAACATTAAAGCTATACTAACCAATTTCCTTTAAGCACATACATATCCTAGCTATGAAATGTACTCATTTACTCAAATGTACAAAGGTAAGTATTCCTATTACTAAAAGGTATGTCTCTTTTTAAAAACATATATTATAAAAATTATATTATAAACAATTAATTGGTATTATATTATAAAAATGCTTGCATATACCTAATCAGAAACTGTTACGGACAAATCATTTATACTTAAAATATTATAAGAATTAATCTAATCAAAGTCATTCTATAAAATGTAAGAACTATCTAAACTTATAATGTGGATTGTTGGTAAACAAAGTGTGCATAGGAGCTGAATGAATATCTAAAGTTGTATCACAAGTATATAGATATGCTCTGATAATAAATAGGTTCTATAATACATATTAAATAAATAATTGATATATACATATAATAGTACAATACTATAAAAAATCTGCATAAAAACATAGTAATGATTCCTATTAAAAGTAAATGTCTCTCTGTTAATTGATGAGTACTGAATTTAATAGAAATGAATGATTTATTGTGAAAGAGCTAAAAAAGGTTTAATGCTGACATAATCATTTAGACCTGGCACTCTAGTGACGTCAGTGAACATCTGCCACTTACTTTCTTGTGATGCCAAGATCATTTTCCAATTTCTTCCATATGGTGTACACTTCACCTGATCAATAATGGCAAATTGAAAACCATGTTTATCCCCTCTATCTAAAATATGTCTGTAAAGTGCATTTTTTGTATCACATTTTTGTATTTTATACATATGTTCGTATATTCGTTTTTTTAATTGTCGTTCAGTTTTGCCAATATAGTAGGCCGTACAGCATGTGCAAGTTGCCAAATACACCACCTGTTTAGTATTGCAACTGCCTGTCATAAACTTAATATTAGTGTGGTTGATATCGTCTAATTGTATATTCTTGGCCTCATTAATGTATCTACACTGGTTGCATCTGCCACATTTCGTGGTGCCTTTATATCTATCAATTCCTTCGGTGTTGTTACTAGCTCTCTCTAACATTCTTTTTAAATTAGGAGCTGTCTTGTATACACATTTGGGAGTGGTTCCTACATATGCCCCTAAGTTTTGTGTGGTAATAATGTCCCAATGCCTATACAAAATGTCCCTAATAGCATTGGTATAAGGTGTGTATGTCAGTACGCACATTCGCCCATAGTGTTCATTACTGTAATGATTGTCATAACTAGCATCCTTGTCCATACAGGGGATACTCGCAGTATTGACATCATAATTACCTAATAATGGTAAGTACTTCTTCCCCCATTCCCTTTGCACATATTGAGATATATCATTTAGCATGCTTTCTGGATATCCACGATTAAGAAATAATTTTTTTATAAATTCCAGTTCTACCTTCATAAGTGTCTCTGTAGAGGACATCCTAGCTGCTCTAATGCATTGTCCCTTCCTGCGTTTTAAAAACATGTGGTGGATGATTACTTGTATAGTGTATGTAATCATTAGAGAAGGTAGGTTTCCTGTATACCTTAGAAATGAAGCCTGTGTCATCATGTCCTACTAAAATATCTAAGTAGGGTAGTTCATCATAGCTGAAATTGTGAGTAAATTTCAAAAATTCCGTGGTTCCATTAAGAAACTCCATAAATTGCTGTAATCTATCCGTAGATGCCTTCCATAGAATAAAGATATCATCCAAATATCTGGCATAGAAGGTAATATCTGTATAATATTCACTTTTAAAAAGGAACTCAGACTCCCATTCCAACATCACTAAATTAGTGAATATGGGAGCACACGAAGCTCCCATAGCAACACCTTTAGTTTGTCTAAAATACTCTCCTTGAAAAGATATGTAATTATGATCAAACACTAATTCCATCATATCACATATTAGACATATTTTATCCCAGTTATATCCTGAATGTTTTCTGAGACTGTTGGCAAAGAATTCCAGGCCTACATCCTTCGGGATGCTAGAAAATAAATCCACGACATCAATAGTAAGGAAAATTATGTTAGAATTCCATTTTTCCTTGGTAAGTTTGCCCAAAAAATTCCAGGAGTCCTTCATGATGTGTGGAATAACCTTGTAAATATGTTTAACCCATCTGTCTATTAATCTACCTATATTAAAGGTTTTAGACTTAGATCCGGACACAATAGGTCTAAAAGGTGGATTATCGATCGATTTATGTATCTTAGGAATACCTACGATTTTAGCTAAAACAGAATAATCTATTTTCAAATACATATAGGTGTCATTAGTTATCCTGTTGTCAATAAGATATTCTTCTATGGTGAGATCGATCCTCTTGTGTCCTATATTAATTTGATTAATAGAAACACTTTCATAGTTGCCTGATCCATGAAGGAGTTGGTAGATACTGGAGTTATACTCATTGGTGTAGTAAATGACTACCCCTCCCCCCTTGTCAGGCTTCATGATCCACACATCTTTATTACACATAACTTGATTCAGACGTTCCCTTTCCTTAAAGGAGAGATTGTCCTTTATAGCTGACCAATTCTTATTGCTAAGTCTCTGGTTCTTGTGTAGCCAATAGATATCTTTACAAACCAGCTTATGAGAAGCTGGTTTGTAAAGATATCGATTGGCTACACAAGAACCAGAGACTTAGCAATAAGAATTGGTCAGCTATAAAGGACAATCTCTCCTTTAAGGAAAGGGAACGTCTGAATCAAGTTATGTGTAATAAAGATGTGCGGATCATGAAGCCTGACAAGGGGACAGGGGTAGTCATTTACTACACCAATGAGTATAACTCCAGTATCTACCAACTCCTTCATGGATCAGGCAACTATGAAAGTGTTTCTATTAATCAAATTAATATAGGACACAAGAGGATCGATCTCACCATAGAAGAATATCTTATTGACAACAGGATAACTAATGACACCTATATGTATTTGAAAATAGATTACTCTGTTTTAGCTAAAATCGTAGGTATTCCTAAGATACATAAATCGATCGATAATCCACCTTTTAGACCTATTGTGTCCGGATCTAAGTCTAAAACCTTTAATATAGGTAGATTAATAGACAGATGGGTTAAACATATTTACAAGGTTATTCCACACATCATGAAGGACTCCTGGAATTTTTTGGGCAATCTTACCAAGGAAAAATGGAATTCTAACATAATTTTCCTTATTATTGATGTTGTGGATTTATTTTCTAGCATCCCGAAGGATGTAGGCCTGGAATTCTTTGCCAACAGTCTCAGAAAACATTCAGGATATAACTGGGATAAAATATGTCTAATATGTGATATGATGGAACTAGTGTTGGATCATAATTACATAACTTTTCAAGGAGAGTATTTTAGACAAACTAAAGGTGTTGCTATGGAGCTGGTGCTCCCCATATTCACTAATTTAGTGATGTTGGAATGGGAGTCTGAGTTCCTTTTTAAAAGTGAATATTATACAGATATTACCTTCTATGCCAGATATTTGGATGATATCTTTATTTTATGGAAGACATCTACGGATAGATTACAGCAATTTATGGATTTTCTTAATGGAACCATGGAATTTTTGAAATTTACTCACAATTTTAGCTATGATGAACTACCCTACTTAGATATTTTAGTAGGACATGATGACACAGGCTTCATTTCTAAGGTATACAGGAAACCTACCTTCTCTAATGATTACATACACTATACAAGTAATCATCCACCACATGTTTTTAAAAACGTGGTGAAGGGACAATGCATTAGAGCAGCTAGGATGTCCTCTACAGAGACACTTATGAAGGTAGAACTGGAATTTATAAAAAAATTTTTTCTTAATCGTGGATATCCAGAAAGCATGCTAAATGATATATCTCAATACGTGCAAAGGGAATGGGGGAAGAAGTACTTACCATTATTAGGTAATTATGATGTCAATACTGCGAGTATCCCCTGTATGGACAAAGATGCTAGTTATGACAATCATTACAGTAATGAACACTATGGACGAATGTGCGTACTGACATACACACCTTATACCAATGCTATTAGGGATATTTTGTATAGGCATTGGGACATTATTACCACACAAAACTTAGGGGCATATGTAGGAACCACTCCCAAATGTGTATACAAGACAGCTCCTAATTTAAAAAGAATGTTAGAGAGAGCTAGTAACAACACCGAAGGAATTGATAGATATAAAGGCACCACGAAATGTGGCAGATGCAACCAGTGTAGATACATTAATGAGGCCAAGAATATACAATTAGATGATATCAACCACACTAATATTAAGTTTATGACAGGCAGTTGCAATACTAAACAGGTGGTGTATTTGGCAACTTGCACATGCTGTACGGCCTACTATATTGGCAAAACTGAACGACAATTAAAAAAACGAATATATGAACATATGTATAAAATACAAAAATGTGATACAAAAAATGCACTTTACAGACATATTTTAGATAGAGGGGATGAACATGGTTTTCAGTTTGCCATTATTGATCAGGTGAAGTGTACACCATATGGAGGAAATTGGAAAATGATCTTGGCATCACAAGAAAGTAAGTGGCAGATGTTCACTGACGCCACTAGAGTGCCAGGTCTAAATGATTATGTCAGCATTAAACCTTTTTTAGCTCTTTCACAATAAATCATTCATTTCTATTAAATTCAGTACTCATCAATTAACAGAGAGACATTTACTTTTAATAGGAATCATTACTATGTTTTTATGCAGATTTTTTATAGTATTGTACTATTATATGTATATATCAATTATTTATTTAATATGTATTATAGAACCTATTTATTATCAGAGCATATCTATATACTTGTGATACAACTTTAGATATTCATTCAGCTCCTATGCACACTTTGTTTACCAACAATCCACATTATAAGTTTAGATAGTTCTTACATTTTATAGAATGACTTTGATTAGATTAATTCTTATAATATTTTAAGTATAAATGATTTGTCCGTAACAGTTTCTGATTAGGTATATGCAAGCATTTTTATAATATAATACCAATTAAATGTTTATAATATAATTTTTATAATATATGCTTTTAAAAAGAGATATACCTTTTAGTAATAGGAATACTTACCTTTGTACATTTGAGTAAATGAGTACATTTCATAGCTAGGATATGTATGTGCTTAAAGGAAATTGGTTAGTATAGCTTTAATGTTTTTGGCGGTCTTTTTCAAATTGAACAAGTTTGGAGACTATATAAACTTGGAAAATGTTTTATTACACTGTTCTGATGAAGACTGGATTGTCCAGTTGAAAGCGCTAAACCTGTATTTACTCTCGTGTTGTGGATTAAAAAGATTTTTCACCATCCCGTGTACGAGCTTTGGTATCTGAGGATCTACATCTTTATTATTTTCTCATTTTTAAATTGATGATTACGTGGTAAATTGTTTAACTGGAGGATATGTTGTCACTAGCACTTTAGTATAAAATCATTAAGGTAAGCTTGGGTAAGTATCTGAGGAAGTCCTAATGTTGGGACAAAAATTATGTTGTTTCTTTAGCCTTTTTGTTGTTTTAAGACAATAAAATATTCTGTTTTTAATGTACCTAAAAGTAGATTATTTGTATCTCAACCACACACATTTTCTCAGTTTGTGGTTTTTGTTTGTTTTGGTTGTGCTGGTTCTACCACCCCCCAAATTTTTCTGGTTTGTTCTAACAGAGGGGACATTCACAATTATGGGCAGTACAAAAGAATCAAACTCCTATCACACTACATGAAAGTTCTGGACAAAGGGACTGATAAATGATTACACAGAGTAGAAGAATGTAATATGGGATAAGAGCAGTTTGGATTCACATCAGGATGACCACACATTTTCAGTGAGATAGATACTTGAGGAAAAAGCTAGAGATGAGAAGAGAGTCCAACTGGGCATTCCTAGACGTGGAGAAAGCATGTGACAAGGTCCCAAAGAAAGCTGATTTGGGCAGTACTACAGTGGTTAGAAGTCCCAAAATCACTGGTAGAATTAGTGCAGGCTATGTACAAGGACTGAGTGATTCAAGGAAGAAAAGTGTTTGGTCTCTCAGAGGGATTCCCAGTGGAAGTGGGTGTGCATCAGGGATCATTTCTGAGCCCACTGTTGCTCATACTGGTGATGGACCTCATTAGAAAACAAAAATCAAGAACACTCGTTCACAAAATGGAAGAATCCAACTGCGTCCAGGAAAAGAAAGTAGTTTGATACAGTCACTCCTGTTAGAAATGGACTGCAAAAACAGAACTTACTATTTCCAAGGAGATGTTATATCTGAACAAGTCCACAGCAACCTTGGCATGTACACATCACTATTTATTCATTAAAAAAATGATAAGTGCTTTCATTTCATATAAAAAGAAACTTCAGAGTGTCAGTACCAAAACTTCAGCTTTATATACACCCCTTAAAACTGTCAGTCATTATAAAAGCATACTAAGACACCCCCCATTCCAAATGCCATAAAAAATCCTTTTTTGCAGCAACTCTACATAAAATAAAATACATACATATACGCACATTTAAAAAGCTCCACATGTGTTCGTTCATATTTCAGTAGTCAAGCAATTCATCTCTGCAGTGCTCTAAGCTTTAAAATACTACTAATTCAACCCAGGCCAGCAGGTAGCATTCGAGCGTAGATACCAGATCAATTCACATCTTTCTAATGATATAGAAGAAATGAACTTCTGCTCCACCGGAATAAACTCTTCCTTTATTCTCCAACGTTACAAATGAGCGCTTTTGTCTGCACAAGGCAGACTTCATCAGATGAAAGAGTCACTGGTACACAGTATTTTTATATAAAACCAATCAATTGATATTTCAATTAAGTTCACACAATTGAATACCTTAAAGGTATATTATGTTCTGAATTTTCAACCTAAAATTCACTTAAAACAGTTTGAATCCATCAAATACCTGTACAATCTTTTGAACATAAAATAAACGTTTCTTTATACATATGTACGTATATTTAAGTATTGAATGAAAGTAATTGAAATCTAAAGTTTTTTATATATAAATATGTACATTAGGAACTACTAAACGTATCATAATGTGTATACTATACTGATGTTCATTCTCATCAGGTTTGAAGAATGTTTGCATGAATATTTTTCTTTGTGTTTCCATGATGTGTGGCTGAATGCCCATTTTTGAGAAACATTCGTTTTAGTTATAAAAGAAACTAAAAACTAAAAATGTACACTGAATCCAATTGGAATTGTGTGTATTCAAAAAATATATGTACCCAAATCTATAATGGGACTGATGTAAAAAATTAAACACTACCTGCCTTACCCTCCAAGATAGCCTTGATATTGATGTATTCATTTAGACCAGGTCTTATATTAGACCTGAGTCTCAACTGCCATCTTATTTCTTTCTGTAATAAGAGGTTCTTGATGTCCCCTCCCCTACTGTCCATGTTAACCAGGTCCAGGATGCCAAATTTAAAATCTGGGGTAGAATTGCAGGTCATGGTGTGTTTGTAAAGGGCACTAGTTTCCTTCTTGGTTCTAATATCATTCCTGTGTTCGTAAATTCTGTCCTTTAGTGCTCTTTCAGTTTTTCCCACATAATATGATGGACAATGATTACAAGTGGCCAAATACACCAACATCCTGGTCTGACAATTACCCCTGCAAAACTTAATTCTACTACCCAAACCATTGTTCAAGGAAAGGTTCCTTGCCTGGTTAATATATGAACACTGTCTGCATCTACCGCATGGATTAGTCCCCGTTTCATATCTCCGTGCAGTTACCCCTCTTTCCAGAGATTCCTTAAAATTCATGCCAACCTTATGTGTGAATATGGGTTTGTTCCCAACAATTTCAATTAAATCACTGTTGGTTTTTAAAATTGACCAATTGTTTTGCAATGTTTGAATGAAATGGTCCGAAAAGTTGTTGTATTCAATTGTACATGCCCCTAGAAAATCTTTAGGCTCATCAGTTGTTTTTTCATTGTTTGTCAAATGTTGACCCAGCAACGGCTTATATCTAGTACCCCATCCCTTGTATACCTCACTCAAAATATCTCCTACCATTTTCCTCGGATAACCTCTTTCGATGAATTTCTCACCCAAGAAAATAAATTCTTGCAATAAATCATCAAATTCTGAGGTCATCCTAGCTACTCTGACTGCCTGTCCTTTAACAATACTTCTTTTTTGGTAATAAGGATGCTGTCTGTCAAAGTGAAGGTAGCTGTTACACCAAGTTTGTTTCCTGAAAATCTGTGATTTAAAACCCTTTGCTGTTTTCGTAAGTGTAATGTCCAAATAACTAATACTGTTCTTGTGTATTTGGTGTGTAAAAGATAGGAAAGTCGTGGACCTGTTAATATATCCTAGAAATTCTTCTAACTTTTCCAGCGTCCCTTCCCAAATAACAAAAATGTCATCCAAAAACCTGAGGTACGTTTTGATGTAACATGCAAACTGGCTCTGAAATATGTATCTATTTTCCCATTCCAATAAAATCAGGTTGGCATAAATGGGGGCACAAGCTGCCCCCATAGCAACACCACTCACCTGCTTATAATATTTGCCCTCAAACACTATGAAGTTGTTATCTAACACTACCTCCATTAGTTCAAGGGTCAATAATTTTTTCTCCTCGGGCAAATCTGAGTATTTGTTGACCGTTTCCTCAAAATATTCAAAGCCCTCACTTCTAGGAATGCAGGAAAAAAGATTCTTTACATTGATTGTAACAAAAAGACTTATTTCAGACCAAAGATTGCTGTGAATTTTTTTTTAAAAAATCCCATGAGTCTCTTACCAAATGGTTCTAGTTGACCACAATATTTTTGATACTTTGATCTATAAAGACAGCTAATGGATGCGTTTTAGATTTCCTTGCTGAAACAATAGGTCTAAAAGGAGGTCTTATTATTGTTTTCTGAATTTTTGGTATACCAAAAAACCCTGGAATGGTTGGATGGATTTGTCTCAAAAAATAATATGTTTGCTGATCTATTCGATTTTCAATCAAGTATTCTTCCAAAAGGAAATCTATCCTACTATAGGCTATCCGAATCTCGTTGTAGGACACTTTTGTGTAGGTACTGTCCTCTGTTAATATTTTTGTTAAAACATTGTTGTAATCCTCATGATTGAACATGACAAGTCCCCCACCCTTGTCTGGCTCCATGAATCTAATGTTGACTTCCCTTACTAAACTCTCTAATAACATTTCTTCTTCCTTATTCAAATTGTGCTCTGCCAAACCCCTCCTACTACTGCCGTACTTTTCATAAATTTCATTACTGACTATATTTTCAAAGGCACTGATGACCGGATGAAGTGGGGGGGTTGAACGTACTGCTTCTTACCATTTTTTTAATATTACTGTCCCCTGGTTCCCTCTTAGAATCTTTTTGTTGTTTTTATTATGGATCAATACCATAGGAGTTCCTCAAGGTTCCATATTAGGACCTCTCCTCTTTTCAGTCTTCATAAAACGACATCCAAACAGTCATCCCTGAAGCCACCTGCATTCAATATGCAGATGACTCGACTATATGTTCCAATGCCTCTCCTGCAAATGTACTAACTACCACCCAACATAGCTTCACCAAAGTCGAAAACTGGCTTGCCAACCATCTCCTGATCTTAAATCCAAACAAAACCAAGTTACTTCTCTTCTACCCAACCAATAGATCTCCGACTGAAAACTTCACTATAAAATCCAATAATGGGACCATCATCTTCCCAGACACCTATACAAAGCTATTAGGAGTAAACATTGACAATAAACTCAGATTTGATATACATATCAACCAAGCCATTAAGTCAGTCAACAAGAAACTTGGGACCCTATATAGAATTAAAGCCTTCCTTACCCTGAATGCCAGGGCAGCCACAGCCGTTCACACCTTCTCTCTACCCTACTATATGCCTCTCCTGTCCTCACTCACCTTAACAAATCTGATCTGGCCAAGCTCTCATCCTGCTATAATCACATTGCCAGGTTCGTTACAGGCCTACCCTACAGAACACACCACTCTACTAACCTGAAAAAGCTTGGATGGATAGAATTCCCACACCTTCTTCTCCAGTCCCAACTCATAGAGGCCTTCAGAATCCTTAAACAACCTGAGAATACCCCAGCACTAAAAAACTTAATGACTCCCTACTCCAATCTAAGCTGCCTTCGCTCAGCAAACAAACTCCTTGTCCAAACAACTAAATCTCTCAACCTAGGTGGTGACGCGCTATTTGCCAACACCACTGGTAAAATATGGAACTCTCTCCCAAATAACATCACGCTTGCAACTTCTCTAAGTCAATTCAAAAATAGTCTAAGACTCCACTTCAAGTCACACTGGCTATGTCATTGCTCAAACCCAGACTAGCTCTGTGCCATTAACTAAAACATAAACAACTAGCTAAGATGATAAGTACTTTGTATACTGTGATAAAGAAATATGTATCCTGTCTAACTCTGTCATTATACTGCCTACCGTCCTTGCTAATATGTTATTAATGTTACATTTGTAGTAATCTCAGAAATAGTAATGGCAGTCTTGTACTTGTATGTAAATAGCCTATGTTTTTGTTAAGTTCTTTCAGCTCATTTACTGTACCTAATTATCAATGTAACTCTGTTGGAGCTTTTCTCCCCGGGCCTCCGCTGAAAAAGGACATGTATCCAGTCGGACCATCCTGGTTAACAAATGTAAAATAAAATAAATAAAATAAATAAATCAATTTCAAGTTTAATTTCCTGAGATACAATTTAAAATCTATCAAAATATCAGCTAGGTCTCCTTTTTTAGATTTAACAAATTTAAATCCCTTGGAAAATAGTTTAAAATGCTTTTTGTCCAACTCCAAGTCAGTATAATTATATATCTTAAAACCCCTGTACTCAAATAATATTCCATTGGGGTCCACCTTTATAGTGTCTATCTGCCCCATTCTCCCCTTGTTTTTCCAACCAAAATTGTTCCCAGTGAAATTCAGGTGGGGTTCGACTTCTGAGAAGAACTGAGCCTTGCTGGCCAAACTCATGGATCTCCTGGGACCTAAAAAAACTTCATTGGATCCATTGAAAGAATCTAACTCGTCTAAACCTCTGTTGGGGCGTCCCCCATTCCCCCCATGATCTTTCCTTTCAGGTAGATGGGACCTGCCTGTATTGGTTACCGTACCTGGATCCTGGTGGATTTGTAACTCCCCATTGACCCTTTCAGAACGGTTGTTCAGTGTATGAAAAGGCTTGGGATGACTCTTCCCCTTAATGTACTGTTCCTTATCCCTGAAGAATTTATTTTGCTTTCTCTCAAAAACTTTTTCAACCTTACTATCTACTCTCTTCAAAATCCTCTCATACAAATCTTTATACTGTTCAAACAACACGTCCTTAATTATGTTTTCATGAAGACCATTCAATTCCACCAACAAGTTGTTTAACTGTACTTCGTTATGTTTAACTAACTTCAAAACTAGTGCAAACCCACATTCATCAAAAAAACTATAAAAGTCCTTTAAAACATTGTTGGTATATGTAATACCAAATGGGTATTTGTAAAATTGTAGTCCCTGAGGTACTATTTTGCTGCTAAGGCATTGATGCAAATAACTGTTTTCTAACTGCAAACATTTATATTTGTATAACAGTTTTTCAAAGTTGTAAATCATGTCCTTCAAAGTGTACAAGTTACCATCATGAATACTTTTCGTTTTTCCATGTGTTGATTCATGGTTATCATAATGAACATTATCAAATACAAAATTCTTTGCTAAAATGTCACTAAAACAAATAGAGTGAGTCACGCCTTCACCAAAGTCAATTTGCTGTAAAACAGGCACGGATACCTGATTCTGAACTTGCGACAAGGTGTTAGAAACAGTACCTGAAAAAGTCATTGGTTTAGTTCGCTGGACAGGTTCCCTATTGTCAGCAAAAGAAACCATCTCTGTTTCCTTCTGGGGTAACGGAGCGCCTAAATTCGCGTTACTTCCCCTGGCCAGGTCCTCGCCTTGATAGTTCCTCTTTCCACCATGACTCTCGATACCGGAGCATGGAGATGACGTCACAGGCTGATTCGGACCCTTGGAGAAATTCTGGCGACTGGCAATAGCTCCCCTTTCTAACGATATAGACCATGCTCCACCCCTTTCATTTAGCTGTAAAGTTTCCAGTACCATAAATTTAAAACAATGTCCTTCATTTTCTGCACAGTGTTTTGAAAGGGCATTTGTCTCTTTTTTAAGTTTAATATCTCTCAAATGTTCATATATATGTGACTTAAGCTCAGTGGCGGCTGGTGACTTCAAATCAAAGGGGGGCTGTAGGAGACAGCTGAATGGGTGGGGTCAATGGGAATAGGCGTGGCCAACTAGAAAGGGGAGGAGCTATGCTCAAAACCACAAAAACTGTAACTTTAATTAAATACGCTGCCCTGGGTGCCAAACCATCATTATGAGAGTCCAATCAAGAAAAAAGGAAAGTATAGAAGAAAAAATATATTTCAATCCATTGGCTGCATGGCAGCTTACTTAATATATAGATGGAAACAAAAAGGTTGTGAGGTATGAAAAAATAAATTACTTTTTAAATACATTACTGGAATGCTAGTCAAAATCAAGTATAAGAAAAACAAGCAGCACTCAATTCAAACCACTTCTCCTTGCACTCCTGTTCTAATTATAATTTATATTCATCTTTATTAAAGTACCAAGTAACATGCTGAAAGTTGAGTTGCCACCTTTTCAAATGCCCAAAGTGGGGCATTTTTGGTACAAACATCAGATTTTGCAGGCTGTAACATACCCACGGCCAGTACAAAAGACAAAACTTCACTTTTTTGCCTAAATAAAAGCTTATTCTTGTAGCATTTTAATTGCTAATTCTGTTTCTTATAACATTTAGGTGTTTCAGATACAGAGTAACTGTTTTATTCAACTATTACATAAAATAGAAGAAATAATTTTGTCCTAAAATCTCAGGACATTTGCCATTTTTACAATTTTTTTGCAGGACCCAACTGCCCAAAGAGGGACTGTCCCTCGCAAAGTGGGACAGGTGGTAACTAAGTAGCAATCTCTGTGATACCTCTACTTGTAAAAATGTTTCTTATCAAAAAAAGACCTGCTGCCTGACAACAACTATCTACTTGTTTCATGGGGAAAACATGATCAAAGTAAAAAATGTAAAGTAAACAGGAAACAAGCTCAACATACATTGCTTAAAGGATTACTGCACAGGATATGGACCACACATGATAGACTGGCATTCTGTTTAGTTTGCAGGTTAAGCCTGTAATGAGCTCTTAAAATAATGTAATCCTGTCCTTTATTACAAATACTGTCATATGCATTTCAATACCCAAGGCTTATATGTTATCTAGTTATGTAAGTATTCTTTGCATGGCAACAACAGAAAGGCTTTCAATGTTGGCAATTCATTAACAGTATGCTTATTAAAACATACTTGCATCTTACAATCTCAGACAAGCTTACCAGATGGTCGTTAAATCATTGCTACTTAAACACAGAGCAACATGCACTTTCTGAATAATAATAAGCATAAATCAACAGTATAAAAATATGACAGAAACCAGAACATTCTGCAAAATCAAGGACAGATGAAAAGCCATTGTAGTACTTGTGTCTACTTTGGATGGGGGGATAGTCTGCACATTTACACTGCATAACTGCTCCTTGCCTTGCTTGGACACATCCAGAGTCACTGCATGGGGGAGTGGGGTGCAACAAGTATGTCACAATTTGAAATGTCTCTGGCTCACTGCGATGGCCCTGACACATTTGTCATGCCTCTCAACCTCAGAGCAAGAAATCTGGACAAAGCCATACATAGAAGTGGGACAAAGGCCCAAAAATAAGGACAATTTTTAAATATTGCTCTTATAAACTTAGAAAGATAATAGAATAGTAGGACTTGCATTAGTATGACTTTTCTGAAGGGTATAAAATCTGAAACTGAAATGTCATTATTTTCTAACTTCAGTCTTTAATGATTTGCCACTAATTTTCCAGAAAAAACACAATTTTATGAAAAATGGACCAAAAATGTGATTCAAAAATATAAAATAGCCACACAATACAGCTGGGAACCTGTCAAAGAAGGGACACTTTTTAATATTAGTACTACTAACTTGATCAGCTGACAAAGTAAAAGAATCTACATGCATTTCTGAAATAAAAGTAATCTATAACTGATTATTGCAGTTACTTATTAATTGTAAACCCTCCATGTTTTCTTCCAAAATTGCCATTTTGCGGAGGGATTATTAGGGGAAGAGCAACATTTTGAGCCAAAATCGGGGACAGTTGAGAGGTTTGGATATGCCTAATTCTATAAAGCAATTTATTTGCAAGTACCTCTCAACCTGTTAATGCAGGAAATGTGGACAAGGTTGACAAGGGGGGAACATATAAACAGTACTAAATATTGCTCTTGTATAAACTGATACAGTTGATAGAATACAGGTCTTGCTTTAGCATGCATTTTTCTGAAGGTTATGAAGTCTGAAACTCAGTGTCTGTCATTATTTAGTGACTTAATTCCTAAATGATTTGACAGAAAACCACAAATTTTATGAGGAACAAACCAAAAAGAAGCAAAAATCTCTTCATTCTGCAAAAATGTGGACAGTTGAGAGGTATAGTTCAGCCGGGGCTGTCTGAGTTTGATGCCCTTCCCCCCTCACAAAATCATGGTCGAATGGAGCTTCCCCCCTACAGCCATTCCAATGAACCATTACTTGGCTATTTCACCCCATTTACCATAAACACTAACTGGGAAAAGCTGAAAAAACAAACTAATGTGCATACTGCTTTACTTCTGCGATGATTTGGACTTCAAAGTTTTACTTTGCATTTTACAGTGCAAACACTAATAGATATCATATCTGCTAAACAAAGCAATGCAGTCTCACAATGAAAACAGACTTAGCATTAAAACTTCTCTGCCCTTGAAAACTCACATTCACCGAAACAGCATTGAAACCCACATTCAAAGAAAATACATTTTGCCAGTGGCAGATTAACTTTGGGTTTGGGCTATTTTCAAATCACAGGCCCCTTGCATACGAAACATACACATGCTCTTTCATACACTTTCCTGATTGTATTAAATTATATTCCTTGTACAATACAGTACTGTTTTAGAGGGTGTTTTAAATTTATTGTTTTGAAATTTTTCCAGTAAACAATGAAACAAAATGCATGCACTAATAATGACAAAACTGCCCAATTCAGAACATTTCCATCATAAAAGTCTACTCAAACTTCTACAGTCCACCAGTATCAGTACATATGCACAATCTCCAAAGAAGTAAAAGTCATCTAAATAACTCCACATTAAAGAGATCTGTAACTAATGAAGAGGTTGTTGCTAGCAAACAACTTTGTATTTCACTGTTTCATCTACAGATAAAGTGCCTGTTACCCTTGAAGAATAAATTGCCTATCTTACACTAAAAAAATGATAAGCTAGCAATATTGCAATAGGGAATGGATGGCAAACTCATAACAGGTTCATAGTTACTAGGTATCTTCGCCAACAAAGGAGTGTAGCATCCACCCCCTTTGCACAGTACAGTATCAGCAATGCATCTATCTACTGTGGGAGTAGAACCCACAGCCTTCTGCATCAAAAGCAAGTATACTACCTGCTGTGCTATTAACAAGGCAAGCAGACTCAGCATAAGCAGCACTAAACTTTTGCTCCCCTGCAGCTCTCAGCTCCTTGTAAAATCTACTCACTCAGTTGTATCTCTGAACTTTGCAGCACAAAGAAATCTGGAAAAAGCCAAAGTTTATTGTGGGGAGAACAAAATCCCAAAAACCAGGGACACATTTTGAACATTGCTTGTATAATGTTGGAAAGCTGCTAGAATAAAATGTTATGTTACCGCCATACATTTCACTACCAAGCCTTAAACCCAGGACCCTGTGCAAAACAGTCAGAGCAACATACCACTATGCTAAATCAGCTGTTTAGTGAAAGAGGAAGACGGAAACTTAAATGGCTACCATATAGTGAATTCATTTCTCACCATAGCACAGCTGTCAACCTCTTAGCACAAAACACCTGAACAAAGCCAATAATGGGTGAATACAGCCCCCAAACATTCAGTGAATTCATTTCTCACCATAGCTTTCAATCTCTTAGCAAAAAAACACCCCGACAAAGCCAGTAATGGGGGAATATAGCCCCCAAACATATTCAGTGAATTCAGTTCTTACCATAGCTCTCAACCTTAGCACAAAAAACCTGGATGAAGCCAATAATGGAGGAATACGGTCCCAAAAATAGAGACAAATTTCAAATATCCATCTTATACACTTAGAAAATTGCTAGAATAAAAGCTTTTGTGTTACCATGCACTTTCTGAAAAATATGAAGTCTGATATTCAAATGCATGTTATTTTTAACATTTGTTAATCAGGAAAGTCTGACTTGGAACAAAAGCTCATTTTTAGTAGAGGCCCAGGGAGAAACACTCCAGACAGACACATGTCTTTGTAAGATGGGAGGGCACTAGAGGAAACAAACACAGGGAGGGCATACAGACTCCACAGAGAAGGTAAGGCACCCCAGCCAAGAGTCAAACCAGAGAACCTGTAGCTGTCAGGCAACAATACTATCATTGCACCAATGCACTAATGGCTTTGCAAGGACTCAAAAATACAGAAACCACAGATTTTATGAGGACTAGAACAAGTATGAGGGAACAATCTGCAATGTTTTACAAATGGTGGTGGGCAGGGAATTCAGGCTCCTGCCACCTGGGCTCAAGGTACAGGGTTCAAGCCTTATTCTCTACCCACCACCATGTAGCAACTGGGGCATTTCACACACACACACACACACACACACACACACACACACACACACACACACACACACACACACTCCATGGTTGCACAGCCAGGAAGACTAGACAAACACACCACACACAATTTCACCTTATACCCTTTAATGGTTACCTCTGAAGCCTGTATTACTGATGAACAATATGAGAAAAAACTGAAGGCACACAGCATGAAAATGACTACAAGTAAGACAGTTTTAATGGCACCAAATGGGTGAAAGAAGAATCTGAGAATTGAGATAGGAGGGAAAATAGTGGAGCAAGTTAAACGCTTCAGGTATCTGGGGGGTTGAGGAGAAGGAAGTCAGAATGAGAAGGTTACAGGTAGAATCAAACGGGCTGAAGCCAAGTGGCACAGAGTGTCATGGGTGGTGCATAATAGAAAAACGCCAAAGAAACTGAAAAGTAGGTTGTTCATAACAGTGGCGCAAGCAGTACCTGTATGATGCAGAAACCTGGGCAGTGAAGACAGAGCAGCTAAGGAAGCTAGAGGAGGTGGACATGAAGTGCGTAAGACAGGTAGTAGGATGCACACCGTGGCAATGAAGAAGAAATGAGGACAGAGCAGAAGCCAAAGCAGCTCAAATTACAGAGAAGGCACGGCTGGCCTTAGGCATAGGTGAACTAGGCAACCGCCTAGGGCACCATACAGGCCAGGCTTGTAATGGGTGCAATTTTGTATTTAGGTATTTATTTATTTTTCTCAGGCCAAACGTTTGCACTCTTCTCGGCACCCTGTCTCTAAGTCAAGGGCACTGGAACCATAGGGCAAGGAGGGCGAGTGCCTGCCCACTTTTACAGATGCAGCAGTAGGCTTGAATAATTTAAAAAAAAAAAAAAAAAAAAAAAAAGAAAGATTCTTTACTACGGTATGAGTCTTCTCCTTTAAGGAGGAACATGCATGCGTCACAATGCCAGCATGGATCTAAATGGATTCTGGTGTATGGAGTGACATTTAAGTGTGCGGTTCCCTTACCTAAGTTTTGGATTAATCCTATCCTAAGTCTGTGTGTCCGCATGTGGCCATTTCGTTTACAAAGAAGGTAAGTGTGTGTGTGTGTGTGTGTGTGTGTGTGTGTGTGTGTGTGTGTGTGTGTGTGTGTGTGTGTGTGTTTGTGTGTGTCTATGTAATTTTAAACAGTTCATTTCTGTATAGGCATCCCCTTTTTATGTCATCTTGTATTTCACCTTTTGATCTAAATGAGGCAGTAAAGTTACTAATTATATATATGTTAGTAAGTGAACAAATATTGGGAGCAAAATATGAAGCAGTGGTATTTTTACCTTACACCACAGACTGAATACAGACTGCTGTTTCCTCAGCATTTGAAGCGTCAGTTCTCCTTTCCTTCTTAAGCAGTTGTTTCATATATTTAATTTCTATTTGTTTCTGTAGTGATATATATCTATACATGAATATGAGTGCGTGTGTGTGTTTGTCTATGTGTGTATGTTGGTATCCTAGAGACTGCTAAGAGGTGACTTGTGTCTGGCATACAAGGCATCTTCTGACCAATGATGGATTTTTTGTACATCAGCAAGTCCAATGACATCAGAAGTACTCAGTCTAGGGATGTAAACCTCATCTGCAACATCAACAGAACAGATTGGAGGGACAGGTATACCGCTGCCATGGAACAGACTCGCCATCCACATAAAGCAAAGTTCAGCCCTGTGACTGTCCACAGTCAAACACAAGTCAGATTTACCGACGGGAAGCAGAAAATGTACCCTAAGAGTGCTACATGAGTGGTCCCCTCAAATTATTTATGGGATGATCCCAGTTATTTTCATGAAGGGTAATATATAATTATGAGCCACAGTCTCTCTCTCCCTCTGTATATATCTACATACATATGTGATTGTGTATTAGAGGGGGCATCTGTTGCTGTTCTGTGTTTTCTGGTAACTTGGGTTGATGGGTGCGGGTAAAGGAATCTAGCCTCTCTATAGATCTCTTGTTGCTCTGCACTGCCTTCTTCCCTAATATGTATTTTTACTTGAGTGTGCTTGTGTTATTTGTAAAAGTAATGCAGTTGATATGTCTTAACTTCCCAAACCCAGAAATAGTTGAGAGTGCACATCCACTTGACAGACTCTACTGAAATTTTTCTAGTTAAAATGAATATTTATATTGAGCTTATTTCTACATCTCTAGACCAACTCGCTTTGTATTAAACAAGCCTAACTACAGTCTGACCTGCACTTACTTCAGCAATGGCTAATCAAGCACAGCTTACTTCTGAATGCTTCTAAAACCAAAAGTATGTTTTTGGAACACGCTGTAGTTTCTCGCTCTCTGTAACTGTTCACCCATTCCATTTCCGGTCTTAATACATCCATTATCAAAACCACACCTCCTTCAACTAACTGGGCCCCTGTTCAGATCAATCTCTTAACATTTATTCCCACATAGAAAAATTCAAAAATAAATGTCCTCCTTTTTCTGGTAAAAATCTGTCCTTTTCTTTCTCCCTCTGCCAGGCCAGCTGGTGATAAAGGTGTCCTATCCTAGCTTGAGTTTAGTCTTCCCATTCCTGAGTCTGCCTCTAAACAAAACACCAAACCATTTTCTAATTCCATTTGTCAATTCATTACCAGTTCTCTTCCTCAAGAGCACCACTGCCTTGCACTCGACAAAACAAAATGGTTTCCCATTAAACAGAGAGCTGACCTTCTACTAGATACTTAACGCTTCAGGTTACCACATTCTTCTTCTTGCAGTTTATGTCCATAGTCTCAGACTGTGCCCTCCCTATAATCCACCAGACATGCATTCTACATACTTGTGTGCCCTTTCATTCTCTGTCTGTCCGTTTTTTGTGTCTCTGGCAGTCGCTCCTTCTCCTCCTGAAAGAAAACTCCAACTTACCCAACTTAAGCTGGCCAAAGGTCTTGTCTCTATAAAGGGTACATCACCTAACTCTTTTGATCCTGATACACACACACACACATACACGCATGTGCTCACAATCACACATGCATACACAGACACAGGCACACACACAAACTCTTTTATACCTGATCACCCAGACCAAACTATGGTTTTGCATCATGCACCTGACTTCTGTGAGTCTGTGGACCACCGTTTTCAAAAGTGGACCTAGGTCCATAACGGTTTGGGAACCACTGCTCTACAAAAACTACCAGACTGCTGACAGAAATGAGTTTGACTTTCAGTGCATGTTCAGGGTATTAAGGGTTTCAGTGCATTTTCAAGGGATTACGAGTTTTAGTTCATTTTTATGGAATTCAAAGGAAGAAAGTTTACTGCTGCTCATGCTAAGTCTGTTTTCAGTGTAAAACTAACTGTTTTGTTTATCAAATGGCACACTGTGTTGTAGAATTTGAAAGCAGTGTTAGTAGCATAATTGTCTTTGGTGCAGGAGGCTATGGATTCTACTCCCACACCATGTAGATGGAGTATTGATATTGTAGTGCCCACTTGATTGCTGATTATTTGGTGCATTTTAAGGGGGAATAGGGGTTCTGCACTCCTGAGTATGTCCTCCTTTGTATGAGATGCCTAGTAACTATGAACATGTTGTCAGTTTTAGCCATTTCCTATTGCAATATTAATGACAATATAGGCAATTAGTTCCTCAAGAAACAGGCACTGAATTTTGTAGATGAAACATTGAGATGTAAAGTTGTTTGCTGGAGGCAACATCTTCATTAGTTATAGATCTCTTTAATGTGGAATTGTTCAGACGATTTCTCTTCTGCAGAGATTGTGTGTAGTGGGTGGGGTCTACCTGATAAGAACAAAAAGCGAAAACACCGACAATGAGCTCACCGACACTGGAAGACCAACAATGGAAATAATCGACAGTTTGAAATCCCGACACTGAAAACCTTGATGATTGGATGGGAGAAAGGAAATTCACCCCGGGGATCACGTCAATTGCCCTGCTAGACAGGGTCCAGGGAAGTAAATAGTGTGGGAAGAAATAGCCAGGGAATTGTTATGGCTAGGCTTGTATAGGCCCTAGGGCTGATAGCCTAGTAACAACCTATGAACCAACATGTGAAACGAGCACAACTGTGTAAGTATGCGATAGTGATGGACTTTAGGGTTAGGGTGCGGGTAAGGTAAGTGTGCATTAGTGACAAACTTTAGGGTTAGGGTGCAGGTAAGGTAAGTGTGCGATAGTAATGGACTTTAGGGGTAGGGTGCGGGTAAGGTAAGTGTGCGATAGTGACGGACTTTAGGGTTAGGGTGCGGGTAATGTAAGTGTGTGATAGTGACGGACCTTAGGGTTAGGGTTTGGGTTAAGATTAGTGCATAGATAGTTGTGTATGTAAGGTTTAGTGTAGGTTTGTAAAGTTTTTGGTGTGCTTGTGTTGTGTGTGTGTTTTTTGGAACAGTGAATTTGTTTTGTTGACTGTCAGGATTGTGGTTTGTCGGGCATGTGAACTTTCGGTTTTGTGGTGTCGGTGATCTCGTTGTTGGTGTTTTCGCTTGTCGGTCTTATCAGGTAGATCCAGTGGGTAATATTAGTGGATTGTAATGACAGAAGTCTGAGTGGCCATTTATGGTTGAAATTTTCTGAAATGTGTAGTTTTGTCATTATTGATTTATACATTTTGTTTCACTGCTTATTAAAAGAATGTTTAAAAAAAGAAGTTATGTCTTACCATAATGTTCCATCTGAGTTGTTGATCTTCTTCTAGTCATCACTAATGGGTTTGGTTCCGAGTCCTCGGAATCGAGTTGGCCTTATACCAAGCTTGCATGCACCAAAAACTCTCAACCTAAGCTCCTACCCACAATGCCCTTTGCTCAGTTACCTCAGATCAAGTTTGCATGCAACATATAGAGAAAGAATAAGCCAGAGGCCATCTCTGCGCAGAAACCTTAATGCACCAAGAAGACCCAGAAGATCCGCCAGGAACCTTAAGAGGGGGTCAATGGGAGGGTGTGATGACTGGAAGAAGATCAACAACTCAGACGGAACGTTATGGTAAGACATAACTTCTTTATCTGAAGTTGTTAATCTTCTTCCTATTCATCACTGATGGGACCGAGTCCCCAGCTACTTGGAGAACTTGGGTGGCCCTTATGGAAGAACATTCCTGAGAACCATTGAGCCAAAGGCCGCTCTTCCCCTGGAGATCAGATCCAATTTGTAATGTTTGATAAAAGTGTGGGGTTTAGCCCAAATGGCAGCTGTAAAAATGTCATGCATGGAGGCCCTAGAGTGGAAGGCAACAGATGCTGCAACAGTCCTAGTTGAGTGAGCTTTGATTTGGCCCAGCTTAGATCCCTCCGTAAGTGAATATGTGAAGGTGATACAATCCAGGAGCCATTTAGACAAAGTAACTTTTGAGACTGCACCCTCCCACTCTAGGGCCTGCAAAGGAAATGTAAAGCTGGTCTGACTTGCAGAATGATTTAGTTCTGTCCAGATAAAAATGTAATTGTCTATGAACATCCAGGAAATGTAGGCAGTATTCTCCCTTGTTCGAGTAATTTGGTAAAAACACCGGGAGCTCAATGGACTGGTTAATGTAAAAGTCTGAAACCACTTTGGGGAGGAAGGATGGGTTAGTTTGAAGTGATACTCTGTCCTTATGAAAGATCAAATAAGGGCTCTTGATACATAACGCTTGTAATCCCAAAATTCATCTTGCTGAAGTTATAGCCACCAGGAATAAGGATTTTCAAGATAAGAATTTTAGATCACAGGTGGCAGCCAGCTCAAACGGGGGCAGAGAGAGAGCCTGCAGAACCCAGGACAAACTCCGTGCCTCCACCAGCTGTCTGATGGGAGGCCTGCTGTGAAAAATAGCCTTGAGGAAGGTCTTGCAAAGATGAGAGAAGATAAGTGGTACTCCTTCAGACCCATTATGAATGTTGGAAATAGCTGCTAGATGGACTCAAATGGTAGAAGCCAAGGCACCTTTGTCGAACAGCTCAGCCAAATAATAAAGAATAACGGCTACGGGGGCTGAGAATGGGTCTAGCTCCTGATTATGAGACCAAATAGAGAATCTTTTACATTTATCCTTGTAAAGTTTTCTGGTGAATGGCTTATGAGAAGCCAAAATAATATCCCGGACAGGTGAAGAAAGGGTTTCTTGCGTGGCAACTAATGGAAGTGGAGAAACCAAGCTGTTGGCTTGAGGGTGGACAGATTCGGAGGAGTCAGCCCTTGTGGGTGAGAAATTAGGTCCTGATGAGTGTCTAGGATCCAAGGAGGTCATAACAGATGAGGTCAGATCGAGGGAAACCACACATGACAAGGCCAAAATGGAGCAATGAGGATCACTTTGCTTGTCAACCGAATTGCCTTCTGCAAAACAAGAATAATCAGAGGAATCGGAGGGTAAGCATAAAGGAGACCCGTGGGCCAATCATGGACTAGAGTGTCTCTCAGTGAATCCCTGAGAGGGGGAAAGAGGGAAAAGTAGCTGCTGCATTTTGCATTTGAAGGGGAGGCGAAAAGGTCGCAACATGGCTGGCCCCAGCCACTGAAAATTTCCGTTGCCACACTAGGGTTGAGAAACCACTCATGCGGATGAAGTATGCATCTTCTCAGTCTGTCTGCAATCACGTTGGAGCTCCCCGGGATGTGCGTTGTGATCAGGAAGCAGTTTGGAGCTATCGCCCACTGCCAGATTTTCATGGTTACGCAACAAAGGGGGTAAAATTTGGTCCCTCCCTGTTTGTTTATGTACCAGACCACAGACATGTTGTCCGACTGGACAGCAATCATTCCGGATAGAAGAAGTGGATGAAAAGCTTGCAATGCTAACAGCACCGCTCTTAGGTCCAGGACATTGATATGCAAATTGACCTCTACACTGGACCACGTGCCTTGGACTGACTTTCCCTGGAAGTGGCCCCTCCCACCCCATCAGGGAAGCATCTGTGGTCACCGTGGCGCTGGGCTGTGGAACCTGGAAGGGTCGACACCAAAGATTTTCGTCTACGCATCGACCAGAGGAGATTTTGTTTGCAAATGTTGGTGATGAGAATCTTTGAGTTCAGGGGGTGAAGATTGGGTATCCACTGGGCCTGAAGGAGCCATTGTAGTAATTTCATCTGTAGTCTGACTAAGGGGACTATGCGGATGGCTGCAGCCATAGATCCTAAGGCTTGAAGAATCTCCCTTGTAGACACCATGGTTTTGCAGAGTAGCAGCTGAACTTGTGCCCTGAGTCTCTGAAGCCTGTGGGGAGGAAGAGAAATTAGGCTTGACTGCATGTTGAATATTGTCCCTATGAATTCCAGTTGTTGTGATGGATGGAGGTTTAATTTCTGCCAGTGTATGGTGATGCCTAATGACTCTGCTAGAGGCAAGGTGTAGCGGAGGGCCCTGACCAGGAGATGCTTGGTGGGGGTGGAGAGGAGCCAATCGCCTAGATATGGAAACACCTGGAATCCCTGAAGTCTCAGATGAGCTGTTACCACTGCAAGACATTTCAGGAACACTCTGGGGCTGTCAAGAGACCAAAAGGCAGGGCTCTGAATTGGTAGTGACTGGCTCCCAGATGGAAGTGAAGGAGGCTCCTGGAGCACTTGTCCATCTTGATATGGTAATATGCATCGTGGAGATCTAATGAGCACATCCACACATCCTCCTGCAGATGGGGAGGATGAATTGAATCGTGACCACTAACTCTCATTAACGGGAAAATGAGCCTTCCAACTCTCTACCTATTGCCATCCTCATTCTCCATTCTAATCCCATTAAGACTTCTACCATTAACTTATTCTAAAACTTCTCTAAAAGCCCCATACTCTACTACATATAACCAACTGGGAAAAATCAACTCTCTGGCAAACCACCACATGGCTTACTACAATTCCTTACTGCACAAGCTAAGCCAATATATCTCACTCTATTACAACTCTATAAAAATTTCCTCTATAACAAATCCCTTAATCTGTTAAATATCTATTGACATCATCAAAAAAACTAACATGGTTAACCATAATTCACTATTAAATAAACTAAAGGCTCACTCCCTCGATGCTCAAGGAATACAATGGTTTAGGTCTTATCTGAAAGGAGCCATCTGGCTCACTAATGGAACAAACAGTCTTTCTTCACTACTTCCAGCTCTCCGCACTACCCCCTCCTCTATCTCCTGGTTTATTAATAACTCTCCTTATTTATTAATAACTTACACACGAATTATTAATAAGCCGACTGCATTCCAATATCTTTAATATTCTTAATAAATAATAAACATCTAAATAAACACATCCTTCACCAGACCCCCTCACTGGTTTCTTCTGTTGTGCTCCTCCTGAAACTGCAAAACAAAAACCTAAAACTCAACTCCTTTTTTACTCTCAACACTTCCTTTTTAAATATTCTTCTCTACTATCTCTAACAAAACATTATCCCCTACTCTAATTATCCCCACTCCTACAAACCCCCAACCAATCTAATCAAAATCTGATGAACCAATAAACAACTCTAGGTACAAACTTAACTCCTAACTATAAAACCTGTTAGAAACAAAACCTTCTATACCCCCTCCTGCAAGGAAAGCAATTGCCCAAACCCAAAAATGGCCTAACCCCCAAACCCACACACTTTATATATACCCTTCCATCCTCCACATATACTTTCCAAACTCTCCCCCTGTCTTTCCATCCACTATAAGATATGTTAACAGTTTCCCCCTTCTAAAACCCCACCTTCCCCTTTAAAACAACAACTGTGATTAACCAAAAAAAACTTGGATGGAAAATCAACAAAAAACAAGATACTCTTTCACCCTGTACCACCCACACAAACCCCCTACCACCACCCTAACACTACCTTCTAATCTCACTTTACCTTCTATTTACACACTGCCTGCTAACAAATCCCTTCTTATTTAAAATAATTCCAACAACCTCTCATAAACTATTAACTTTTTACAAAACACTGCAGGAAAATTCTGAATTTTCTATCCCACTCTTCTACTACTTCTTGCAAACTATCTTTAAGAACATCTAAGAAACCATCTAAAAATTGTCCATGTACTCACACAAGAGAAGACTGACTTTTTTCACCTTCTATTCTTAACCCTATCCCTTCTCCTCTGTTCTTCACTCTTCAATCCTTCTCTACTCAACTTACTAACTATAAACACACTCTATATAATTCTCTTCCTCCTAACTATAACATATACTTTCTCATTCCTTAATTATTTTTAGAATGGTTTTTTGTATCTTTTTATAAATTGTTTAATTTCAAAATCACTAATACTTACACAAACACAATATTATATCTATATACTAGACTATTGCTACTATGTATTTTATCCATAGTTAATCTTATTCTATCATTCTTTCTGTCTCCTCTCTCATAATGTTTCCCGATTTTCTCTACTCTAAAAAATGGAACATATATACTCACCTACTATCCGGTCAATAAATGTAAAATAAATAAATAAATAAAATAAAATAAAATAAACTTGGTCTGAACTACTGATTTGTTTAGATGACTGCGATCCAGAATGGACCTCCAGTCCCCTGTTTTCTTTGGCACCAAAAAGAATCTTGAGTAGAACCCTGATCCTCACTGATCTGAGGGGACCTTTTGGATGGCTCGTTTTTAAAGTAGCTTTCATATCTCAGAAGCTGCCTCCTCCCTTTGACTGGGTGGAACATTGGGAAGGGATTTTGGAGGTCTTGGATAGGATATTAGTGGAATATGGTAGCCTCTGGTAATGATTCTCTGCACCCACTGATCATTCGTAATGGACAGCCAGGCATCTTGGTGCAGAGAGAAATGCACCCCGACTGCTTTCAGAGGAAAGCAATTGGGCAGCACCTCAGGAGTGCTGATACGGTCTACCTGAGAAGGAATATATGGAGCCCTGGTTCCAGGGACCCCCTCTGCCCCAAAAGGGGCATCTTACATTATTGGAACCCTCTCTGCCTCTGGAGGAGTCCTCACCATGTGCATCTCGGAAAGGACCTTGAGACTTCTTGTGCCACATTTTTCCACTCTTCTGGTTTCTGGAGAATGAGCACTGAGGTTTGGAAAAGTGTAGGCAAACGGCAGACAAGGTCTTCCCATCTTGCTCGCACCTGGCTAGTGTATCCTTGACCTTCACACCAAACAAAGCCCAGGGCTCGATAGGGGCATTTAGAAAGGAAGATTTGAAGGCGTCCGAGAGGTCACAGATGCACTTCCAGGCGTGACGTCTCATGACTACGCCTGAACCCGTAGCTCTAGCTGCTCCTTCGGGTGCATGTGACAGCAACCTCATGGATGAATTAGATATGGATTCTAGGGTGTCAAGTTGGGAACCAACCTTATCTCATGCTCCATCCGATACTTGACCCACGAGGGTTCTGGAGAGTTCGGAGATAAGATCTCTATGGAGCCTTGTAAAATGTGCCATAAAGTTGAGAGACCTAACCACAAAGGTCACTGACACAAAGACTCGCTTTCCTAACCTGTCCACTGCCTGGGACTCTCTGTTGGGCAGGTGAACAGCAGGACTCTCTTCTGCAAGGTCCTTTTTTGTGGCAGACACCACCACCATAGCATCCACTGGCAAGCCTCTGGACCAATGGGGTTGATCCTCTGGAGGGGAGAGTACTTTGTCTGATCTCCTGGGGTGGCCTCAATGGAGTCTGGGTTCTTCCAAGCCCGTTGCACAATGAGTTTAACTGGCTCATCAGCAGGGGGGTCACCCAAGAAGTAGAGGGCTGAGAGCAAAAGGCCTGCAGGAATATGGATTCCTCTGAAGAAGGGGTTGAGGACTTCCAGTCACCCCCCTGTTTCAAGATTTCCATGATGTCCCTAAAGGAGACAGCATCAGGGGGCGACTGTGGGGACCCTTCCCCATCATCATAGTCCATATCCTCTGTGAGTGACTCCTCTGGGGAGTCCATGCGTCTCCTCTTACACACCCGTTTCCGAGGGGGTTCTTTGGTGGGAACATCCGAAGAAGACTCGGAAAGTGAAATGCCCTGAACAGGGGTCTCCTGGGCCTTGTGCTCTCGGAGTCCTGGGGGGTTAGACTTTGGCAGCTGCGGCTCAGAGGGAACTAGGGAAATAACCAACTGTTGAGGATTGCTGACAGCAAGTGCCCTCTCCATCATCCAGAAAGCGGGCCCACCCGAAGAGGAATGGGAGCCCGGAACAGAAGAAGACAAAACCGGGGTCACACCCCACTCCAGACAGACTGCCCCCAGGGATGGAGCCTCATTCAAGCTTGGAACGGTAGTCACCCTCTGCTCTGAAGTCAGGGCTGACATAACCATCAGAACCGACATCAGGACCGGAGGCTCAACTCCCCAACAATGAGATTGAGGAAGGATGGGTTCCAAAGGAACCAGCACCCAAAGGGATCTCAGAGCCTCAGACAGAGTTGTTGTCGGTGCCGAGGAAGGAATTTCTCTAGTAAAAGTTGGACAGGTGAGCGGAAGGAGAGTAAGTAGGGGTTGCTGGAGAAATAGACCCAAAGCCAGGAGTGGTATAGGGTCTACACAGATTTGAGATTCCCCTAGCAGTCAGCAGCTGATCAAAAAGTTGCACCACATCCAATTCAGAAAGGCTCCTGGTGGATCTCACCGATGCACATGAAGGAGAGTCAGGCCAGTCCAAAAAGGGGCTGCAGGCTTGTCCGGCAAACGGGTCCACATTGGATGAGTATCGGGCCCTTGGTGTTTCACAGAACAGCACCGACTATTCCAATTTTGCAACAGGTAATAACGGTATGGTTGGAGCCGTGAACGGGATGGAGCAAAAGTCACTATAGGAGTGGATGATAGGAATGGTTCCAAGGACATTCTCGGAACCAATAACAGGTCGAAATGGGCAAAGTCAGTGTCGATAAAGACATGGAAATACTGGTCAGTATCAAAAACGTAATACTGGTCATTATCGAAGACATAATACTGGTCGGTATTGACGACGTAGGCGGTGCCGTAATTGTCGGTGCCGGGGTGGGTGCCAAAGAGGCTACTTCGGTAAACTTCATTGGAGCCAAGCTTGGAGCTGATGTGGTAGTCGGCACCGAGGAGGCAGAATGGTGTTCAGACGATGACTTATGGGCCTTGTGCTTGTGACCTTTACCTCTGTCACCAGCCGGTGAAGAGGGGTCCGATCGAGGACGTTTCTTATCCGAAGTAGGAGGGGGTGACACCTCCATTGCAGAAATGGCCTCTGAGAAAGGCGAAGCAAGCAGGCCCTTTAAAATAAGTTTTTTACGACGTTCATTCAGCTTCTGCTGACTGAAACTAGCACAGATATCACATGGGGGTTTTGCCGACAGATGCAGAACCCCCAAACAGTAAACACATTCCTCATGGTGGTCACTATTCAGCAGTTTCCCACTGCAAGAAGAGCAGTGTTTAAATCCCGTAGTTCCCTTCTTTTCAGGCATTCCAAACACACTCTCGTACACAAGGGACAGAGAGATGAAAGAGAGGAAATGGAGGAGAGAAAAAGCAAATACCAACAATGGTAACAAGATACCGTAAAGTTAGAAAGTTAGAAATACAAAGAAATTACCAACAATGGTAAGAGAGAAATACCAGTGGGTAGAGCAGTAGCAATATAGAACAACAAGAACAAGTTATAAGGAAGAAAAAAACTTTTTCAAACTATTAAATATTTACGAAAATAGCACTTAGCTGGAGAGCTTGGTGAAATGCTGCTATATGGCTACATGGCAAACGAGATCTGAGGTAACTGAGCAAAGGGCATTGTGGGTAGCAGCTTAGCTTGAGAGTTTTTGGTGCACGCAAGCTTGGTATAAGGCTGACTCAGTTCCAAGGGCTCAGAACTGACCCCATCAGTGATGAATAGGAAGAAAATTAACAACTTCAGATCTACAAATTTAAAACGCATGCTACAAAGTGATGCTATATTATATAAGGAATGTAATTTAATGCAATCAGGAAGGTGAATCAAAAAACAAATAAATGTATGCATGGCCCTAAATATGTGTTCAAGGAGTCTGTTTTAAAAACAGCCCAAAAGTAAACTTAATCCTCCACTGGCCAGATGCATTTTCTATAAATGTAGGTTTTCATGCCATTTCAGTGACAGAGGAGTTTACTGTTCATGCTAAGTCTGTTTTAACTGTGAGATTGTACTGTTTGTTTACCAAATGGCTATCTGTGTGTGTGATATTCTAGCTTAAGCTACTGCACGCAGGGAGTCAAGAGGTTACAGTTCTACTTTCACTAAGCTGTAAGGCTCGCTCGCCTACCTCAGAGCAAATTAAACTGTTTAGATTAAATTAAGCAACCCTTTGGAACAAGGCACATGGGCTTCTATTTTCTGAGGACATGACTTTTATAGTAAAGTGTGTGTGAAGGAGCAGCAGATAAAGCAGCTTTATTAAAGGAAATTTCCATCTTCACTTGCAGTTCAAACTACATTATGAAATATCTTTTCTTCTGTACATTTAAATAATTGAAGGAAGTGACTGGAGTAAATTTCTTGGGTAGTGGCCTACCTGTGGGCGTGGCTCATAGAGGTGTTTCATGAGTATGGTGTGGGTGGGGCTTAAGGGGCGCCAGAGCACTACTTCGCCTAGGGTGCCATATCAGCTAAGGCCGGCCCTGAGAGATGAGCAAAGAGAACAGATGACTGTGGTTCAAGCACATGTACAAGAGAGCAGAAGACAATCTGCTGGGGAATATTTAGGGGAAATAGGAAAAAGCTTGAGGAAACAATGGCATCCAGCAAAGAGATGAATGGATTGTGTGAGAGAAGACCTGTGACAATCAGGCATGAGTGTCAAAGAAGGTAGAAGAGAACAGCATGATCAATATTAGCATAGAACGGTATGATCACTATTAATATAGATGATGCCATTACATTAAACAGCCTTTACTTGTAGAAGGTTTCACTCTTAACTTCTCTTGCTCTTATATTATACCAATATATATTATATATATACATATTACACTGTCCACAACTGTCCATCTCACTTGTATGCTCTATGACTCCTAGTGAGGACTTTAAAAAAAGGTGTGGAGGTATGGATGGTTCACCCAATGCCAGCCATGCTGTATTCCTAGAACAGTGTGCCTTATCTACTCACTTCGGCTACTCTTCTGTTCTGAACAAGCCGTCAGAACGTACTGCACAGTAGGGAATCACAGATGTCATGTAAAAAAACTTTTTATACCATTAACCCTTTCATACTGTATGCATCATGGTTGCCAAGACTACATGCATTACAGCCCTTGTGGACAGCATTCATTGTCAAAAACACAAATCACTACACCATCAAGCTTCAAATTTCCTTTATAGCACAGACATTATTATTTAATGTCTGTGATATTATTGTTTTAGCACAAAAGGAAAGCCGACTCATATTTAAATCCTAGTAAGCAGAACTTGTCTATTATTGTTACAAAATGCTGTTTATAATTTTTCAGCCCTTCATCAATTATTTTATGTCCGGAAATACCCATCCCAACCTTGGACCTTGCACCAGTCCATCCCAACCTATGACCTTGCACCAGTCCATCCCAACCTAGGACCTTGCACCACTCCATCCCAACCTAGGACCTTGCACCAGTCCATCCCAACCTAGGACCTTGCACCAGTCCATCCCAACCTAGGACCTTGCACCAGTCCATCCCAACCTAGGACCTTGCACCAGTCCATCCCAACCTAGGACCTTGCACCAGTCCATTCCAACCTAGGACCTTGCACCAGTCCATCCCAACCTAGGACCTTGCACCAGTCCATCCCAACCTAGGACCTTGCACCAGTCCATCCCAACCTAGGACCTTGCACCAGTCCATCCCAACCTAGGACCTTGCACCACTCCATCCCAACCTAGGACCTTGCACCAGTCCATCCCAACCTAGGACCTTGTACCAGTCCATCCCAACCTAGGACCTTGCTCCAGTCCATCCCAAACTAGGACCTTGCACCAGTCCATCCCAACCTAGGACCTTGCACCAGTCCATCCCAACCTCGGACCTTGCACCAGTCCATCCCAACCTAGGACCTTGCACCAGTCCATCCCAACCTCGGACCTTGCACCAGTCCATCCCAACCTAGGACCTTGCACCAGTCCATCCCAACCTAGGACCTTGCACCAGTCCATCCCAACCTCGGACCTTGCACCAGTCCATCCCAACCTAGGACCTTGCACCAGTAGTAGTATTTTTAATGCTACTAACAAAATCTGGTTAATTTTGAGAGACCTTGAAATGCTATGTAATAACGCAAAGGCTATGAAAGAAAAAATATTTGGAAAGATATTCTGCAGTATATATTTCTGACATCACAGATCTATATGAAATACAGCTCGTGCAAGATATTCCACTTTCTGAAATTCTTGCACAAGGGAATGTGGCATCTTGCACTCCAATAGTCAACCATCCTCATCCACTCCTTATATTTTATTGCAAATTTCCTGATGTCTGCACAAATATTTGATGCAATTCAGGTTAAATTCAACAAAATCAAATTCTTATATTTTCCCAATATCTGCCCTCCCGGGGGGGGGGGGTCAAGTGGCATGGAATAAGCAGTGGCTCGTAGAATGTCTAGCATTCTCAAGCTGAAAATAGAGAGCTTCGCAGCCTAATCCCCTAGTGTAAATGTGGTAACTTCAGTAGCAAAATTGGGATAGTTTTGCATCTGCCCTTCTGGCTAATAAAGCCCTTACTGAACCCCACATGACTGAGTTTGACTAGTAGCACAGATACCAGAGAGAACAGGTGGGGTGAGTGCATGGAAGCATGCATGCACCTCCCATAGTCAGGAACTGCTGAACTCATAAGGCAGATGTGGTGGAGGAGGGTTATAGCACACTTCACCATCACCAGCATCCTCAATCCCCTCAACAGGCCTGGATGTGGGTTGGCTTGAGCCTGGTGAGGCTAAGACAGGTCCAGTAGACCTAATAAATGAGGGGAGGAGCTGGTGACAAAAAACAGCAGCTTAGTTTCTAGTCATGTTATTACGGTTCTTACTGTAACAGTGGTTGAAGAGTTGGAATAGCCCACCTTTCTCCTCAGCTTGATGTAAGTGCAAAGACTGACCAGTTACCATCCTTGGTACCACAAGCTTTAACAATAAGTATGAACACTTCATCCATGGCCCCAGGTTTCCTATTGATGTAAGTGCAAAGACTGACCAGTTGCCATCCTTGGTACCACAAGCTTTAACAATAAGTATGAACACTTCATCCGCGGCCCCAGGTTTCCTAATTATCAGTGCCAAAATTCACCTTTCTGAACTCCTACTTGACCTCTTTAATCTAGGTCTCTGCATTAGTAAGTAAATGAAGTCTGAAAACAACCATTGTAACGCCTTTAAATAAGGGCTGCGCTGGTAACTACAGACCCATTAGTCTCACTGGACTCATATGTAAAACTATGGAGCATATTATCTCAGATGTCATTAGTCTGGACATTAAACACCTCTTAACCCTAATCCCTCATTAATTCGTCTTTGTCAAAGGAAGGTCCTGTCTCTTTAGCCTCACCAGTTTCTTTGGAAAAGTAACTGAAGCAGTAGATAGTGGTTATGCAGTGCCTACAGAATACTGAGACATGGCCAATGCCTTTAACACTCTTCCCCATGCAGGCATTATTGACACCTTGTAAATGTAAATACAAGTCCTTATATTGTACAGTGGACAACTTACTGGTGCTCTGACAGAGCCTGAGGATTTAGAGTAGTACATCTAGCTAAAACTGCAAATTATTTGTTTTTTAGACCCAGTGCTCCCACTACTATTGGAACAGTCTGGTTATCTTTTTTCCACATTGCTCTTATTTCTGCTTCTAAATCCTGACATTTTATGACTTTGTCTCTGTCTTTATGCAAGTCACTGTAGCCCCCCGAGTGTAGCAATTTCAATGATCGATGCTTCTTTAGTCTTTTTTTTCATAGACCACTATATCTGGTTGTCCTCACATATATGTTTTGAACTGTTGGTAATGAGTGATGTTATGTGAATATAAACTTCAGCATTTTCTATAATGCTTTGTGGTTCTTGTTTCCAATACTTTTTGCTACTTCCATATTGAAGTGTTTGCACAGTCTCCATTGCAATGGTCTTTCCTCATTATTTGGGCTTTCGGTATACAAGCCCCTGTCTTGAATGTATCACACGCAGCAACAAGATGTGTGACTGTTTTCAGTTCTTTTTTACAGAATCTGCATTTGTCTTCTTCTCCCAAGCTCTCGATTGATTTTGTAACCAGTGTGTACGGAGTTCACTATCCTGGGCCACCATTATTCTCATTTTTGATTTTATCTCACCTCTTCTTAACCATTCCTTCATCGAGTCTTGGTCAACGTGTGCTTGTTCTATGGAATCGCTGTACTTGCCTTTATATTGATGGCTTTTTCCACATTTCTTTCCTTCTCATCTGATCCTTTTCTATATATTCTTTCTTTTGTTTATTGACACATTCATTTGCTGTCTGATGATTTTCTACTTCTGGTTTCGTTTCCATTTCCACCTGATACCAAACACTTCTAATAAACTGGGCAAAGATGTCATCTTAGATTTCTTCTGCTCAGGATTTAAAGGATTCACTATGGTTGGATCTGATGAGGTCAACAAATATGCATACATGTATACAGTCCTATGATTGCAGACTTAATCAATTTTGAGGAGACCCATACCTCATTCAGAGCAAGGAATATCATCTGTTATCATCTGATGAGCATGAAGAATTTTTCTTGTTTTAATGTCCAGCTGATCCAATACTTTTTGGGGCCAATCAGTCACCTCAAAATTGTAAATTACAAAAAGAGCAAGATATAGCTTGGACTTTATTCCTAGATGTCAGGCAGTTTCCAATATTAGTTTCAGTCTGTGAAGTATCTTACATATTTATAGCACATTCATGTCTCAGGCTAATATTTTCCTGGTGCTGCAGTTTTCCTGCTTTAAAGGTTGTGTTTGCACATTTATCAATACCAAAGGTCATTCTTATATTATCTGAGAAAGTTTTAATCATTCGTAGCTGTGCTTTCAACTCCTCATCTGATGAACTATATAGTTTTTAAAAAATACACAAAATGTAGAGGAGAAATTTTTAAATAAGGTTGTACCAAAACCTCATCTGTTAAGTAAACATGAGTTGAGTTAAGGGCAAGACAAAACAGCAGCAGTGGTAAAGAATCACCCTGGAATACCCACTTTGAATTTTTATCCCTGGGATAATAATTTCCCTTTGCATGGCTGCAAAGTGGTTTGCTGTTGTTTTGTAGTCACTATAATGTCGACTGTATCATACATCTGTAAGCATTCCTTTACCCCATGAATAGGGGATGCTGTCAAATGCTTTTCTGTGATCTATTCATGTAATGCTTAGATTCTCAGGCTGTTACTCTGTCCCATTTCATATCCTCTACATTACATTTCCTTACTGCTTCTTTTAATTCTTATATCCATTCAGCACCTGTGTCATGTAATATTGGGTCTTCAAAAATATTTCTCAAAAATGAACCTATTTCTTCTCTTTGTGATGTTTCTATTCCTTTTACTTTGTTTCACAATTCTTTCTAAACTTTTTGGGTCATCAATGAATTGTTCATTTTGTACCTTTCCTTAAAATGTATCAGTATAACTTCAAAGTGTTTCTGACTATGCTATTTTTTTAATTTATTGGTATAAACAGTGTCTGATTAATCCTGGTCTGTTCTGATACTGTGCATTGCTTTTACCACATCTGTCTAAGTATTTCTGCCAGCTGTTTCCTTTTCTATATTCGTCTAACAGTGACAATTCTGGTATGAATTTCTTTATAGTTTCCTCTCTTCGGTGCTTCCATTATGGCATTTCACTTGTTCCTTTCTTTTCATTTGTTCCTCCATGTTTTGTGGTAACACTTTATCCATGTATTAGTTTAGCTGCACAGCAATATGTTCTATTTATTTCTGTTACATTGTTTAATTTCTCTTAATGGTCCTGATTACTGCATTCATCTGTTTTACCAGTCTTCTAATATTTGGGTCTTATTTACTTTCTGTAATCTATTTTTTCATCTATGTTATGTTTATCCATTTTTTTAAATCAAGCAGGTCTTCTGATAAATCATTTTCTTCTGGATCGAGAGAGAATCTTCTTTGCCCTTAGTTTTCTATAAGTATTTTACAGAAAGTTCCAGAAAAATCTTCCCATGAGGTATCCGCTTCATATGCACCCTGCTTCATCTGCTGCTCCTTCTTATGGGAACCCACTGGCCCATCACTTTGCAACATTACCTGTGTTAGAGAAACCACTGTTCACAGGGTCATAGGAGGTTAGTAGGCTAATGGACCTGGGGCCCTTTCAAGCCTAGCCAAGAGTTTATCCCCAAAAAACAAACCTCAGTCAGCATCTGTCGCCCATGTCAGTGGTTTCCCATCCACTCATCAAAGTTGCGCTTGAAGAGGGTCAGCGAGGTACTCTGTTTTACATGTATGGAAAGCCTATTCCAGATACAGGGCAGCCTCTGGGAGACAAACCTGTCTCTCCAGCAGGTTTTGTTGATGTTGCATATTAGGTTTATGCCTTTTGAGCAGGTAATGCACCAGGAGTTAGACTTACGGATATGGAGCATCTCTAGTAGGGCAAGGTCTGATATTACCCTGTAGGTGAGACACAGATCACCTCTGAGCAATCCGTATGATACCAAATTGAGTGATAGTGTTTTGAGCCTGTCTGCATAGGACAGGTGTTGGAGGCCATGGATTCTACTTGTGAGTTACTTCTGTGGCCTTTCCAGCTGGTGCAGATGTTTGGAGAGGTACATACCAAATGGGGTATTATTCTCAATTACTGACCTAATGAGGGAGGAGTACAAAAAGGTAATAACATCCTTTTTTTCTGGATGCAATCCCTTTACTTATTAGATGAATCAAGTAAAAGGCATTTCTGAACACTGTCGCTACATGGTGGTCAAATGTAAGATTGTTGTCAACCTGAGTATCCAGGTCTCTCACCACAGGTTGTGTGCTATGGGGGTTGTCATTGATGTGGTAGTCAGTAGGGGCTGTGTTTTTGCCAAATGGTATAATACATTTTTTGCATTTAACTTAAGGCCATGACTTTGACACGTCATTCCTTGCTGTGAGACCCTCTTGCTGTATGTTAACATCATTTGGGGAGTCAGTGACAGCACCCAACTTACAGTTGTCCACAAACGTGGTCAGCCACAGGCCCTTTGTCTTTACCTGGACCTCTGAGAAGTAGATGCCAAACAGTAGGGGTCCCAGGACAGATCCCTGGGAGAGCACCACTAGTGACAGGTCTGCTGTCAGAGGTGGAGGCATGTACTTTGACCTTGTGGGTCCTATCAGTGAGGGAGTTGTCCACCCACCTGATAAGATAGGGATTTACACCAAGTTGTGTTAGCTTTTCGATGATGCCCGAGTAGGGGATTGTGTCAAAGGCCTTGGTCAAGTCAAGGTAAGACAAGTGTACTGATTTTCCCTTACCCAGGGCCTTGGTGACAGTCTCAAAGAAGTCAATGAGATTCAACAGGCAAGATATGCTCTTGATGAATCCAAACTGGGTGGGGTCAAGTGCTTGGAGATTGCCTGTGTCCTTGTTTATGAGATCCATAATAATATACTCCATGGCTTTACAAATTAGACTTGTAAAGCTAATGGGGCGACAGTTTCAAGGGTCAGTTGTGGCACCACCTTTGTGCAAGGAGATGACAATGGTGGTTCTCCACTCTGCTGGAATGAAGCCTGTACTTAGGCTGTGGTTGACTAGGGTGCTCAATGGTGAAGCTAATTCTTGCTGGAGATGGTACAGAATACAGCCTGGGATACTATCAAGTCCCATGGAATCTGTGTTCTTTGCCTTGGATAGGGCCTTTAACACTTGATCTATGGAGCTGTGATGTGTGGGATATGTATTGGGGATATCAAATGGGACATTGGGGGGATAGGGGAATGAAGTTTGTGCTGAACCTATCTGCTAGCAGGTTGGCTAAGTCAATGGGATCAGTGTAAGTGGTACTGTTAAGTACTAATTTGGAACAAATGTGGGCTTTGCCATGGAGGTTCCTGATGTAACTGAAGAAGGCTTTGTGGTTTCCCTTTGCTTCAGAGACTAGTTTCAATTCATAATTGGCTTTAGAGGTTTTCACTAGTGATCTAATTTGTTTGTTGAGGCTGAGGAGGGAGTTTTTCCAATTTGGAATTTGTGCCTTTTTTACACTTGGACATCAGTTTCTTCCTTTTGTTGTAAAGCCTGTTGTTTGAGGATGTCCACCAGACAGTTTGTGTTTCTTTGAGGAGCAGGTTTGAGTTCTGTTGGGAGTCCATGCAGGTGTACAGGTGCTTGTATACTTCACTGGCATGCTGTCCTGCTCCTTACCTTCAGCTATCCTTTTGTACCATTCCCCTACTGAAGGATCCAGAGCATGATCATGTGACAAAGCTTCAGATGTGTCCTGCTCTTCCTGCTGCTCCTTTATCGAGGGGCATATAATTCCATCATGCTGAGGCATTGCCTTGATGGGTTTTCCATATGAATCCTTCGCACTGCAAATAATCCTTAATTTCAGTTTTTATTTTTTAACTTTTACTTTTCTAATCCTCCTTTCTACACTCCCCTTTGTTTTCTTATTTATTTATTTATTTTTTTAATTATGAAAGTTTCCATATCTGGGTGCCTTTGAATGTCTTTCTCTTCAAATATCTTTGGACCAGCTTTTTTACTATTGATTATTTGGGGTTTTTCCTTTGCATAAATATTAAACCATACCTCTTTTTTTGTCCCCATATCCATGTTTCATTTTTAAACTTTTCAAAATGTATTTAGTTATTATTATTGAATATGACATTTGTTAACCAGATTAATCCAACTAGGCAAATGTCCATTTTCAGTGGAGACCGAAACAGAAAATCTCCAAATGAACATTGCAGGAAAATAACTAAATGAGAAAAATATTACATAAGGAGAAAAACTGCAAATAAAAAAAAATACATCTAAATAAGAAAAAGCAAACCATACAATAAATGTGGATAACAAATAAGTTAACAATATTTCCTGGTAGTAAGAACATTAGGACATAGATTTAGTAGAAGTAAAGTTACAAGTAATACAACAGTTACCAATAAATTTATATCAGAAGTGGGACAAAATATCTTTGCTTTGTTCTTTATATTTTCATGCCTCTGTTGCTTCTGTTTCCAGGCATCTCAAAGTCTCTTTGTCTATGTAATGTTTTCATGTATTAATGAATGAAGATTTTTCTAGTTTTGGGAGTACCATGATAACTGAAACACTAGAAGTGCCTTTAACTACACCCTTACCCTAGTACTTATATAACCATAAAACCACTGACTTCTTCAAAATACTTATATAATACTAATAATTGTACTAAAAACCATCATCATCATCAGAGCTCTCACCATAAAAGCAGCACTGCTCGCACACCACCCAGTTATAATTACTTCTGAATGTTTATTTTTATTTGTTTACTTATTTATTAAACTGAGTAAGAAGACTAATGTATGCAGATATTTCCCAGTTATATCCTAAGTGACAAGTGCAACAGTAAAGATTGCATGGACGGAAATCGAGGAAATAAGCATCCTGTTTTGGCAGATGGGAGAAAATCACAATGCCTTCAAGAAACCTACTCGATTCAGGAAGAACATGCAAAACAATGGGAGAAAATCACAATGCCTTCAAGAAACCTACTCGATTCAGGAAGAACATGCAAAACAAAGGGAGAAAATCACAATGCCTTCAAGAAACCTACTCGATTCAGGAAGAACATGCAAAACAAAGGGAGAAAATCACAATGCCTTCAAGAAACCTACTCGATTCAGGAAGAACATGCAAAACAAATGGAGAAAATCACAATGCCTTCAAGAAACCTACTCGATTCAGGAAGAACATGCAAAACAAAGGGAGAAAATCACAATGCCTTCAAGAAACCTACTCGATTCAGGAAGAACATGCAAAACAAAGGGAGAAAATCACAATGCCTTCAAGAAACCTACTCGATTCAGGAAGAACATGCAAAACAAAGGGAGAAAATCACAATGCCTTCAAGAAACCTACTCGATTCAGGAAGAACATGCAAAACAAAGGGAGAAAATCACAATGCCTTCAAGAAACCTACCGATTCAGGAAGAACATGCAAAACAAAGGGAGAAAATCACAATGCCTTCAAGAAACCTACTCGATTCAGGAAGAACATGCAAAACAAAGGGAGAAAATCACAATGCCTTCAAGAAACCTACTCGATTCAGGAAGAACATGCAAAACAAAGGGAGAAAATCACAATGCCTTCAAGAAACCTACTCGATTCAGGAAGAACATGCAAAACAATTTTTAAAACTACAATCCACTCTGCTACAGGCCCCATGAGGAGCTCAGTGTCTCTCCAACCTAACACTACTCTTAAGTATTCAACTGCGGTACCACCTTTATCATTCTTGTAGGAAAAGCGCAGTCCAGGTCTGAACTGTCTGCAAACAGCTAAAGTTAACTTTGAACCTAACACCACTCTTAAGTATTCAACTGCGGTACCACCTTTATCATTCTTGTAAGAAAAGCGCAGTCCGGGTCTGAACTGTCTGCAAACAGCTAAAGTTAACTTTGAACCTAACACCACTCTTAAGTATTCAACTGCGGTACCACCTTTATCATTCTTGTAAGAAAAGCTCAGTCCGGGTCTGAACTGTCTGCAAACAGCTAAAGTTAACTTTGAGTATGTGTCTACCTGTTTGAGCCAATATTCATTTTCCCCTGGAGAGCACTGTGCTTTGGCTTGTAAGCAGCCCCCCCAACACACACACCCACACCTACACACACACACACACACACACACACACACACACACACACACACACACACACACACACACACACTCACACACACACACACACACACACACACACACACACACACACACACACACACACACACACACACACACTCATCTTCCACTTTCTCTCTTATTCCCTTCTGTTAGCAATTAGTATCCATAACTGATCAGTACTGTGTGTTTGTCAATTTAAACTGAGACCACAGTAGCCTACTGATACAAGGTTATCCTGTTTTTCCACCTGAGAAATGGTTAAGAAATTACTTACAGTTTCAGAGCAGTCCTTGGTCAATTCTGATTGTTTCTTAAACACAAATTTGTCTTTGCTTTGGCTCATTAGCAGCAGTACAAAAGAACTGCTTGCTCACACCCTTGTTCTCCTCCTCCCCCTTCCCTGTTTATTACCTTAAGACAATCCCAAGGTTAATAAATATTACCTGTGGCAGGCACCATTTTTAAAACTACAACCACCCTTTGTCACTATCATATGTTAATTTATCAGCTTACTCTGTTATCTGATTGTTTCCAGCCCCCTCATAAGAGCAACTAACAGGGTCTCTACCCGCTTCGCTCCACACCCTGTCCCCTATTCCCTCCCACCCCCAGTGGTCCTACCTTTATTTCACTCACAAACCCCTCCCATCTTTCCAATGGCCAACCACAGCACTAACACAACACTACCTCCTCCATTTTCCCACTACTATCACACCTCCTCAACTAACATGTACAAGCATACCTAACCTATGCTCACTGCATGCACTCTCCTTGCATATCTTACATCCTACCAAAGCTCCATCATTCCCCCACTCAACCACTACCACTGTACTACTACTCACACCACCACTCATGTCTCACCCTCACTCAGCTCCCCTCCCAAAAACTCCAGAGCCATCCCTATTCACCCCCCCGTATATTCTACCAACTATATTACTCAAACATAAAGCATTCCTACAACTTAACATAGTAACCCTCCCACCATACCTATTACCCACAGAGCACAATCATAAAGTTACCCTAATAAACAAACACATTCAAAAACTGAGAAAACTAATAACCTCATGCATATCAAAAGTAGCCCTAAGTGGAGCCCAGTAAGCATCCTGTTTTGGTAGATGGGAGAAAATCACAATGCCTTCAAGAAGCCTACTCGATTCAGGAAGAATATGCAAAGCAAAGGGAGAAAATCACAATGCCTTCAAGAAACCTACTCGATTCAGGAAGAACATGCAAAACAATGGGAGAAAATCACAATGCCTTCAAGAAACCTACTCGATTCAGGAAGAACATGCAAAACAATGGGAGAAAATCACAATGCCTTCAAGAAACCTACTCGATTCAGGAAGAACATGCAAAACAATTTTTAAAACTACAATCCATTCTGCTACAGGCCCCATGAGGAGCTCAGTGTCTCTCCAACCTAACACCACTCTTAAGTATTCAACTGCGGTACCACCTTTATCATTCTTATAAGAAAAGCGCAGTCCTGGTCTGAACTGTCTGCAAACAGCTAAAGTTAACTTTGAACCTAACACCACTCTTAAGTATTCAACTGCGGTACCACCTTTAACATTCTTATAAGAAAAGTGCAGTCCGGGTCTGAACTGTCTGCAAACAGCTACAGTTAACTTTGAACCTAACACCACTCTAAGTATTCAACTGCGGTACCACCTTTAACATTCTTATAAGAAAAGTGCAGTCCGGGTCTGAACTGTCTGCAAACAGCTAAAGTTAACTTTGAACCTAACACCACTCATAAGTATTCAACTGTGGTACCACCTTTATCATTCTTATAAGAAAAGCGCAGTCCGAGTCTGAACTGTCTGCAAACAGCTACAGTTAACTTTGAACCTAACACCACTCTTAAGTATTCAACTGTGGTACCACCTTTATCATTCTTATAAGAAAAGCGCAGTCCGGGTCTGAACTGTCTGCAAACAGCTACAGTTAACTTTGAACCTAACACCCCTCTTAAGTATTCAACTGCGGTACCACCTTTATCATTCTTATAAGAAAAGCGCAGTCCAGGTCTGAACTGTCTGCAAACAGCTAGAGTTAACTTTGAACCTAACACCACTCTTAAGTATTCAACTGCGGTACCACCTTTATCATTCTTATAAGAAAAGTGCAGTCCGGGTCTGAACTATCTGCAAACAGCTAAAGTTAACTTTGAACCTAACACCACTCTTAAGTATTCAACTGCGGCACCACCTTTATCATTCTTATAAGAAAAGCACAGTCCGGGTCTGAACTGTCTGCAAACAGCTACAGTTAACTTTGAACCTAACACCACTCTTAAGTATTCAACTGTGGTACCACCTTTATCATTCTTGTAAGAAAAGCGCAGTCCGGGTCTGAACTGTCTGCAAACAGCTAAAGTTAACTTTGAACCTAACACCACTCTTAAGTATTCAACTGCGGTACCACTTTTATCATTCTTATAAGAAAAGCTCAGTCAGGGTCTGAACTGTCTGCAAACAGCTAAAGTTAACTTTGAGTATGTGTCTACCTGTTTGAGCCAATATTCATTTTCCCCTGGAGAGCACTGTGCTTTGGCTTGTAAGCAGCCCCCCCAACACACACACACACACACACACACACGCACGCACGCACGCACGCACGCACGCACGCACACACACACACACACACACACACACACACTCATCTTTCACTTTCTCTCTTATTCCCTTCTGTTAGCAATTAGTATCCATAACTGATCAGTACTGTGTGTTTGTCAATTTAAACTGAGACCACAGTAACCTACTGATACAAGGTTATCCTGATTTTCCACCTGAGAAATGGTTAAGAAATGACTTACAGTTTCAGAGCAGTCCTTGGTCAATTCTGATTGTTTCTTAAACACAAATTTGTCTTTGCTTTGGCTCATTAGCAGCAGTACAAAAGAACTGCTTGCTCACACCCTTGTTCTCCCCCTCCCCCTTCCCTGTTTATTACCTTAAGCCAATCCCAAAGTTAATAAATATTACCTGTGGCAGGCACCATTTTTAAAACTACAACCACCTTTTATCACTATCATATGTTCATTTATCAGTTTACTCTGTTACCTGATTGTTTCCAGCCCCCTCATAAGAGCAACTAACAGGGTCTCTACCCGCTTCACTCCCCACCCTGTCCCATATTTCCTCCCGCCCCCAGTGGTCCTACCTTTATTACACTCACAAACCCCTCCCATCTTTCCAATGGCCAACTACAGCACTAACCCAACACTACCTCCTCCATTTTCCCACTACTATCACACCTCCTCAACTAACATGTACAAGCATACCTAACCTATGCTCACTGCATGCACTCTCCTTGCATATCTTACATCCTACCAAAGCTCCATCATTCCCCCACTCAACCACTACCACTGTACTACTACTCACACCACCACTCATGTCTCACCCTCACTCAGCTCCCCTCCCAAAAACTCCAGAGCCATCCCTATTCACCCCCCGCATATTCTACCAACTATATTACTCAAACATAAAGCATCCCTACAACTTAACATAGTAACCCTCCCACCATACCTATTACCCACAGAGCACAATCATAAAGTTACCCTAATAAACAAACACATTCAAAAACTGAGAAAACTAATAACCTCATGCATATCAAAACTAGCCCTAAGTGGAGCCCAATAAGCATCCTGTTTTGGTAGATGGGAGAAAATCACAATGCCTTCAAGAAACCTACTCGATTTAGGACAAACATGCAGAACAATGGAAGTAAATCACAATGCCTTCAAGAAACCTACTCGATTCAGGAAGAACATGCAAAACAATGGGAGAAAATCACAATGCCTTCAAGAAACCTACTCGATTCAGGAAGAACATGCAAAACAATGGGAGAAAATCACAATGCCTTCAAGAAACCTACTCGATTCAGGAAGAACATGCAAAACAATGGGATAAAATCACAATGCCTTCAAGAAACCTACTCGATTCAGGAAGAACATGCAAAACAAAAAGAGTCTGTTAAGATTTCTATAAACATCCCCTCCTTTTTCTTTTGGCTGCTCCCATTAGGGGTTGTCACAGTGGATCATCTGTTTCCATTTCTTCCTGTCCTCTACATCATGCTCTGTCACACTAACCATCTGCATGTCCTCTCTCACAACATCCATAAACCTTATCTTAGGCTTTCCTCTTTTCCTCTTACCTGGCAGCTCCATCCTTAGCATCCTTCTCCCAATATACGAAGCATCCCTCCTCAGCACATCCAAACCAATACAATCTCACCTCTCTGGCTTTGTTTCCAAACCGTCCAACCTGAGCTGACCCTCTAATATACTGATTTCTAATCCTGTGCATCCTCATCACACCCAGTGCAAGTCTTAACATCTTTAACTCTGCCACCTCCATCTCTGACTCCTGTCTTTTCGTCAGTGCCACTGTCTCCAACCCATATAACATTGCTGGTCTCACTACCCTTTAGCAGACCTCCTCTTTCACTCTTACTGGTGCCTGTCTGTCACAAATCACTCCTGACACTCTTCTCCACCCACTCCACCCTGCCTGCACTTTCTTCTTCACCTCTCTTCTACATGCAATATTACTCTGAACTGTTGATCCCAAGTATTTAAACTCATCCACCTTCGACAACTCTTCTCCCTGCATCCTCACCATTCCTCTGTCCTCCCCCTCAGTCATACACATATATTCTTAGTGCTGCTGACATTCATTCCTCTCCTCTGTAGAACATATCTCTACCTCTCCAGGGTCTCTTCAAACCTGTTCCCTACTCTCACTACAGAACACAATGTCATCCGCAAACAACATAATCCACGGGGACTCCTGTCTGATCTTGTCTATCAATCTGTCCATCACCATTGCAAATAAGAAAGGGTTCAGAGCTGATCCTTGATGTAATCCCACCTTCACCTTAAATGCATCTGTCACTCCCAGTGTAGATCTCACCGCTGTAACACTACCCTTGTACATATCCTGTACCACTCTTACATACTTCTCTCACACTGCAGACTTCCTCATAGAATACCACAACTCCTCCCTAGCCACCCTATCATATGCTTTCTCTAAGTCCACACAGACACAATGCAGTTCCTTCTGAACTTCTCTATACTTCTCCATCAACACATAAAGCAAACATCCTTTATGTAGTGCTGTTTCAGAGTTTCCCTCGCTATCCTTTGTCACCCTTACCTGCTGCACATCTTTACTAGCTCGGTCCCTCTGTCTAGCCATTCGGTACAGGTCCTTTTCCCCCTTGTTAGTGCCCAGCCTTTCACACATCTCACCATATGCCCTATCCTTAGCCTTCCTAGGGGGCAGTTCATTAGGGCCAGCCGTATGACCTCGAAAGACATTGATTTGCTTCAGGAGTTTGATTTTATTATTGCCTTATTTTTAAATAGGGGTTATGATAAATTAGCATTAACTCAGACAGGAGCTGACATTTACAACAAACGGGTGGTCCAGTATCCACCTTTATTGAACTTGAAGTTGGATAACATCAATGCTCAAGTCAATAAGGTCAGTAGTAAACAACTAAACGTGAATCTGATTTGTTCTCTAGAAATGAACTCTGATTGCCAACGTATCCAACGTATTTTGGCTAATAATTGGAGAGTCATCAGAGGGAACTCTGACATTTATGACATTTTAGGGGATAAGCCTTTATTTGTTCAGAGGAACAATTTCAATTTGAAAAAGATTTTGGAAAATCATAATGGCAACTCTTGTAGTGTTCTTTCTGACAAGAAGGGTATGCACTGTTGCCATCAGTGCAACATGTGCAGGTTTATTTCTTTGGGGCCCTACATTTCAGTTGTTTCTTCTGAAAGGACATTGTCAGTTCCTGGTTATGTTAACTGTTGTACTTCAGGTGTCATTTATATTGCTTTATGCTCTTCATGCACTGCATTTTACATTGGAATGACCACTAGACAGTTAAAAACCCGTATTAGGGAACACATGTATTGTATAAAAACTAGAGATGAAAAGAATGCCCTTTTTAAACATTCTATTGTTTGCCAGTCCTTTAATAAATTTTTGTTTTCTGTTCTAGAGGTCTGTCATAAAGACATGAGGGATGGGAACTATAAGAACTATTTGTTGCAACGAGAGACTTATTGGCAAATCAAATTAAAATCTGACTGTCCCCCGGGTCTTAATGAAGCAGTTAATGTCAAATGTTTTTTAAAGTATCGTAAACTTAAAATTAGCAAGGATGACAACACAGTTTGTCTTCATATTGTTTGAAAATTAAATTAAATTTGCTTCTTTAAGGTTGCCATCTTAATTTATACATTAATTTGTATACATATTTATTGCTTAATTGATTAATTGTACACGTGATGTGTTTTTAAGGATTTAAACTTGTGATTTGTGTTTTTACTTTATTCTGATGAAGTCTTTCGACGAAAGCGGATAATAAATTGACATACGCTATTTCTCTGAAGTTTTGTTTCGTTGCCTCTACCCTGGTTTTTGGATTTCTCCTGTCTACTTTCTTCATCTTTCTGACAAGCTTTCTATAAACTAATTCCATCTAAAACTCTTCTCCAGTCCTGTCCAACCATTCTTTTCAGCTTTAAGTGTTTGTTTGCCCCACCCCATGTTTTATGCAACAACTTTGAAATTGCTATTATTATTTGTGAAATTAATTACAGCGTACTCCTGCAGTGTGTTTTTTATGCAACAACTTTGAAATTGCTATTATTATTTGTGAAATTAGTTGCAGTGCACTCCTGCTTATGAGTCAGAGTTTCCATTCCTTTCTTTTTCTGTCCACATTCAGCCAAGTTTAGCTTTTGCTGCAGACTTCTGCCTCCCACTACTCAGCTCAGACTCTTCATATTCCTTCTCCATTTCTCTGTGATTAGTTTGCTCCTGCCTGTAATGTTATATCACAAGTTATCAGTAATCAGAAGTTACCTCATAACACAGTATGTTCTCAACTTCTTTTTTTCTTCCATTTTTTTCTGCTATACTTACTATTTCTTATTTCTATACTGACTGAGACTGACTGTTTTACTGTAGTTTCGTATAAATGTATTCATTAATAATCTTATATCAGCAAGACAGGAAAACAGAAAATGCAGTAGCTGTGTATTAGTCTTCAGATGAAACCTGGTCTTGTTATGTTACAAGAGTTCATGGAGCAATATCAAATGGGTTGAAAACCCTGCTGAGTAGACAGTATCGACAACTAACACATACAAGTGGCACAAAAACTATGGTCAATAATAAAGCTAGACTACATGCTGGTGCAATACGCTATGGGAAAGCCCTCTATACTAACAAGACTTGTAGCTGCTGCAGAACAAGACTCATGCAGGAAATACCTTGCACTTTGTTGTAGTGTGCACCACATCAGGCATAACGATCCTATCATCGTCTGGTCTAGACAAATAGGTTCAAATGGTCTAAGGCTGGCCCTAAGATAACCACAATTTTTTGGGGAGTGCTTGTACCCCAACAAAAGACGTAACAGTGTGTATTATATTATATTATATTATACTATATTATATTATATTATATATTATATTATATTATACTATATTATATTATATTATATTATATTAGCTAGCATCATTTACACAAGAGGCAAAACAATAACATATTGTGTCAAATGGTATTTAGTGAATTGTTTTTGTTGGTTCAAGTTCTGACACTGTGAGTATGATAGTTAAAACATTGTTATAAAAAACATATCTGCTCTCCCTGACTTCAGTCTTTAGTTACTAGGCGATCTAAACTGAGTTGCTTCTAGTGTGAAACCTTAACTCATTGTACAAGATGAGCTAATCATTAAATGCTGTTCTCTCCTGGACAGCAGACAATGCATTTTCCCCAAGCTGTTTTTTTAACAAGAACTAATATTCTTTGGTCAGGAAAGTATCCTGCACTTGGTCCTTTCATTTGCTATTGGCACTATCTCTGATATCGTTATGGTTGTCACTTCAAGCCAACAGCCTCCTGTTTTATATTCTTGTGCCGCAAGAATCATAAAACAGAATACTTGTGCAATTCAAGAAATGTAAAGAAATGTGACCCAGAAACTTTATGCTACATTCTGTAAAGAAGTGTTCTGAAAGAAAGTCGCAATAAATTATTATTTTCAGTTTTACCTGGATCATTCCAAACACTAAAGTTGTGATGTCACAATGCCCAATGACCTGCAGGGAATTAGTGCCATCAAAGTACTTAGACTGATCCCTAATAATCGGTTGAAGTTTGTTTAGCATAAACGTGTTACACTGTGTAGTACAGATTGGACAGCTTTGTCTGAACAGCTCTAGGGTCATTCTTACTCCCAGTTCTCATCTCTCTGCTATGTCTGAGCATAAATTTCCATCCCTTCGCCTTCTGTCTTTGTATTCACTGACCTGCAGGCTCTCCGTCTTTACAATATAGTGCAAGATTATAACAGGACTGCTAAACCAGAAGCAGACCCCCATGCTAGAACCCACATTTGTCTGCACGTTCTTGAAATTCGGTCAACACTTGCCCTTATTGAGTTAAAATACACCTTTAAACTACAATGGCACAAAGAAAATTATGACCTTAGGTCAGCTTGTAGGCTTTTCATAGCTACATTAAAAACCACAAGCAGATCTGAAGGTTCTTGTTCCCTCTGTCTATAGTTACACGTGTGGGTACAGACTTTCATTTGCTCTGTGGTAAATTTTATCCAAGTAGGCATTAAAAATATGCATCTGAATTCAAAATCTGACTGGGAAACTGTTTCCAATATATTTGGACATGTCACTCTGCAGTTACTTATGAAAGTTGTGCTCTGACAGATGTGCATTTTAATTAGAATTTTTAAACTTTACTTTGTTATAATGCATATTCTTGTTAAGCGATAATGTCAAAACTAGTGATTTACATTATAATTATTAGAGTTTTCATCCTTCTTTTGATGATTCACATCTGCATTACCTGTTTATCTGGTACTTCTGTAGGGATATCAATCTTAACTAAGCCTTATATGACAGAAGTTCACCTGACACATATGTTCTCCTGTGTCAGATCTGTTTATAGCCTATTTCTAATTATTCTTTCCTGTTACAATTACCTTCATTGTACAATGAATCATGCAAGCTTATTAAATTATTAATAACAGTGCTATACATTAGAATGGTTTGGGAATTCTTCAGAAGGTCATTCAGCATCTTCAGATATTCCAGGTCATCAAACAAAAGTAAATAAAAGCTAAATAATATAAACTGCATCTTGTCCAAATACAGATGTAAAGAATACACCACTTAGAAAACAAAACCATACTTGCGCATTTATATTATGTGGTGCAATATACCGAGATGTTGTTTTAGCCACCAATGTCTGATTAAACAGCAAAACATGTTTCTACTCAGGGCATGAATGCTGCTCTGCTTATTTGGAGAGTAAAACTTGTAAACTGATGTTAATCTTGCTCTCAGACTGAGTATACATCACAAATATGCTTTGGCCATCTGGGAACAGCCTATGGTTTTCTTTAACATTTTGCATGTTTTGAAATACTAGATAATTGTACAAAACAAAGTACATTGTGAAATATGATAAAAAAGAGATCATGGTCAATAAAATATTTTTTATCTTTATTTTATTGTTTTCATTGGAATTTATATTATTGCTAGTTGTTTATACAGTGTGAAATATATTGCCATAATAAATCCAGGAAAACAATGCTGTCTCACTGACTTATGGGAACCTGACACATAGTAACCTTCTGAATTCTCTGTAATACAGTCTGACTCAAACTTTTTTTTTTACAATTTCTTTTTATTAAAAGTTTAAAAAAACAATTAACAATGTGAGACATTAAAAACAAGTTGTAATTATAAAACAAGATTTCATACCAACCAATAATAGCATCAACTATTTACAGAGATGTCTAAAAAGCAATGAAAAATTCTTGAAAGTTACGTTGTAACATCACTTTTTTCAGTACTATCATCTACTTTTCTAACAGCTCTTTAAATTTCACCCAAGTGGTTCTGTCATTTCTTGTCTTGATTATAGCTAATTCAAATTCATATACATTAAATTATGACTCAGACTTGATGGCAGAGTATACCAGTTTCATATGATTTCCTGGACGGCACAACATGACTTACATAGTGTTCCTTAAGAATGCTGCCCTCATCCGTCTGCCACATTTTAGGGTATACTTAAGAACCTTTCTAGAAAAATGTTTTGTTCTTTTGGATATGATGATTCCTTTGGTAACAAGTCCATTATGAAGAGTTGAGTGAAGGAGCCACTGATCTTTGCTTCTGCCTGTTTTTATCATAATTCATTGTGATTACTAAAGTACATGCATAGATATTGCCCACTCAAATGTATGGAACCATTACATTTCTGACATCCTGGGTTTGGTTAACAGTGACCTCCCAGACTTCACTCTTGTGATCACAATAATACACAGGTTGAGATTCTAGGACTTCCAAGATGGCTGCACACTGATCAACAGTTTTGGGCAGTGCAGTGATGCAGATGTTAGCTTTGTTGCCTCACAGCAAGGCATTCTCTGGTTCAATTCTCAGTTGGGGTGCCTTTTGTGTGGAGTCTGCATGTCCTCCCTGCATTTACATGGGTTTCCTCCAGGTGCTCCGTTTTTCTCCCACATTCCAAAGGCATGCGTCTGGAGCTTTTCTCCATGGGCCTCTGCTAAAAATGGCCTCTGTTCCAGTCAGACTTTACCAAAAAACAATAAATACATTAATTAATTCATTTCAGCTCTCCCAGTGTGAAAAAAGAAACTGAGAAAGAAGAGATAGCAATTCTGACAGTTTGAGTAAAATTCAGTTACTGGCTAGTAAGTACTGGATGCCAGTAAAGAAGAAATTTAGAGAACCTGAAAGAATATCAGCTAAAAAAAGGTGAATTGAAAATACTGACTGGAAAGAATCCTGCAGCTGTTCAGCAAAAAGCAGTTCAAGCTTAAGCTTCATCACTGGTACAAGAGAGGGCCTCCAGTAATTTAGAGGAAAAAATAAACCAAATGTACTCATAGATGATTAAAATAAATTAAACATTGAAGGAGTATTTCAACTCAAACAAGAAAAGACTGGAAACATAGAAGAAGCTTTAAGTAGCTATTCAGATGAACTGATATAACTGCAAGACTCAGAGGCTGAAATGAAGAAGAGGGTGGCTGTGTATGAGACTTCTCAAGAAGAGCTGCTCAAAATGATAGCATTAGAAGTCAGAGACTCAAAAAGAGCTGTTCAACAATGATAGCATTAGAAGTCAGAGAATGCAGAGAAAACCAATGAAGAGGAGGGTGGCTGCATATGAGACTTCTCAAGAAGAGCTGTTCAAAAATGATAGCATTAGAAGTCCGAGACTCAAGAAGAGCTGTTCAACAATGATAGCATCAGAAGTCAGAGAATGCAGAGAAAAACCAATGAAGAAGAGGGTGGCTGCATAAGAGACTTCTCAAGAAGAGCTGTTCAACAATAATAGCATTAGAAATCAGAGACTCAAGAAGAGCTGTTCAACAATGATAGCATTAGAAGTCAGAAAATGCAGAGAAAACCTGATATTTGCTGCTGTTGTACCAAAGAAAATGGGAGGAAAAACTGGGCTGGTATTCCACAGCAGGATTTGTTTACTGAAAGGGGGCACACTGAGTGGATGTTCCAAACCCGGCCATGAGAAAAGAGCCAAGACCTGTATTAGTATAGATGTAATCATGTTAGCGGAAAGAGATGATCCTGATAAAACTGTGGCAGCTGGGAAAAATATTAAAAATTGGAGATAGCAGAGTGAGGAAAATGATTACTTGTGGTACACCTGGCAGAACAGAAGCAAATTTATCCCAAGAACCAGGAATGTCAAGTCAGGCTGTTATATCCAGCTGCTGTCAGAATATTTTTTCCTGAAGGATCATATCCATTTTTTATGCAGGACAAGCTATGGAGGCAATACAAAAGCTTATCCAACAAAAAGTGAGCCATCAAATAGAAGGGGACTCTGCTTCGCATTGTTCTAAGGGAAAATACTTGAGACTGAAAAAAGCACAGAAGTTGACTAGAAGAATCAGGAGTTCCTTAGACTTGAACTAAAGTCTGATGTTGAGACATGGCGATGAAGAGGAAAAGACCAGCAACACAGGCAAATTTGAGATTATAAAGCATCAATCACATTTGTGAAATAAAGCTTTGCAAGAAAAGTGGCTGAGAAAGAATGCACTTCAGTTGACTTTGTAAAACTTTTGAGTGGAATGTAAAGCATATACCATACTTTATATCATTAATGTTTAGATGGACACTAAAAGGGAAAACAAGTAGCTGTAAGTACAACTTGTTTTGTTCTTAATAGTATTTGTATTAAATATTTCAAAATGTAAACTGCATGTTGTATAATAAAGCATTTTTGTCTAGGATGTATTAAAGTGAACAAGTACATTTTTAGTTTTAGGAAACATAGGCTTTAGAATGTATAAAGAGAAGAATGGATGGATAAAAAAGCAAGTTTAAGTTAATATGCTTTAATTTTGGGCTTCTGGGGTAGGTGGTGGGGTGTAAAAGTGCACTGATTAAATTATATGCAGAGTTGAGATGTCTTCTCATATTTTTGCAAAGGTAAATAGATTAATATTCTTGGCTTAATCTAAAAACAAGTGTTTTCTGTAAGTAGGCTTGGTAAATACAACAAAATGACAAAAGCAGTACGTCAAGAAATCTGCAGCTGAAGGCAGCTGTATATTCTGTTCATTTCTTAGTGAAACTGACAAAGATTATTTCATGTATCTGCAAAGATTTGATTTATTCCATGTTTTTTTCTCATTTCTGACTATATTTACATGGAGACAAGCTGTCTTCAGGTGCAAGTAATTCATCTTGAGAGGTCTGAAAATTCTTTGCTGAGGCAAATGCAAACTTTAAAGATACAAGGACAAGCAATTCGGGAAAAAATAAAGTCTGAACTTATCAGAAGTGAATAAGGATAGCAGATTCCCTGTTAGTTTTAATACATTAACGCATTTAATAGAACAGTGGGTAATTTAGTTTTATTTAAAGATAGCCAGTACACTTTTTCTAGAGACTAAAAGTTAATGTCTTCTGAAAGTATATAAGCTGTTTTTTTCAAATCTAAGAGGGGAATAGAAATAAGAAAAGAACAGACACCAATTAGAGTAAGTGGGGACATTTAAGCATGGGTAACCTTAATTTTAAGTTAGGTAATGCCTGTGGGTGAAGCTGTTGATTTGGGGCAATTAGTCACATTCTTAAAGATTAAAGTTTATTTTTTGAAGATGCACATTTTTCTGTATTTGTTTTAAGTTAATACATTATGGGGGTGTTCCGAAAATGTATTTAGTTTTTCTTTGTTTGAGGATTTTCATTAAAATAAAAAGTTGTGACATAGGTTTAAATGGAAATTATAGGAAACAACTGTAGAAAAGATGAGCCTACCAAATATTAGTGTGTGCAGGTAACACAAAAGTTGGAAATATACATTCAAGAAAACTGTTGTGTATAATAGGTGACAACAATAACTTTTTTTCATAATGGCTACACTATTCATATTGTCTTGCAATGTAAACAGTCTTATTCATATATACAAAAAATTAAGAGTATAGAATTATATTAAGAAATGCAGCATGCAAGTAGCAATGCTGCATGAGACACACTTGGAATGAAATGAGCATGTGAATTTGATAAAGGAAGGATTTCAGTATAGATATTCAGCAGAATATCTGGGACAAATGAAAAACTGAGCAATTTTACTAATTGTTAAGGGAGTTCAAATAGTGATAGAAGAGAGGAAAAGATAATAATGGTAGATTTGTCTTAGTAAGGTGCTATTAGCAAGGGATGAGGATTATGCTGGCATGTATTTATATTCCACCAAAAAATGCTACTACATAGCATATGAAAATTTTGGAAAAAATAATCAGGTTTCAGCAGGGGATATTACTTATATATGGGAAATAGAACTTGATTTGCAAAAGTGAAGCTGTAACTGCGGACCCAGAAGGGAAAATATAGCAAAAGATGGTAGATTTCTGAAGAAATTTGTAAAAATATTTTGTATCGAAGGCATGAATTCCATAGTAGGTATTCAAGATTTATATATTATTCCTAAGGTATAATAACTGGGTTAGACTAGATATAAAGTATATTTCAAAGGAACATGTACATTTAATTGAAAGCTTAATACACATCCAATAACTATTTCAGAACATGCACATATAAGTAATAAGATACAAATGCAGGGTAATAAAGTAAAAAATGGGACAATGGTGCTTAACCAGCTACCTGTTAAAAAGAGAGGAATTTAAGGAATGTGTAATGGAAATTATTCAAGAGTTATTAGGTAAGACATAAATTTCTTTAGAAGGTATAGCTAGCTAGTGGGATAAAATGAAAATGGAGTTTAGAAATAGGGTAGAAACATAAAAAAAGAGATATGGTTAAGAAGGGTCTAAAGTAACTTACTGAATTAAAAAAACTCGAACTGCAAAACAATGAAAGTAAAACAGCGAACTGGAAAAGCAATGAACACCATTTACAGAGAAATAAAATACACTGAATAGCCCATAGTCAGCCAACATCTCACATACAACAAACAAAGGTGGGGGGCTGCACCCCTCACAACCCCCTAACTGTATATACCAACTCTGAAATTGCACTACAGTGGGGAATAGTGCAAATTTCTTCACTTACCTTATGCATCACGTTACTACCTGGTTGTCACCCAACTATGGTGATTCATTGAATTTATTTTCAAAATTGTCTGTGTTTGCTGCTTTTCCAGTTCACTGTTTTACAGTTTTTCTTTCGCAGTTCAAGTTTTTTTTAATTAGATAAGTGAACATAGACCTGTTTGAGAAGTAATAGGAATTATTTAGAGGAGCTGACAAAGGATAAAGTATTGAAGAATAAGGGAACAAAAACAAGAGGCACAACTGCAGAGTGCTAATGGTAAAATAAAGGAGTTTCTGGACAATATGCATGAGTTTAGAAAGATTGCTGTTAAGCAACTATTTTTTGATAATAATTCCAGAGCAAAAACATGCTTAGTACAATGACTTGGGCAAAAGAAAGTAGAAAGGACTGTCGCCAAACTTAGGTAGCCTACAACCAGAGATTCTGTAGAGGTATTAGAGATAGTTTGGAAATTTTATAAAAAAAAATTATAAAGCAGAGACATGTGGAAATCAAGAAAGAGCACAAATGGAAATATTTATGGAAGACATAAGCATGCCAGGATTAGAGGCAGATGAGACTCAACAATTAACAGTTAAGATAAAAGGAGATGAGATAAAATGGTGATGTATAATCAATCAGCAGGAAAGTCTCAAGGAACAGATGGTATTCAGGTGGAAGTTTTGAAGTTAGTGGAGAAGAAAGTAATTAAAGTCTAGACGGTTTTATTTAATAATATTTTAAAAGGATGGGAAGCACCAACATCTTGGAAGAAAGTTGTGGTGGCTGTAATACCTAAAAATTGTAAAGACCCATCAGACCCAGCTTCATATAGAGACTTTTCAATTTTAAACCATGATGTAAAAGATTTTATGTCTATGCTAGCTAAAAAAAGGCAAATGAGGTGCCAAAATGAAGAGCTATGGATAAATTATATTTTTGTGGAGGGGTACAAAACTGACAACATTAATAGAGCAATAATGATCCAGAGGGAAGCAGAAAATAAGAAAATACCATTGCTGTAGGTGAGTCTCAATGTAGAGATGGCATTCAACAGGGTAAGTTGGGATTTTATGAGTAGGACAATAGAAAAATTTGCATTCCATGAGACCAGAATGAAAGGTAATAAAGTAAAAAATGAACACTTGCACTTTCCCACTTATGTGTTAAAAAGAGTGGGATTTAAGGAATGGGTAATGGAAATTATTTCAGAGTTATGAGAGAAGATAGAAATTTCTTCAAAAATTATAGCTAGTCAGCAGGATAAAGTGGAAAATGGAGATTAATAATAAGTTATGGAAAAAAATAAAAGAGATATGGTTAAGAAGTAATAGGAATTATTTAGAGGGGCTGTCAAAGGTTAAAGTATTGCAGAATAGGGGGACTCTCAAAGAACAAGAAAAGGTGCAACTGCAGAGTGCAAATGAAAAAATAATGGAGGTTTTGGATAATACACACAAGTTTAGAAATATTGCTGTTAAGCAACTAGTTTTAATAATAACTCCAGGGCACAAACACTTCTAGCACAATGACTTAGACAACAGAAACTAGAAATGATTGTCACCAAACTTAGGGAGCCTATAACAAGAATAATAACTCTAGATCATGTAGTGGTATTATAGATATTTTGGAAATTTTATGAAAATTTGTATAAAGCAGAGAAATGTGGAAATCAAGAAGGAGCATCAATTAAAATGTGTATGGAAGACTTAAGTATAACAAGGCTAGAGGTAGATGTGACTCAACAATTAACATTTAAGATAGGAGGAGATGAGACAGAAATGGTGATGTACAATCAATCTCCAGGAAAGTCTCCAGGAACAGATAGCACTGCTGTGGAAGTTTGGAATTTAAGTGAGAAGAAAGTTATAAAGATCTGGAAGGTTTTGTTTAACAGTATTTTAAAAGGAAGGAAAGCACCAACATTTTGGCAGAAAGTTGTGGTGGCTGTAATACCCAAAGATGGTAAAGACCCATCAGACCCAGCGTCATATAGACCCATTTCAATTCTAAACCATAATTATAAAGCATTTATGTATCTACCATCTAAAAGAGTGACAAAGATGTTGCCAGAATTGATAGATATGGATCAATATGGTTCTGTGGAGGGGAGGCAAACTAACAGAACAATGATGATCCAGAGTGAAGCAGAATGCAACAAAATACCACTCTTTTTGGTGGGTTTTGATGCAGAGAAAGCATTCAACAGAGTAATCTGGGATTTATGAGTAAGGGACTCCCCTGATAAAATAATGAGGTTAATTAGGAGAATATATGAAGGATCAGAGACAACAATTAAAGTGGGAGTGTTCCTTTCAGATGCATTGTGTCTAACATGGGAACCAGGCAGGGATGTCTTCTTTTCCTTTTGTTATTTGCTTTATATTTACAGCAATTGGCAAAGAGAATAAGAGAGACAAAACTTGAAGGATATAAACAAGAAAAGTTAATTTTATTTGTAGATTATATTATTTTGTATCTAATAAATCCAGAAATGAATTGTCAATTGTTGTGGAACATTTTGAGACAGTTTCAAGATTTTTTTTTGGGGGGGGTATTAATTTAATGAAGATAAAACAAAGGTTATAGCCATAAATGATGTACCCATATGTGAACTGGTCCAGCAATATCCATATTTATGGAAACACAATAATATGATGTATTTAGGAGTATGGATTAAAAAGGTTTTTCTTATGGCAGCTAAGGATATGTGAGAAGAAACTAAAAATATAATACAAAACTGAAAAAATGGAAGCTCTCGTTTATGGATACGGATAGTAAGATTCATGCAGAGAAAATATTGTTGCCCCTTTAGTGTTATATACAGGTCAGGCATATTTTTATCAATCAGAGGAGAAGCTGTAGGCAATAATTAATAATTAAAACATAGAGTATAGAAGGCACCTCAGCCGAAGTGCTGGTGTATGCTCACACGTTGCTGCCAAAATTTAAAAACGAATAGTCCCAAGGTCCATAAACGTAAAAGGATTTATTAACACATAAAAATACAAAAGAAACGTCGACCTAGGTTTCGTTCATATATCGAACTTCATCAGATGATGGGTTCTGATGAAGTTCGATATATGAACGAAACCTAGGTCGACGTTTCTTTTGTATTTTTATGTGTTAATAAATCCTTTTATGTTTATGGACCTTGGGACTATTCGTTTTTAAATTTTGGCAGCAACGTGTGAGCATACACCAGCACTTCGGCTGAGGTGCCTTCTATACTCTATTTTTTGTTTCCATTGTGAGGTTGGTTACTGGTTTTCAATAATTAATAATTAGTTGAAGAACTTTCTCTTGTAGGTGAAGGGGGCAATGGTTTGGTGGGATAAGTTAGTCCTTCGAATAGAACAAGGTGGTTTAGGATTAACCTGATTTAAAGGATATGTTATAGCTGTACAGTTAATATGCATACACATAACACAAGCAGAAAGTTATCATTCAAAGTGGAATGGGATGATGATGACCTGAGGGAAAATTCAAGACATAAGGATAATAACAACTATAGAAAATATTATATTTATTTATTATTTATTTTACATTTGTTTATTGGGAAAGTCCGAAAGGGCATGGATCACATATTCAGTGCAGGCCCAGGGAGAAAAGCTCTACAAAGATTGGTACAGCAAATTCAGTAAATGCAATAGACATGTTAATAAAGTAGAGTACACAGTCAAAAAGTCAATAAGGTACAGTTTCAAGGCCAGGAAAAAAAAACAAAAAGTAAACAGGCAATAAGGAGAACAGTGTGTGTTACAATAAACAATACAGTTGAAAGGACATTTTGTACAGACATTTGGTAACATTCATCAGTGGCTAGTACAGTAAAGACACACTGATTAAGAGTATAGAAAGGAGTTGGTACAAGTTTTAATAGAAGGTTAAAGTATGATACGATCTAATTAAGTTACACTACCCAGGTACCAGGGTCACAGAGTATAGAAAGGAGTTGTTACAACCTTTCATAGAAGGTTAAAGTATGATATTATCTAATTAAGTGACACTACCCAGGTACCAGGGTCACAGAGGATAGAAATGAGTTGTTACAAGCTTTCATAGAAGGTTAAAGTATGATACAATCTAATTAAGTGACACTACCCAGGTACCAGGGTCACAGAGTATAAAAAGGAGTTGTTACAACCTTTCACAGAAGGTTAAAGTATGATATGACATAACTAAGTGATGCTACCCAGGTAACAGGGTCACAGAGTATAGAAAGAAGTTGTTACAAGCTTTCATAGAAGGTTAAAGTATGATACAATCTAATTAAGTGAAGCTACCCAGGTACCAGGGTCACAGAGTATAGAAAGGAGTTGTTACAACATTTCATAGAAGGTTAAAGTAGGATACGATCTAATTAAGTGACACTACCCAGGTACCAGGGTCACAAAGTACAGAAAGGAGTTGTTACAAGCTTTTATAGAAGGTTAAAGTATGATACGATCTAATTAAGTGACTCTACCCAGGTACCAGGGTCACAGAGTATAGAAAGGAGTTGTTGCCAGCTTTCATAGAAGGTTAAAGTGTGATACGATCTAATTAAGTGATGCTACCCAGGTACCAGGGTCACAGAGTATAGAAAGGAGTTGTTACAAGCTTTCATAGAAGGTTAAAGTATGATGCGATCTAATTAAGTGATGCTACCCAGGTACCAGCGTCAGAGAGTATAGAAAGGAGTTGTTACAAGCTTTCATAGAAGGTTAAAGTATGATACGATCTAATTAAGTGACATTACCCAGGTACCAGGGTCACAGAGTATAGAAAGGAGTTGATACAACCTTTCATAGAAGGCTAAAGTATGATAAGATCTAATTAAGTGACGCTACCCAGGTACCAGGGTCACAGTGTATAAAAAGGAGTTATTAAAAGCTTTCATAGCTGGTTAAAGTATGATATGATCTAATTAAGTGACGCTATCCAGGTACTAGGGTCACAGAGTATAGAAAGGAGTTGTTACAAGCTTTCATAAAAGGTTAAACATGATACGATCTAATTAAGTGACGCTACCCAGGTACCAGGGTCACAGAGTATAGAAAGGAGTTGTTACAAGCTTTCATAGAAGGATAAAGTTTGATATGATGTAACTAAGTGACACTACCCAGGTACCAGGGTCACAGAGTATAGAAAGGAGTTGTTACAAGCTTTCATAGAAGGTTAAAGTATGATACGATCTAATTCAATGATGCTACCCAGGTACGAGGGTCACAGAGTATAGAAAGGAGTTGCTACAAGCTTTCATAGAAGGCTAAAGTATGATACGACCTAATTAAGTGATGCTACCCAGGTACCAGGGTCACAGAGTATAGAAAGGAGTTGTTACAGGCTTTCATAGAAGGTTAAAGTATGATACAATCTAAGTGATGCTACCCAGGTACCAGGGTCACAGAGTATAGAAAGGAGTTGTTACAAGCTTTCATAGAAGGTTAAGTATGATCTGATCTAATAAAGTGACACTATCCAGGTACCAGGGTCACAGAGTACAGAAAGGAGTTGTTACAAGCTTTCATAGAAGGTTAAAGTATGATAGGATCTAATTAAGTGACGCTACCCAGGTACCAGGGTCACAGAGTATAGAAAGGAGTTGTTACAAGCTTTCATAGAAGGTTAAAGTATGATACGATCTAATTAAATGATGCTACCCAGGTACCAGGGTCACAGAATATAGAAAGGAGTTGTTACAAGCTTTCATAGAAAGTTAAAGTGTGATACGATCTAATTAAGTGACGCTATCCAGCTAACAGGGTCACAGAGTATAGAAAGGAGACCTTACAAGCCTTCATAGAAGGTTAAAGTATGATACGATCTAATTAAGTGACGCTACCCAGGTACCAGGGTCACAGAGTATAGAAAGGAGTTGTTACAAGCTTTCATAGAAGGTTAAAGTATGATACGATCTAATTAAGTGATGCTACCCAGGTCCCAGGGTCACAGAGTATAGAAAGGAGTTGTTACAAGCTTTCATAAAAGGTTAAAGTATGATACAATCTAAGTGACACTACCCAGGTACCAGGGACACAGAGTATAGAAAGGAGTGGTTACAAGCTTTCATAGAAGGTTAAGGTATGATGTGATCTAATTAAGTGACATTACCCAGGTACCAGGGTCACAGTGTATAGAAAGGAGTTGTTACAAGCTTTCATAGAAGGTTAAAGTAGGATACGATCTAATTAAGTGACGCTACCCAGGTACCAGGGTCACAGAGTACAGAAAGGAGTTGTTACAAGCTTTCATAGAAGGTTAAGGTATGATATGATCTAATTAAGTGACACTACCCAGGTACCAGGTCAAAGAGTATAGAAAGGAGATGTTACAAGCTTTCATAGAAGGTTAAAGTATGATACATGTACTTATTTCCTTGTTTCACTTGAAAGAAAGTTACTGTTTGTCGTTTTTGCATTTAAGTTACCTGTAACACATTGCACTTAAGTTACCTGGCACTTGCTCACTAAAGCAATTATATAAGTCAGCGCTAAAAATTAAAAGCACTACACCCTCACTCCCCACTGGCCCTGGTTTTCAATTATTAAGGAATTCCCAATATTATTCTAGCATGTCCAAAGGTCAGTTGTCAATCTCCTCTCCGGTCCAGCTGGTGAATCTGGGAATCTTGAGGCAATGTTACAACTGCCTCATGTACACATACAACCCTCTCCTCCTCCCAACAAATTCCAACACATGTGAGAGATGCAACCATATAGCCAAACTGGAGGCTAAGCTCTCTCAACTCAGTACTGGCATAACCAGTCAGGAGGAAAAGGAAACCACACTCACTACAATTCCAGTCTCACATAGACCTACCACGACAGCAAACCAAACACATAATCACACAGAAACATACTCGGAGGCTCTAAATAAAGATCTGCCTAAGCAGCAGAGACCTCCAAAGCAGACACCCAAGCAACCGCTACCCCAAAACAAAACACGTGCAACACATAGCTCACAAAGCCAGTGTGCCAAACAGTCACAGCCCTTAAGGCTAAACAACACACCTGATACACTTGTAATAGGTGACTCTATCGTCAGGCACACTGACGTCCCGCTCACCAGGCTGAACAAGGAGAGGGTCACGGTGAGCAGCCTGTCTGGCGCTAGGATCCACCACATAACACAAGCACTCAGGTCACTCCAAGGCAAGTACAAATATGACTCAGTCATTGTCCATGCTGGTGTGAATGACCTGAGACGTACCTCCCTGGACTACATGAAAAGAGACATAAAGGAGCTCTCTGAGCATGTAGCACAGGCTGGTATGACCCTGACCTTGAGTAGCATCTTACCCTCACCAAGAATGATGCCACAATATGAAGACAAGATGATCAATTTCAACAATTGGCTTAAGTACTGGTGTCATTCAAAGGGGATCCAATGCCTGTCAGCTTGGGATGATATGCTCGACAAGCCACGATGCTTCGCTAGGGACGGCTTGCACCTGTCACCCCTGGGCTTTCGGATATTGGCAAAGGCTCTTGCTACCCCCATAGTGCCTTTTTAGGCAAGGCTCAAAAGACAAACCCACCTCCATAGGTATCACAAGGGATAAGAAACTAAGAGTAATGCTACTCAATGCCAGAAGTCTAAACCTCAAGATGCATGTACTCAAAACTCTCCTTAGCATGGAGAACATCGATATCTGTGCAGTAACAGAAACCTGGTTCAGGGCTCCCAAAAGCACCCCAGCACTACCAGGTTATACCTCATACCATGCTTTTCAGCCCCAAAACTTGGACCGAACCACAAAAGAGGGGGAGTATCGATAGTCATCAAAGATACCCACACCTCCAGGTTGGTGGCAAAGCACGAAGCATCAGAAACTATCCATGTGCAACTAACAGTGGGTAAAACTGCCTTCCAGTTTATAGCCTGCTACAGACCACCCTCCCAAACCCAGGAACCCCACTCGGCCTTCCTGAGAACACTGGAAAATATGAAGGTCTCTCCAAACACCATTATATTGGGCAACTTCAACTACCCAAACATAGACTGGGAGCATTACTCTAGCTCCAACACTCTAGCCCAAAGGTTCCTAGAATTTATAAACTCAAATGCTATGGAACAACTTGTTACCACTCCCACAAGAGGGGAAAACATACTGGACCTGATCATCACCAACATGGGGACTCTATGCTCCAGACCAGAAGTATATCCCTCACTGGTAAGATCAAACCATAAACTAATCTCACTGGATATTCACATCCCGACCCACACCCTTCCCAGAAAACCACAGTGAAAAACTTCTCTAAAGCAAATTTCACACTCCTCAAAACTGAGGTGGAATCCTTCAAAGCCCCCGGGCCTGTGGAAAATACAGGCCCAGACCGCAGAATCCTTTATAAATGCATTCTATGAACACCTTCAGGAATGCATGGATCATGCGATCCCAAATAAAACCAAGACCCAATCCTCCAAAGGCAGACGTCCTGTCTGGTGGACCCCAGCCATAAACAAACTATACAATAGAAGGAGGAAGCTACTAAATGATAGAGCAAAATCCCAAAAAGGGAAGGCATCACTGATCAGTATTAGCAAAAAACTATGGGCACACATAAAATTGTCTAAGGCCAGCTTCGAGAGAAAAATTGCACAGGACACTAAGGATAATCACAAGTCTTTCTTTAGTTATGTTAGGAACCTGGGTGGTAATTCCCAGATATGCTCAGAATTATTCCAAAATGACAAAAAATACACCGAACCCACAGACATTGCCAACATCCTAGCTGACAGGTTCAGCGCAAACCCCCCCCCCACCAAAAGGGCAAATATCTATCCCAGCAGAGTGCTGCCCCCCTGACATCTCAGATGCTCGGGTAAGAGCTGCCCTCTCCAAAGCAAAAAACACAGCATCAATGGGACCAGATGGTGTCCCGGTCTGCGTCCTACATGAACTCCAAGAAGAGCTAAACCCAAACATAAAACTACTGTTCAATCTCAGCCTTACTACAGGGTATGAGCCCAAAGAGTGGCATACAGCAACAGTGGTCCCTCTCCATAAAGGTGGTGCCTCAACAGATCCTGGAAACTATCACCCCATAAGCCTGACTAGCTTGGTCTGCAAAGCTATGGAAAGGATCATCATGGACCTCATAAATAAAGATATTGGGGACCTACAAACACTGGATCCTACCCAGTTCGACTTTGTTAAGGGCAGATCCTGCCTCTTAAACCTGGTTGATTTCTTTGAAACAGTCACCAAGGCCATTGACAAGGGGAAGGTGGTCCACACAGCCTACCTGGACCTCGCAAAAGCCTTCGATACAATATCCCACTCGGGCATTATAGATAAGCTCACCAGCTTAAATATAAACCCCTATGTCACTAGATGGATTGCAAACTGGCTCAAGGACAGAACCCACATGGTTAGAATTGCTGGAGCCATGTCAGACTCCAAACCAGTTACAAGTGGTGTCCCACAAGGCTCAGTCCTGGGGCCTCTCTTGTTCGGTATATATTTCTCGGAGGTACAGGCCAACACAGAAGGACTGTGGCTGACCAAGTTCACAGATGACTGCAAACTGGGCACCATAATCGACTCTCCAGTTGACACAAGCATCCTCCAAAAGGGCCTCATAGAAACAGACAACTGGTGCCAGAGCCATGGCCTCAAGCTAAATGCCAAAATGTGTATAGTCATCCCCTTTGGCAAAAACAAAGTGCCCACAAATTACCACATAGGTGGTAATCCATTAAGTACAGAAGAAGTAATTAGGGACCTGGGGACCCAAGTTGATAGCAATTTCTCATTTGACAACCACGTGGCCAAAGTGGTTAGAAAAACATTTTATATAGCCCACCTAATCATGAAGGGATTCACATCTAGATCAGGGGGCGTCATCGTGCCTCTTTACTCATCCCTCATCAGGCCCATAATTGAGTACAATGCCCCTTTTGGGATGTACCTTACCAGACACCTGCAGCAACTGGAAAGACCCCGAAAGTACCTCACCAAGAGGATCAAAGGGCTCAAACAGATGCCATATGCTGCCCGGTTAAAGAAACTCCAGCTCTACCCAGTGGCGGCATACCGCCTGTTCAGAGGCAATCTGTGCCTGACGTATAAAGCCATGTCCAACCCGGAATTAATGGACATGCTGCACCTCAGAAAATCCAAATCCCATCGAGCTATGCGCTTGAGAGACTTGAACCTCAGCACTGAAATAAATAGGACATGCTGGAGAGACAGATTCATAACCCAGAGGCTCCCTTCACTCTGGAATACAATCCCAGTCCAGGTTAGGCAGAGTCCCTCATTGACTCTCTTCAAGAGGAATCTTGATGAGTGGATGGGAGATCATAGGTTTACCCCAGGTATCACTTCTGTGTCACTGTTAGACAGAGGCACAGTATACTAACCTCGAAAAAGGGCATAGCAAAATAAATTTAAAATGGGTGGCAAAAGCCAAACACATTCTGGCTAGGCTTATAAATGCCCTAGGGCAGATAGCCTAGTATGAACCTATGAACCTATACGATCTAATTAAGTGATGCTACCCAGGTACCAGGGTCACAGAGTATAGAAAGGAGTTGTTACAAACTTTCATAGAAGGCTAAAGTATGATATGATCTAATTAAATGATGCTACCCAGGTACAAGGGTCACAGAGTATAGAAAGGAGTTGTTACAAGCTTTCATAGAAGGTTAAAGTATGATACGATCTAATTAAGTTACGCTACCCAGGTACCAGGGTCACAGAGTATAGAAAGGAGATGTTACCAGCTTTCATAGAAGGTTAAAGTATGATACGATCTAATTAAGTGACACTACCCAGTACCAGGGTCACAGAGTATAGAAATTAGTTGTTACAAGCTTTCATAGAAGGTTAAAGTATGATACGATCTAATTAAGTGACGCTACCCAGGTACCAAGATCACAGAGTATAGAAAGCAGTTGTTACAAGCTTTCATCGAAGGTTAAAGTATGATACGATCTAATTAAGTGACGCTACCCAGGTCCCAGGGTCAGAACAATTACATAACCAAGACCTATGTAAATGTGACCGGAGGAGGCTTTTGAAATTATTTTTGTTTTCAGTGGTCCTAATATCTACAGGGATGGTATTCCATGCTTTTGGAACAGAAATGGAAAACAAGGAGTCCCCAGCGCTATTGTTGCTTTTGCCCGTGTCAGCCAGTCCTTTATTGCTAGATCTTAATGGGCATTTGTTAGAGTAGATATTAAGTAGACCTTGAAGAACAGGAACTCTATTGGGATAATATAGAATTTGGTGGGCTATTGTAAGCTGGTTATATGTGAGCAGGTTGAGTAATTCTACCCAAGATAGTTGCACGATTGCTAAGCAGTGATGTGTCCTGAAGGATGAGGCAGCCTAGCTATTTTATTGTATCAGGTGTTTAGTTTATTAAACTCTGCTTTGTTTAGGTTGATGAGGATGGGGGAGGCATACAGGAGAGTAGATAGTAGGTGGGTTCTTGCGATGGTGGTTTTACTGTCATTGGTGAGGTACTTTTTGTATCTATATTTCTTTATTGTCTGTGCAATGTGCATATCGAATTTCATGTTGTGATCTGTGATAACCCCTAGAAGTTTGGTGTGTTGGACAGATGTGACGGGTGTTATTACCTGAGAATATTGTAAATGGTGGTATGGGGGTTTAAGGCTCTAGTGGGAAAGAATATCATTAGCTGTGTTTTATTGGTGTTAAATATTAGTTGAAAGTTGACTAACCAGGTTTTAACAGCGGTAAAGGACTCATGTCAATTCATGGAGTTGAGGGAGTGATGGGGTGGAGCAGTTTAGAGTGGAGTCATCAGCGTATTGGACTAGAGTGGCATGCCGGGTAACTTTGTGGAAGTTGTTTGGTGAATATGTTAAAAAAAAGAGGTCCAAGAATGGATCCTTGCTGGATCCCTAGAGTGACAGGTAGGAGGGAAGATAAGGAGTTCTGCCACTTTACTGCTTGTTGGCAGTTGGTTAGATAGTCTTGAAACCATGCTAGTGTAGAATGGCTGAGATTAAGATTGGAGAGAGCACAAAGGAGTTTGGGATGAGAGAGAGTAGAAGGCCTTGGAGAGATCTAGGAATACAAGTTTCAGTGGCGCAACAGGTAACACACACACTTTTGGTTCAAAAGTCTATGAGTTCGATTCCCACACCAGGTAGATCAATTGCTGACCCTGTAATGCAGCATAAGGGGGATGGTCTACTCCTTAGCATATCATACTTTGCATGAGATGTTAAGCTGAGGCCTCTTCTGCTTCATTAAACTTCTCCTGTGCCAATTATGGCTAATACTGTGTTCTCTGGACTCTATAACTGTATATGTAGGCGGTTCTAATCTGACAGTGGTGAACTTGTTTGTGTGCGATTCTAATGACAGGTAAGTAAAACCTCAAGAACAAAAGATGGATGTATCCACTTCTGGGGACAGGAGATGGCTTAATGGTTGAAACCTTCACCTCACTAATAGCCTAGTATTTAAAACTGGGAAGCTGGCATAATGGTTAAGGTATTTGCCTTACAGACACAAGATGCAAGGTTTGATTCTCAGATGGGATAACTAGCTAGACTTAAAATGGCCAGAAGGACAGTTAGCCTAGTACTAATCCATGAACCATGAACCAATACAGTGGATACTAGGTTACCATTGTTTCGATGTTGGTTTACTGTGTTGGTAAAGCTAATAAGTGCTGTGTTAGTACTATGATTGGGGAGAAATCCATGCTGGGTGTTGGTTAGCAGTTTATTAGTGCATTATTTGGGAATGTATGCATTTTTCAGAGATTTTAGATAAGGGGGATAGAATGGCAATTGGATGGTAATTAGATAGTTCCACAAAGTTACCTCCTTTGTGGAGTGGTATTATATGCTTAATTTTCCACAGAGAAAGTATCAGGAAGTATTTTAAAGTACAAGGAAGTAATCTAAGTGCTAAGCCAACACAGAAACTAAGAAAGGAGATTTTGCCACTAGGGATGACTGCAATTAGGGGTATAGGAAATAGGCAAGAGGGGACTGGAATTTATTGGAGAAAACTGGCAATATTGCCAAGGTATTGGGACCAAATAACTGGAGAGGGACAGGTAATAGAATGGAATGAGGTCAAGCAGACATTTGGATTGTGGTTATATACTACTTCCGTACCAGGGACTAATATCAGAGTACAGGCAATGAGAAAGGAACAGGGAATCCTAAGTGATAATAGGTGGTAATCCATTAAGTACGGAAGAAGTAATTAGGGATTTGGGGACCCAAGTAGACTGCAATCTCTCCTTTGACAATCACATTGCCAAAGTGGTTAGAAAGACATTCTATATAGCCCACCTTATCACGAAGGGGTTCACATCTAGATCAAGAGAGGTCATTGTGCCCCTCTACTCATCACTCATCAGGCCCATAATTGAATACAATGCCCCATTTGGGATGTACCTTACCCGACACCTGCTACAACTAGAAAGACCCCAAAAGTACCTCACCAAGAGGATCAAGGGACTCAAACAGATGCCCTACGCAGTTAGGCTAAAGAAACTCCAGCTCTACTCAGTTGCTTACCGCTTACTCAGAGGCGATCTGTGCCTGACGTATAAAGCCATGTCCAACCCAGAATTAGTGGACATGCTCCACCTCAAGAAATCCAAATCCATCAGAACTACACGCTCCAGTGACTTAAACCTCAGCACAAAAATAAATAGAACATGCTGGAGGGACAGATTCATATCCCAGAGGCTCCCCTCACTCTGGAACAAAATCCCAATCCATGTCAGACAGAGCCCCTCAATGACCCTCTTCAAGAAGAATCTTGACGTTTGGATGGGAGATCGTAAATTTACCCCTGGGATCTCTTCTGTGTCACTGCTAGATAGAGGCACGGTAAACTAACCTTAAATGGGCTATCTTCTGTGACCTACTATACAGAGGCACAGTCAACTAATCTAAGAAGGGTGGCGAAAGCCAAACACCCTCTGGCTAGGCTTGTAAATGCCCTAGGGCAGATAGCCTAGTATCAACCTATGAACCTATAAACACCTGCTCTGGTAGAGATTTTAGTTGAATCTAGAACATAAGCTACTGTTTAAAAAAAGGATAATTATTAGGGCTTATAAAATACTGCATGATAACTGTAAGAATCAGTCAGAGGTGGTTCGAATGCATTTCACTTTTTTAAGTCTTCCATTTGATAAGCAAGTTACATTTTTTGTTTAGTTTGGTAGAGACGGTTCTTAAAGGCGACTGGAATGTGAAAGATCCATTCCTTGTCAGCTGATCCCAGGCGGCCAGTCACTTTCAAGAGCCAGGCTGCCATGTCCGCTGCATGGTAAAATTTATAGAACTGTTGTCCTCCTTGGAGTTTGAACTGCTTTTAAGGCTGCCAGTGCTACTGAAGGAGAATGTACTGAACATAATAATGGTGGTTTGGAGTAAGAAACGTTAAGCATATGTGCCAATCTGGGGGAAAGTTAACCTGCCAATTTAATTTTGCTTTTTAGCATACTGCTCAGCTGACCTTGATTTCACAGAATGTCACTGAGTGTTGCCTTATACTTTTTGATTTTCTCCTTGTAAAATGGGTGTTTCTAACAAATCAGGAAGGAGTGTAGTCACTTAGTAATGGCAGGTAAATGTGTTTAATACTTCATATCCTTTGGACAATATGTGCAAAGTCTGTAGCAGCTTTCTAAGTGCAATACTTTAAGTATGTCCTTGTTTGTGGGAATTTTGCCCTCTCCATTAATTTTTAGCTTTGTCCCTGATTCTTGAGCTAAGAATTTGAGTGGCTGGAGGTTGCAAGCAGTTGTACTTTATGGTTATGAAAGTACCAGGCAGAAATATATTTTTGTGCCATTATGGTTTATTCATTCATTTAGTCACAAGCAAATATTCAAAGTGCAAACAGTGATACAAATATCTGTAACTCATGTACGTGTGTGTGTGTGTGTGTGTGTGTGCGCGTGTGCGCGTGTGTGTGTGTGTGTGTGTGTGTGTGTGTGTGTGTGTGTACATGCAGTCAGCATTTCTCCCACCTATCTCAGGTTTTGCCTCATATGTTGATCTGCTCCTCTTAAAAACATTATGTTTTCTGCCAGATTGCTGTGGATCATAGCTAATAAATAATAACAGATGTATCAGACTTTCTATCCTTCAGAAAACATTTGTTAATGCAAAGCTCATTCTTCAAGTAACATGTATATAAGAGAAGTAGCAGCTTTCTAAGTGCAATACTTAAAATCTATCCTTGATTCTGGTTCTTCACACATGATTATTAAGATAAGAAGTTGAGAGGGTAGAGAGGGTTTCAGTGACCTGATGTACATTTCTGGGCCATTCTTTATGTAATTATTAATTCATTTGATTGCAAGCAAACATCCCACGTGTATACCACCATACAAGTATTTTTTTTTGAGTGTATGTCTAAGTGGGTGTGTGCTCATATGTGTGTGCATCTTATGCTAGACCTGGCTTGTCAGAAGCATTGTGTGTGTGTGTGTGTGTGTGTGTGTGTGTGTGTGTGTGTGTGTGTGTGTGTGTGTGTGTGTGTGTGTGTGTGTGTCAGGAGAAGGGTCAGTGTGTGTGTGTGTGTGTGTGTGTGTTTGTCAGGAGAAGGGTCAGTGTGTGTGTGTGTGTGTGTGTGTGTGTGTGTGTGTGTGTGTGTGTGTGTGTGTGTGTGTGTGTTTGTCAGGAGAAGGGTCAGTGTGTGTGTGCCACCAATTTTATCTGTGGACATGCACAATACTGGTAGGCACATAACTTGTCTGGATAGTGTAAAAACAGTTAAAAGGTAATTATATTTCAAAAATAAGGCAGGAAGATTGCTTCAGAAAGCATCTAGAACCTCTGACCTTCTGACCTTAATGGGGTGGGGGCCCATCTTCAAAACTTTATTCAAGACATCATCTAGTCCAAAAAGCAGTGCTACTCAGAGGGGTGTAGAGATGGCTGATGCAGTTTATATGGGGCGTGGGACATCATTTCTTTAACTTTCCTCATATTCAGACTTCATAGGTTTGCAATGAAGATCATTATTTGTCTGGATGGAGCAGATTGTCTAGGAGCAATATGCTGGACTGCATTATTATGATTAGTATTTTTTTTTCACTTTAATCACAATCAGATGTCACACGCGTTTATTGGTGTCTGTCTTTCTAGGATAGAAGTAAGGAGGGATGCTATCTATATACAACCTACACCATCAAGTTTAAAAACGGTAGCATGGCATTTTCTTTGTTCACTTTTAACCCAGTATGACATCTGAGATGTACACAGCAGATGTCAATCTTCTGTTAGCAAGGTTGAAGATGCTTACTGCATATATATGTAAGTAACAATTTGACATAAATGATTGTGACCATTCGATTTTTTAATCCCAATCTAAGACCAGAGGGATGCACAGGAAATTAGATGTTCTGTGATGCATTTTTTCTATCTTAATTTTGAAAGATAATTACTTTCAACTGTTATTTTGGGAGTAAGGAAACAGCCAGTATTTCCAGGTATGCATTATGTAACCTTGTAAGCATTTGTCTTCTTAGTTTATTGGAAGACACTGTTTTGTCAGTTATGAACATGAAGTTGTTAACACAACTTGAATGAGAAAAAGACTGAATTTTGGTCCTTAGTTGATATTTTTGTTCAGGCAATTATTTGTTTAAAAGATTAGAAAGAAGCTCTAAAATGCACTTCAGGGTACCTAGAATTTCCCCAGCTTCAAGGTACTGTTTGGACCTAAGACCCACAGATTAATTTAGTTATTTCAATGCAGACTTGGCCAGTGTAAGTGTTCAACTTAAAAAAAGACAGTGTGTGGCAATACAAGAAAAAAGTCATCCAGATGGTGGGGGGAGGTTTTTTTTTGGTGGGGGCAACTATGAATTATCACCTTAGGTTTAACATAATACCTAGTATTATGGAGTTCTCTTACGTCTTTAATGACTTTATAGAATTGATTTGCTTTATACAGCTCAGTGTTTAAAGCTTCATATGTACATTTCTAAATATGTAGAACATGTAAATGTAATGAAGAGGAGTGCACTAAGAAGTCAGACTATGGAGTAATGAGTGACAGCCATCATTCATGGTTGTTAGCAGTACTTCCCCAAGTATATATCTGATCTGCACAGATGATTTATTTTCAAGCTTTAAAAATGCTTTGATAAGTACTGAAATCTGTAGTTTTATCTACAACCAACCACAGGCAATCATAGTTATATTTTAATTTATAGTTTGTTGTTCAAAAACAAAGCTATAAACTGATAGTGATAAGCTCTGTAACTAATTTACCAAAAGAGTGAAGGACTTGTCTGTCATTATGTCTCAGACTGTCATTCCTCACATTTCTAGACTCATAATGAAAATGTTTTCTCAGCCTTTATGAATATTAGCAAAAGGAAATATTATTTGTGTCATAAATCAAACTGGAATAACATATCTTTAGTTCTGGGCTTAGGAAACACGAACACAGAAGTTACATGTCAGCTTAATAGTTTTCTAAACACAACGGGCACAAAAACTTTCATGTTTAAAAGAGTGAAAGGTATGTATGTATGTATGTATGTATGTATTTATGTATTTATTTATGCATGCATTTGTTTACTTAGCGACTATGATATTCCATTGGTGAGGCCAGACTATAGCTTTTACTGACACGATGAGAGAAATAATGGAGGTCGTGTGTCATGTGCTTTGTAAGAATCGCAAGTCTCCATATATTAACCAGAACCTGAGATATCTGCGTGCAAACAATGCAATTCAGACTGGTAAATTAACTGGCAATTTGTTAATTTATAACAGACTGTTTACTAATCCTGTGGATGAGATGAGAATGAAGCATATAATCTATAACAGACTGCATACTAATCCCGTGGATGAGATGAGAATGAAGCATATAATCTATAACAGACTGCATACTAATCCCGTGGATGAGATGAGAATGAAGCATATAATCTATAACAGATTGCATACTAATCCCGTATATGAGATGAGCATGAAGCATATAATCTATAACAGACTGCATACTAATCGCGTGGATGAGAATGAAGCATATAATCTATAACAGACTGCATACTAATACCGTGGATGAGATGAGAATGAAGCATATAATCTATAACAGACTGCATACTAATCCCGTATATGAGATGAGCATGAAGCATATAATCTATAACAGACTGCATACTAATCGTGGATGAGAATGAAGCATATAATCTATAACAGACTGCATACTAATCCCATGGATGAGATGAGAATGAAGCATATAATCTATAACAGATTGCATACTAATCCCGTATATGAGATGAGCATGAAGCATATAATCTATAACAGACTGCATACTAATCGCGTGGATGAGAATGAAGCATATAATCTATAACAGACTGCATACTAATCCCATGGATGAGATGAGAATGAAGCATATAACCTATAACAGACTGTGTACTAATCCCATGGATGAGAAGAGAATGCATCACAGAACTTATAACAAACTGTTTACTAATCCTGTGGAGAATGCAGCATATAATCTCTAACAAACTGCATACTAATCTCATGGATCAGATAAGAATGCATCATAGAATCTAAAACAGACTGTTTACTAATCCCGTGGATGAGATGAGAATGCATCATAGAATCTATAAAAGACTGCATACTAATCCCATGGATGAGATGAGACTGCATCATAGAATCTATAACAGACTGCGTATTTGTAGAATCTATAACATACTGCATACTAATCTCATGGATGAGATGAGAATGCATCATAGAATCTATAAAAGACTGCATACTAATCCCATGGATGAGATGAGAATGCACCATATAACCTATAACAGACTGTTTACTAATCCTGTGGAAAATGCAGCATATAATCTCTAACAAACTTCATACTAATCCCATGGATGAGATGAGAATACATCATAGAATCTAAAACAGACTGTTTACTAATCCTGTGGATGAGATGAGACTGCATCATAGAATCTATAACAGACTGCATACTAATCCCGTGGATGAGATAAGTATGCATCATAGAATCTATAAAAGACTGCATACTAATCCCATGGATGAGATGAGAATGCATCGTAGAATCTATAACAGACTGCGTATTTGTAGAATCTATATCATACTGCGTACTAATCCTGTGGATGAGATGAGAATGCATCATAGAATCTAAAACAGACTGTTTACTAATCCTGTGGATGAGATGAGAATGCATCATAGAATCTAAAACAGACTGTTTACTAATCCCATGGATGAGATGAGACTGCATCATAGAATCTATAACAGACTGCATACTAATCCCGTGGATGAGATGAGTATGCATCATAGAATCTATAACAAACTGCGTACTAATCCTGTGGATGAGATGAGAATGCATCATAGAATCTATAACAGACTGTGTACTAATCCCGTGGATGAGAAGAGAATGCATCATAGAATCTATAACAGACTGTGTACTAATCCCGTGGATGAGATGAGACTGCATCATAGAATCTATAACAGACTGTGTATTAATCCCGTGGATGAGAAGAGAATGCATCATAGAACCTATAACAGACTGTTTACTAATCCTGTGGAGAATGCATCATATAATCTCTAACAAACTGCATACTAATCTCATGGATCAGATAAGAATGCATCATAGAATCTAAAACAGACTGTTTACTAATCCCGTGGATGAGATGAGAATGCATCATAGAATCTAAAACAGACTGTTTACTAATCCCGTGGATGAGATGAGAATGCATCATAGAATCTATAAAAGACTGCATACTAATCCCATGGATGAGATGAGAATGCATCGTAGAATCTATAACAGACTACGTATTTGCAGAATCTATAACAGACTGCGTACTAATCCTGTGGATGAGATGAGAATGCATCATAGAATCTAAAACAGACTGTTTACTAATCCTGTGGATGAGATGAGACTGCATCATAGAATCTACAACAGACTGAGTACTATTCCCGTGGATGAGATGAGAATGCATCACAGAATCTATAACAGACTGTGTACTAATCCCGTGGATGAGATGAGACTGCATCATAGAATCTATAACAGACTGTGTACTATTCCCGTGGATGACATGAGATGAGATGAGAATGCATCAAACAATCTATAACAGACTGCGTACTAATCCCGTGGATGAGATAAGAATGCATCATAGCATCTATAACAGACTGCGCACTTATCCCGTGGATGAGATGAGAATGCATCATAGAATCTATAACAGACTGTGTACTAATCCCGTGGATGAGATGAGACTGCATCATTGAATCTATAACAGACTGTGTACTATTCCCATGGATGAGATGAGATGAGATGAGAATGCATCAAACAATCTATAACAGACTGCGTACTAATCCCGTGGATGAGATAAGAATGCATCATAGCATCTATAACAGACTATGCACTAATCCCGTGGATGAGATGAGAATGCATCATAGAATCTATAACAGACTGTGTACTAATCCCGTGGATGAGATGAGACTGCATCATAGAATCTATAACAGACTGTGTATTAATCCCGTGGATGAGATGAGACTGCATCATAGAATCTATAACAGACTGAGTACTATTCCCATAGATGAGATGAGAATGCATCATAGAATCTATAAAAGACTGCATACTAATCCCATGGATGAGATGAGAATGCATCGTAGAATCTATAACAGACTACGTATTTGTAGAATCTATAACAGACTGCGCACTAATCCCGTGAATGAGATGAGAATACATCATAGAATCTAAAACAGACTGTTTACTAATCCTGTGGATGAGATGAGACTGCATCATAGAATCTACAACAGACTGAGTACTATTCCCGTGGATGAGATGAGAATGCATCACAGAATCTATAACAGACTGTGTACTAATCCCGTGGATGAGATGAGACTGCATCATAGAATCTATAACAGACTGTGTACTATTCTCATGGATGAGATGAGATGAGATGAGAATGCATCAAACAATCTATAACAGACTGCATACTAATCCCGTGGATGAGATAAGAATGCATCATAGCATCTATAACAGACTGCGCACTAATCCCATGGATGAGATGAGAATGCATCATAGAATCTATAACAGACTGAGTACTAATCCCGTGGATGAGAAGAGAATGCATCATAGAATCTATAACAGACTGTGTACTAATCCCGTGGATGAGAAGAGAATGTATCCTATAACCTATAACAGACTGTGTACTAATCCCGTGGATGAGAAGAGAATGCATCATAGAACCTATAACAGACTGTTTACTAATCCTGTGGAGAATGCAGCATATAATCTCTAACAAACTGCATACTAATCTCATGGATCAGATAAGAATGCATCATAGAATCTAAAACAGACTGTTTACTAATCCCGTGGATGAGATGAGAATGCATCATAGAATCTAAAACAGACTGTTTACTAATCCCGTGGATGAGATGAGAATGCATCATAGAATCTATAAAAGACTGCGTACTAATCCCGTGGATGAGATGAGAGTGCATCGTAGAATCTATAACAGACTACGTATTTGTAGAATCTATAACAGACTGCGCACTAATCCCGTGAATGAGATGAGAATGCATCATAGAATCTAAAACAGACTGTTTACTAATCCTGTGGATGGGATGATACTGCATCATAGAATCTACAACAGACTGAGTACCATTCCCGTGGATGAGATGAGAATGCATCACAGAATCTATAACAGACTGTGTACTAATCCCGTGGATGAGATGAGACTGCATCATAGAATCTATAACAGACTGTGTACTATTCCCATGGATGACATGAGATGAGATGAGAATGCATCAAACAATCTATAACAGACTGCGTACTAATCCCGTGGATGAGATAAGAATGCATCATAGCATCTATAACAGACTGCGCACTAATCCCATGGATGAGATGAGAATGCATCATAGAATCTATAACAGACTGCGTACTAATCCTGTGGATGAGATGAGAATGCATCATAGAATCTAAAACAGACTGTTTACTAATCCTGTGGATGAGATGAGACTGCATCATAGAATCTACAACAGACTGAGTACTATTCCCGTGGATGAGATGAGAATGCATCACAGAATCTATAACAGACTGTGTACTAATCCCGTGGATGAGATGAGAATGCATCATAGAATCTATAACAGACTGTGTACTAATCCCGTGGATGAGAAGAGAATGCATCATAGAATCTATAAAAGACTGCATACTAATCCCATGGATGAGATGAGAATGCATCATAGAATCTATAACAGACTGTGTACTAATCCCGTGGATGAGATGAGACTGCATCATTGAATCTATAACAGACTGTGTACTATTCCCATGGATGAGATGAGATGAGATGAGAATGCATCAAACAATCTATAACAGACTGCGTACTAATCCCGTGGATGAGATAAGAATGCATCATAGCATCTATAACAGACTATGCACTAATCCCGTGGATGAGATGAGAATGCATCATAGAATCTATAACAGACTGTGTACTAATCCCGTGGATGAGATGAGACTGCATCATAGAATCTATAACAGACTGTGTATTAATCCCGTGGATGAGATGAGACTGCATCATAGAATCTATAACAGACTGAGTACTATTCCCATAGATGAGATGAGAATGCATCATAGAATCTATAAAAGACTGCATACTAATCCCATGGATGAGATGAGAATGCATCATAGAATCTATAACAGACTGCGTATTTGTAGAATCTATAACAGACTGCGTACTAATCCCGTGGATGAGATGAGAATGCATCATAGAATCTAAAACAGACTGTTTACTAATCCTGTGGATGAGATGAGACTGCATCATAGAATCTACAACAGACTGAGTACTATTCCCGTGGATGAGATGAGAATGCATCACAGAATCTATAACAGACTGTGTACTAATCCCGTGGATGAGATGAGACTGCATCATAGAATCTATAACAGACTGTGTACTATTCTCATGGATGAGATGAGATGAGATGAGAATGCATCAAACAATCTATAACAGACTGCATACTAATCCGTGGATGAGATAAAAATGCATCATAGCATCTATAACAGACTGGGCACTAATCCCATGGATGAGATGAGAATGCATCATAGAATCTATAACAGACTGAGTACTAATCCCGTGGATGAGAAGAGAATGCATCATAGAATCTATAACAGACTGTGTACTAATCCCGTGGATGAGAAGAGAATGTATCCTATAACCTATAACAGACTGTGTACTAATCCCGTGGATGAGAAGAGAATGCATCATAGAACCTATAACAGACTGTTTACTAATCCTGTGGAGAATGCAGCATATAATCTCTAACAAACTGCATACTAATCTCATGGATCAGATAAGAATGCATCATAGAATCTAAAACAGACTGTTTACTAATCCCGTGGATGAGATGAGAATGCATCATAGAATCTAAAACAGACTGTTTACTAATCCCGTGGATGAGATGAGAATGCATCATAGAATCTATAAAAGACTGCATACTAATCCCATGGATGAGATGAGAATGCATCGTAGAATCTATAACAGACTGCGTATTTGTAGAATCTATAACAGACTGCGTACTAATCCTGTGGATGAGATGAGAATGCATCATAGAATCTAAAACAGACTGTTTACTAATCCTGTGGATGAGATGAGACTGCATCATAGAATCTACAACAGACTGAGTACTATTCCCGTGGATGAGATGAGAATGCATCACAGAATCTATAACAGACTGTGTACTAATCCCGTGGATGAGATGAGACTGCATCATAGAATCTATAACAGACTGTGTACTATTCCCGTGGATGACATGAGATGAGATGAGAATGCATCAAACAATCTATAACAGACTGCATACTAATCCGTGGATGAGATAAGAATGCATCATAGCATCTATAACAGACTGCGCACTAATCCCATGGATGAGATGAGAATGCATCATAGAATCTATAACAGACTGCGTACTAATCCTGTGGATGAGATGAGAATGCATCATAGAATCTAAAACAGACTGTTTACTAATCCTGTGGATGAGATGAGACTGCATCATAGAATCTACAACAGACTGAGTACTATTCCCGTGGATGAGATGAGAATGCATCACAGAATCTATAACAGACTGTGTACTAATCCCGTGGATGAGATGAGACTGCATCATAGAATCTATAACAGACTGTGTACTATTCCCGTGGATGACATGAGATGAGATGAGAATGCATCAAACAATCTATAACAGACTGCGTACTAATCCCGTGGATGAGATAAGAATGCATCATAGCATCTATAACAGACTGCGCACTAATCCCGTGGATGAGATGAGAATGCATCATAGAATCTATAACAGACTGTGTACTAATCCCGTGGATGAGATGAGACTGCATCATAGAATCTATAACAGACTGTGTACTATTCCCGTGGATGAGATGAGATGAGATGAGAATGCATCAAACAATCTATAACAGACTGCGTACTAATCCCGTGGATGAGATAAGAATGCATCATAGCATCTATAACAGACTACGCACTAATCCCATGGATGAGATGAGAATGCATCATAGAATCTATAACAGACTGTGTACTAATCCCGTGGATGAGATGAGACTGCATCATAGAATCTATAACAGACTGTGTATTAATCCCGTGGATGAGATGAGACTGCATCATAGAATCTATAACAGACTGAGTACTATTCCCATGGATGAGATGAGAATGCATCATAGAATCTATAAAAGACTGCATACTAATCCCATGGATGAGATGAGAATGCATCATAGAATCTATAACAGACTGCGTATTTGTAGAATCTATAACAGACTGCGTACTAATCCCGTGGATGAGATGAGAATGCATCATAGAATCTAAAACAGACTGTTTACTAATCCTGTGGATGAGATGAGACTGCATCATAGAATCTACAACAGACTGAGTACTATTCCCGTGGATGAGATGAGAATGCATCACAGAATCTATAACAGACTGTGTACTAATCCCGTGGATGAGATGAGACTGCATCATAGAATCTATAACAGACTGTGTACTATTCCCGTGGATGAGATGAGATGAGAATGCATCAAACAATCTATAACAGACTGCATACTAATCCCGTGGATGAGATAAAAATGCATCATAGCATCTATAACAGACTGCGCACTAATCCCATGGATGAGATGAGAATGCATCATAGAATCTATAACAGACTGAGTACTATTCCCGTGGATGAGATGAGAATGCATCATAGAATCTATAACAGACTGTGTACTAATCCCGTGGATGAGATGAGACTGCATCATAGAATCTATAACAGACTGTTTACTAATCCCATGGATGAGATGAGACTGCATCATAGAATCTATAACAGACTGTGTACTGATCCCGTGGATGACATGAGAATGCATCATAGAATCTATAACAGAGTGTTTACTAATCCTGTAGAGAATGCAGAATATAATCTATAACAGCCTGCGTACTAATCTCATGGATGAGATGAGAATACAGCATAGAATCTATAACAGACTGTGTACTAATCCCGTGGATGAGATAAGTATGCATCATAGAATCTATAACAAACTGCGTACTAATCCCGTGGATGAGATGAGAATGCATCATAGAATCTATAACAGACTGTTTACTAATCCCGTGGATGAGATGAGAATGCATCATAGAATCTATAACAGACTGCATACCAATCCCATGGATGAGATGAGAATGCATCATAGAATCTATAACAGACTGTTTACTAATCCCGTGGATGAGATGAGAATGCATCATAGAATCTATGACAGACTGTGTACTAATCCTGTGGATGAGATGAGAATGCATCATAGAATCTATAACAGACTGCGTACTAATCCTGTGGATGAGATCAGAATGCATCATAGAATCTATAACAGACTGCGTAATAATCCCGTGGATGAGATGAGAATGCATCATAGAATCTATGACAGACTGTGTACTATTCCCGTGGATGAGATGAGATGAGAATGCATCAAAGAATCTATAACAGACTGCGTACTAATCCCATGGATGAGATGAGAATGCATCATAGAATCTATAACAGACTGTTTACTAATCCCGTGGATGAGATGAGAATGCATCATAGAATCTATAACAGACTGCGTACCAATCCCATGGATGAGATGAGAATGCATCATAGAATCTATAACAGACTGTTTACTAATCCCGTGGATGAGATGAGAATGCATCATAGAATCTATGACAGACTGCGTACTATTCCCGTGGATGAGATGAGATGAGAATGCATCAAAGAATCTATAACAGACTGCGTACTAATCCTATGGATGAGATGAGAATGCATCATAGAATCTATAACAGACTGTTTAATAATCCCATGGATGAGATGAGACTGCATCATAGAATCTACAACAGACTGCGTACCAATCCCATGGATGAGATGAGAATGCATCATAGAATCTATAACAGACTGTTTAATAATCCCATGGATGAGATGAGACTGCATCATAGAATCTACAACAGACTGTGTACTAATCCCGTAGATGAGATGAGAATGCATCATAGAATCTATAACAGACTGTTTACTAATCCTGTAGATGAGATGAGACTGCATCATAGAATCTATAACAGACTGCGCACTAATCCTGTGGATGAGATGAAATTACAGCATAGAATCTATAACAGACTGCGTACTAATTCTGTAGATGAGATGAGAATGCAGCATACTGGCAGTTTCTCATGCCATTGTTTGTCTCACTTAATGGATACATTTCCATTAGGTCCCTGCATGGCTATAGTCATGCCACTGTTTGTTTCCCTTAATGGATACATTTCCATTAGGTCACTGCATGGCTATAGTCATGCCATTGTTTGTCTCCTTTAATGGATACATTTCCATTAGGTCACTGCATGGGTATAGTCATGCAATTGTTTGTCTCCCTTAATAGATACATTTCCATTAGGTCACTAAATGGGTATAGTCATGCCATTCAATATCTCCCTTAATGGATACATTTCCATTAGGTCACTGCATGGGTATAGTCATGCCATTGTTTGTCTCCCTTAATAGATACATTTCCATTAGGTCACTAAATGGGTATAGTCATGCCATTCAATATCTCCCTTAATGGATACATTTCCATTATGTCACTGCATGGGTATAGTTATGCCATTGTTTGTCTCCCTTAATAAATATATTTCCATTAGGTCACTGCATGGGTAAAGTCATGCCATTGTTTGTGTCCTTAATGGATACATTTCCATTAGGTCACTGCATGGATACAGTCATGCCATTGTTTGTCTCCCTTAATGAATACATTTCCATTAGGTCACTGCAAGGGTATAGTCATGCCATTATTTGTCTCCCTTAATGGATACATTTCCATTAGGTCACTGCATGGGTATAGTCATGCCACTGTTTGTCTCCCTTAATGGATACATTTCCATTAGATCACTGCATGGGTAAAGTCATGCCATTGTTTGTGTCCTTAATGGATACATTTCCATTAGATCACTGCATGGGTATAGTCATGCCACTGTTTGTCTCCCTTAATGGATACATTTCCATTAGGTCACTGCATGGGTAAAGTCATGCCATTGTTTGTGTCCTTAATGGATACATTTCCATTAGGTCACTGCATGGGTACAGTCATGCCATTGTTTGTCTCCCTTAATGGATACATTTCCATTAGGTCACTGCAAGGGTATAGTCATGCCATTGTTTGTCTCCCTTAATGGATACATTTCCATTAGGTCACTGCATGGCTATAGTCATGCCACTGTTTGTCTCCCTTAATGGATACATTTCCATTAGGTCACTGCATGGGTATAGTCATGCCATTGTTTGTGTCCTTAATGGATACATTTCCATTAGGTCACTGCATGGGTATAGTCATGCCATTGTTTGTCTCCCTTAATGTATACATTTCCATTAGGTCACTGCATGGGTATAGTCATGCCATTGTTTGTCTCCCTTAATGGATACATTTCCATTAGGTCACTAAATGGGTATAGTCATGCCACTGTTTGTCTCCCTTAATGGATACATTTCCATTAGGTCACTAAATGGGTATAGTCATGCCATTGTTTGTCTCCCTTAATGGATACATTTCCATTAGGTCACTGCATGGGTATAGTCATGCCATTGCTTGTCTCCCTTAATGGATACATTTCCATTAGGTCACTGCATGGGTATAGTCATACCATTGTTTGTCCCCTTAATATATACATTTCCATTAGGTCACTGCATGGGTATAGTCATGTCATTGTTTGTGTCCTTAATGGATACATTTCCATTAGGTCACTGCATGGGTATAAGTCATGCCATTGTTTGTCTCCCTTAATGGATACATTTCCATTAGGTCACTGCATGGGTATAGTCATGCCATTGTTTGTCTCCCTTAATGTATACATTTCCATTAGGTCACTGCATGGGTATAGTCATGTCATTGTTTGTGTCCTTAATGGATACATTTCCATTAGGTCACTGCATGGGTATAGTCATACCATTGTTTGTCTCCCTTAATGTATACATTTCCATTAGGTCACTGCATGGGTATAGTCATGCTATTGTTTGTCTCCCTTAATGGATACATTTCCATTAGGTCACTAAATGGGTATAGTCATGCCACTGTTTGTCTCCCTTAATGGATACATTTCCATTAGGTCACTAAATGGGTATAGTCATGCCACTGTTTGTCTCTCTTAATAGATACATTTCCATTAAGTCACTGCATGGGTATAAGTCATGCCACTGTTTTTCTCCCTTAATGGATACATTTCCATTAGGTCACTGCATGGGTAAGTCATGCCATTGTTTGTCTCCCTTAATGGATACATTTCCATTAGGTCACTGCATGGGTATAGTTACGCCATTGTTTGTGACCTTAATGGATACATTTACATTAGGTCACTGCATGGGTATAGTTATGCTATTGTTTGTGTCCTTAATGGATACATTTCCATTAGGTCCCTGCATGGGTAAGTCATGCCACTGTTCTTTTCCCTTAATAGATACATTTCCATTAAGTCACTGCATGGGTAAGTCATGTCATTGTTTGTCTCCCTTAATGGATACATTTCCATTAGGTCACTAAATGGGTATAGTCATGCCACTGTTTGTCTCCCTTAATGGATACATTTCCATTAGGTCACTAAATGGGTATAGTCATGCCATTGTTTGTCTCCCTTAATGGATACATTTCCATTAGGTCACTGCATGGGTATAGTCATGCCATTGTTTGTCTCCCTTAATGGATACATTTCCATTAGGTCACTGCATGGGTAAGTCATGCCATTGTTTGTCTCCCTTAATGGATACATTTCCATTAGGTCACTGCATGGGTATAGTCATGTCATTGTTTGTCTCCCTTAATGGATACATTTCCATTAGGTCACTAAATGGGTATAGTCATGCCATTGTTTGTCTACCTTAATGGATACATTTCCATTAGGTCACTAAATGCATATAGTCATGCCACTGTTTTTCTCCCTTAATAGATACATTTCCATTAGGTCACTAAATGCATATAGTCATGCCCCTGTTTTTCTCCCTTAATAGATACATTTCCATTAGGTCACTAAATGCATATAGTCATGCCACTGTTTTTCTCCCTTAATAGATACATTTCCATTAGGTCACTAAATGCATATAGTCATGCCACTGTTTTTCTCCCTTAATAGATACATTTCCATTAGGTCACTAAATGCATATAGTCATGCCACTGTTTTTCTCCCTTAATAGATACAATTCCATTAGGTCACTAAATGCATATAGTCATGCCACTGTTTTTCTCCCTTAATAGATACATTTCCATTAGGTCACTAAATGGGTATAGTCATGCCACTGTTTTTCTCCCTTAATAGATACATTTCCATTAGGTCACTAAATGGGTATAGTCATGCCACTGTTTTTCTCCCTTAATAGATACATTTCCATTAGGTCACTGCATGGGTATAGTCATGTCATTGTTTGCCTCCCTTAATGGATACATTTCCATTAGGTCACTAAATGGGTATAGTCATGCCACTGTTTGTCTACCTTAATGGATACATTTCCATTAGGTCACTAAATGCATATAGTCATGCCACTGTTTTTCTCCCTTAATAGATACATTTCTATTAGGTCACTAAATGCATATAGTCATGCCACTGTTTTTCTCCCTTAATAGATACATTTCCATTAGGTCACTAAATGCATATAGTCATGCCACTGTTTTTCTCCCTTAATAGATACATTTCCATTTGGTCACTAAATGCATATAGTCATGCCACTGTTTTTCTCCCTTAATAGATACATTTCCATTAGGTCACTAAATGCATATAGTCATGCCACTGTTTTTCTCCCTTAATAGATACATTTCCATTAGGTCACTAAATGCATATAGTCATGCCACTGTTTTTCTCCCTTAATAGATACATTTCCATTAGGTCACTAAATGGGTATAGTCATGCCACTGTTTTTCTCCCTTAATAGATACATTTCCATTAGGTCACTAAATGGGTATAGTCATGCCACTGTTTTTCTCCCTTAATAGATACATTTCCATTAGGTCACTAAATGGGTATAGTCATGCCACTGTTTTTCTCCCTTAATAGATACATTTCCATTAGGTCACTAAATGGGTATAGTCATGCCACTGTTTTTCTCCCTTAATAGATACATTTCCATTAGGTCACTGCATAGGTAAGTCATAAAAGTTCAACTAGAAAAGAAAAAGCAGCAAATGCACTGTGTGCAAAATTCTGTCTCTGTGTCTTGGGAATTCACCTCTATTCAACGCTCATAACAGTCCACACCACCTTCAATGAAACCAAGTAGAAGTGAACAAAAGTTTATTGTAATGCCAACAAACAAAGAATGGTTAAGCGCTTTCACTTGAATAAAACATGCTTCCTCAGAACATTGTTTGTCTCCCTTAATGGATACATTTCCATTAGGTCACTGCACGGGTATAGTCATGCCATTGTTTGTCTCCCTTAATGGATATTTCTGAATACACTTTTAAAAGGTCTTTTACGAGTGTTTTCGAACTGATGAGCTATATTTATATTTACACATATACAAATATATTTACTGCACACATATTTGTTTTACAAGAAGCCGGATTTTTAAACAAGCATACAATGGGTTAATTGTTATTTCCTGCTTACCTTCGGGGCGGGCTTGTCTTTTGCTTGGAGGAAGTTGATGTGGTTTGAATTTGTATTTACTGTTTGAAACATTCTTGTTGCAACTGTCTGATGAAGTCTCACTAAGGAAGCAAGAGGAAAGGGATGATAAAGTGTAGCATGTGCCCCAAATGCCCCTTCATGGAGATTGGGGTCAACTTCTCGATCAGAGGAGTGTCCTTTGCGTCAAAGGGAAAATTTGACTGTAATACTAAAAGTATAGTCTATTTGGCCCAATGCCAAGCCAACTGATTTTTATATTGAGAAGTCGGACAGGAAACTAAAAGAAAGGGTTTATGAACACCTTTACAGCATTAGAACATCAAAGCAGGAAAATGCCCTGGCTAGACATGTGAGTGCTTTCCCATTACACTCTTTTAAATTTAGAGTGATTGACCAGGTTACGAGTGATTACTGATTTTTATTGTTTTTATCGTTTGTTTGAAGTAAAGTCTGAAGAATAAACTTTGGAAAATACTACTGTGCCTGCATTCCTGTTTTTGCAGTTACCTGTTTCGGTATTCCAAGTTTGTGTAAATTTCCTATTCCCCATCCACTGGTCTAGGTTGCTCTTAATCTGGGTAATAGAACTTAGCTTCACATGGATGGCAAGTCTGTACCATAGGAGGAGCAGTCTCTGAGACACATATCAGTCTCTCCAGCATGTTCTGTATAAATCACACCTTGTATTTCTAGTGTACTCTTTGACTTATGAATATGTAGGAGATTCATAAGTGTGGGGTTTGGTGATGCCTTGCAAGCCAAGTAGAGATCACCCCTTAGCAATCTATAGGACACCGAGTAGAGGAAATGGGCTTTAAGGCACACTGCATAAGGCAGGTTTGTTACACCTTGTACTCTTTTTGTAAGGCACCTCTGAGGTTGCTGTAGTTGCGGCATATGTCTGGTCAGGTACATACCAAAGGGAGCACTGTACTCTATGATTAGTTCATAGGTTCACTGGTTCATAGGTGGTTCATAGGTTCATAGGTTCATAGGTTTATACTAGGCTATCTGCCCTAAGGCATTTATAAGCCTAGCCCAAATTATTGTGGCTTACGCCACCCCTTATATGAAAAAATACTGTGCCCATTAGTTTGTTGTGCCTCTGTCCAGCAGTGACCCAGAGATGATTCCCGGGGTAAACCTACGATCTCCCATCCACAGGTCTAGATTTCTCTTGAACAGAGTCAGCGAGGTGCTCTGCCTCACATGGACCGGGATTTTATTCCACAGCATAGGGAGTCTCTGAGTGATAAATCTATCCCTCCAGCACGCCCTATTTATATCCGTGCTAAGGTTTAAAGCGCTTGCTCTAGTGGTTTTGGTGGATTTGGATTTTTGAGGTGGAGCATGTCCATTAATTCGGGTTGGACATGGCCTTGTATGTCAGGCACATGTCACCTCTGAGCAGACGGTATGCGACTGAATAGAGCTGGAGTTTCTTCAATCTGGCAGCATATGACAGATTTTGGAGTCCCTTTATCCTTTTGGTGAGGAACTTTTGGGGTCTCTCCAATTGCTGCAGATGTCGGGTGAGATACATCCCGAATGGGGCATTGTACTCTATCATTGGTCTGATAAGTGAAGAGTACAGGGAACAATGACCTGACTAGATCTGGATGTGAATCCTTCATGATCAGGTGGGCAATGTAGAAGGTCTTTCTAACCACTTTAGCAATGTGAGTGTCAAAAGAAAGGCCACTGTCAACCTGGGTCCCCAGGTCCCTGATGACCTCTTCTGTGCTTAGTGGATTTCCACCTATATGGTAGCTTGGGGTTACCTTGTTTTTCCCGAAGGGTATGACTATACATTTTTGGCTTAACTTCAGGCCATGGCTCTGGCACCAGCTATCTGTTTCCGTGAGTCCCTTCTGAAGGATATCCGTGTCCGATGCACTTTCCACTATGGCGCCCAGTTTGCAGTCATCTGCAAACTTTGTCAGCCAAAGTCCTCCCATGTTGGCCTGTACTGGGCTACTGACCCAAGGGTCTTTATAAGCCTAGCTGTGTGTACCCAATATAATACTAGAGAAACCAATATAAAGGATCTTGCCAAAACTGCAGACCTTATTTAGCAATGACTGCCCATATCCAAGAGGGTCACAGGTGAAATCCCCATCAGGAATTTACAGTTTCCCATCCAGTCATCCAGTCTACACTTAAATAGGGCCATAGAGCAGCTCTGTTTGATGTGAACTGGTAACCTATTCCAGAGGAGTGGCAACCTCTGAGAGACATATCTATCTCACCAGGAGAGCCTATCTATGTCACAGGCCAGGTTAAAATCCCTGGAACAGGTGACCCTTGTCCCACTTGACTTGTGAATATGCATCATTTCCATTAGGTTTCAATCCAAGACCTCTCTGTAGGTCAGGTATAAGTCTCCTCTAAGTAGTCTGTATGCTACTAAGTACAGTGACAGTGACTTCAGTCCGTCAATGTATGGCATGTGCTAGAGACCCTGAATGTTCTTAGTTAGAAATCTCTGAGGTCTTTCAAGTTGCTGCAGGCGCCTGGTAAGGTACGTACCAAAGGGAGCATTGTACTCAATTATCAGCCTGATGAGGATCGAGTACAGGGGAGATATGACCTGTTTCACTCTTGAGGCAATGCTTTTGCTAATGAGGTGTGCAATGTAGAATACTTTCCTTACCACAACAGACACATGGCGGTCAAAGTGTAGGCTACAGTCACCTTGCATTCACAAGTCTCTCACTACAGAGTTGTTACTTAGGGTATTACTATTTATATGATAGTTTACAGGGATATCATTTTTACTAAAGGAGATGATTTTTAGCATTGAGTTTGAGTCCATGGCTTTGGCACCAATCACTGGTTTGTGTAAGTCAGAGGACCACAGGAGATTACTAGGCTAATGACCCTAGGGCTCTTTCAAGCCTAGCCAAGTTTTACCTTTATTTCCATGACCTGTCCAAGAGGGACACTGGTGGATCCCCCAGGGTGAATTTATGGTTACCCATCCAATTGTCCAGACTGCGTTTGAAGAGGGCCAATGAGGTGCTCTCTTTGACATGAAGTGGGAGTCTGTTCCAAAGGTGTGGTAACCTCTGGGAGACAAATCTGTCCCTACTGCAGGTTCTATTAATGTCACATACTAGGTTAACGCCTTTAGAGTGAGTAACCTGTGACCCATTTGACTTACAGATATGCAGTATTTCCAATAAACAGGGTCAAAGATTGCCTTCGTTGCAAGGCAGAGATCGCCTCTGAGCAGTCTGTATGAAACAGAATAAAGTGACAGTGATTTCAGATGATCCTCATAGGACAGATGCTGAAGGCCTTGAATTTTTTCTTGTGAGGAACCTTTGTGGTCTCTCCAATTGCTTTAAGTGCTTGGAAAGGTACATACCAAAAAGGGCATTGTACTCAATTATTGGCCTGATGAGGGAAGAGTACAGGGAGGTTAGAACTTCTTTTTTTTCTAGAAGAAATGCCCTTGCTTTTGAGATAAGCAATATAGAATGCCCTTCTTACTACTGTGGAGACATGGTAATCAAAGTTAAAGTTGCTGTCAACCTGTGCGCCCAGATCTCTCACTACTGAGTGTATAATTAGGGTGTTGTTATTGATGTAGTAATTAGCAGAAACATCACTCTTACCAAAAGGGATAACACATTTGTTTGCATTGAGTTTGAGTCCATGGATGTGGCACCAATCATTAGTTTGTATAAGTCCTTCTTGAAGTATATTGACATTGTTTGGGGATTCAATGATTGCACCTAATTTGTCGTTATCAGCAAACTTAGTCAGCCACAGCCCCTCTGTTTTGGCCTGAACTTCTGAAAAGTATATTGCAAACAGTAGATGGACCAGCACTGACTCCTGTGGAACCCCGCTGGTTGAGGTAAAGTCCCCAGCGTTGACTGAGTGTGACCTGTCACTGAGTAAAGTAGCAACCCACCTGTCGACATAAGGGTTGATATTCAACTGGGAGAGTTTATCAATGATGTCTGAATGTGAGATTGTGTTGAAGGCCTTGGCTAAGTCAATTTGCCTTCATCTATGGCTCTGGTGATGTTTTCGAAGAAGTCTTCCAGGTTTAACAGGCATGACCTGTCTTTGACAAAACCAAACTGTGTCAGATCAAGGATTTGGAACTCACCTATATCCTTAATTATAAGGTCCATGATGATTTGTTCCATGGCCTTATAGATAAGGCTGGTAAAGCTTATGGGACTGTAGGGGTACAGGACGTTTTGACCCCAGCATTACGAACCACAAATTAAAATGCACAAAGCTTTATCTTCTTCTTTTGGCTTTTCCTGGTTAGGGGTCACCACAGTGGATCACCTGAGTGCTCATGATTGGCAGTGAAATTTTATGGTGTCGAGTTGCCAGTCCGGTGACAAACCTTCCACAGAAGGCACACACATACCCCCTCTCATGCCTAGGGCCAATATAGAGTGTCCAATCCACCATCTTTGGGATGTGGGAGGAAACCGGAGCACTCGGAGGAAACTCACACGACCACAGGAAGAACATGCAGACTCCACACAGAAGGCACCCCAGCTGAGAATTGAACCAGAGAACCTCTTGCTGTGAGATGGCAACACTAACCGCTGCACCACTGTGGCCACCCATAAAATGTACAAAGCTTTATAATAGTTTATAATATTCAGAAAAAAAATACTGAAAACATGACAATCATGCAAATTTGCTCAGAAAATAACCCACCATTAGACAGAAAAAATATTATTCACTCACAATTTCTTAATGGACTATATAAAACTGTTTAAAACATTGGCATTTGATCTACATAAAATAATAATAGTATTAATATGAATTTCTTATGGTTCTAATGTTTAAAATGTTAAATATGTTAACTTCCTATGTAAAATTCTGGATTGATTTTATTGTTAACATGTTAAAACTTATTGTTTATTAAATTAATTATATTTATATATAAAATAAAATGTTAAATAAATTAACAATTACATATTAAATGTTAAATAATATATTAAATTCCTATGTAAAATTCCTAATTAAAATATTAACTAGTAAAATGCTTTTATTAAATTTAATTGAGGTCAAAACATCCGGGGTCAAATTGCCCAATAAATATTCTCATAGACAATAAATGTGAATTTAATATGAAAGTGTATCCCATTGCATTGGGGTCAAACTGCCTGTAGTTCCCAGGGTCTGTTACTGACCCCCCATATGAAGGGAGATGACAGTTGCTGTTTTCCATTCAGCAAGGACAAAACCAGTACTCAGACTGTGGTTGAACAGAGTACCTTACAGAGTTGCTAACTCATGTTTTAGACCATTTAAAATGCAACTTGGGATGCCATCCAGCCTCACAGAGGCTGTGTTTTTGGCCTTGGAGAGAGCATTAATGACTTGCTCTTTGGAGATGCAAAGTTTGGGAAATGTGGAGGGAATGTTTCGTGTAATGTTTGGTGGGGACAGGGGTGTGAAATTTTCACCAAGCCTGTCAGCTAATAGGTTAGCTATTTTTGCAGGATCAGTCTGTGTGATGCCATCCACAGCTAGTTCATCACACATCAGGGTCCTTATCTTTTAGGTTACGGATATGGCTGAAGTATGCCTTATGGTTATCCTTAGCTATGGTTGCTAAATTTTTTTGCCCTTAGTGGATTTTACAAGTTGTCTTACTTGTTTGTTCAAGCAGGGGAGGGTTTCTTCCAGTCCTGGGACCTCTCTTTTTTATTCTTAGACAGCAACGTCATCTTCTTGTTGTATAACTTATTAATGCTAGATGTCTACCAGGGAGGCTTGTTTTTTCTTGAGCATCTTGTTTTTATCCTATATGTACAGCTGTGTCAATACATTTGTATAACTGATTGTACAGGGCATTTGTGTATACCTTTGTATAGTTGTCAATGCCATATGTGGGAACAGGAGCTTGGAAGTTATTTATGCCATCCCTTAGGTGCATATAATTAGCTTTGGTGAAATTTTGTTAGCCTGGTTTCACCTAAGAGGGATTCAGGTGTTACAGCTACTTTAAATGTGACTGATTTGTGATCAGATTTAACCAGTGAGGGTCTATACTTGTGGTGGTGCATTGGTCACCCACGTTGGTGAGGACCAGGTTGAGAATACTTGAGACCCTTGTGGGATTGCATATTATTTATTCCAGGGCATTAGTGTTTACAATATCCAGAAACCTTTGTGTGAGCATGTTGGTACTCATATAAGTTTCCCAGTCAATGGAGGGATAGTTAAAATCGCTCATGACTAGAGTGTTTGGTTGTAATCAGATTGACTCGAGCAGGTCCAAATAAGCAGTGTGGCCATCATGGTTCATGGAAGGGGCCTATAGTTAGCGATGACTTGAAGGGGGGTCTTACCTACAGTTAGTTGAATTTGGAGTAACTCCATGGAGTTTTTCTGTCTAACCAGTCTAGAGGTATATTTATCTTTGATGAAGACAGATAATCCTCCTCCTTTGGTTCTCACATGTTCATTTTGTGGTCTGAAACTGTGGAAGGCATTACAGCCTTGCAAGGCCGGGATATTCTGTGCAGCTCTGAACCAAGCTTCTTTGACTGCACAGATATCATGCTTCCAAAGAGTGCAGTTACGGATTTAACTCATTACATCCGAGTGACGCCTCCAGGTGCATCTGCAGTTACCTCCTACTGCTCCTCTAGGTGTCAAATATTACTTGCTCATACTTGCATTAATAATTCCAAAACCATGCTACATACAAGGTATCAGAATATTGAATCTTGAAGCATACATGATGGCAAACACAATTATATTGATATTTGACCTCTGTCAATGAGTATTTGTTAGAATTGTAAGGTGATAACTTCATCTTTAAAGGCTCAGGCCACACCCACTAGAAGATAAAAGGTACACATTCAAAAGAGTTGTACGGGAGGGAATGATGCCTAGCATTTAGCAGCGTAACCTTTAATTTATTTGTGTTTCTGATTTAGACTCCTAGCATTTAGCAGCGTAACCTTTAATTTATTTGTGTTTCTGATTTAGACTTCTAGCGTTTAGCAGCGTAACCTTTAACCTTTCCTTTATTTGTGAGTGATATTTTTAGGTCAGAAATTTTGTTCTTGAGACCTTGCCTAAAAAAGGCACTATGGAGGAGGCAAGTGTCTTAGCCAGTAACCAAAAGCCTAGAGATAACAGGTGAAGAACATATCTGGCAAAGTAGCATGGTCTATCAGCCATGTCATCCCAGGCTGACAGGAACTGAATCCTCTTAGAATGACACCAGAAACTAAGCCAATTGTTGAAGTTAATAATGTTTTGTTTATATTGTGGTATCATTCAGAGAGCTCAAGCATGTCTCGCTCTTCATATAGTCCAATGAGGTACATCTCAAGTCATTCACACCAACATGAACTATGACAGTATCATAATGGTACATGTTGCTGAGAGATATGAATGCATATGTGATCTGATGGATCCTGGCACCCAATAGACAGTTGACCATAATCTTCTCCTTGTTCAGCCTGGTGAGTGGGACATCTGTGTGTCTCACAATGGAATCACTTATGATTAAACATTTTGGTTTAGATATGCCTTGCCTTAAGGGCTTGTTTGGTGAGACACTGATGATTGTGTTTTTGTGTGTACTGAGTGCCGTAGGTGCTGTATTAGGTGTAGCATGTTTGTGTTTGGAAGGTCTCTGATGTTTAGGTAAGTTTCTGGTGATTACCTCCATGTATAATGGCTTATGTGTTGAGTGTATGCTAGGTTAAATCCTGTTTTCACAGTGAGAAGAGAAAATGGAGAGGTGTGGTATAACTGGGTGCTCTAAGCAGGGTCTATACTAGTGGGGGTTCTATAGTATGAGACTATTGCAGATTTGGTGATTTTGGGACTACTTAAGGGGCAAAAGCACAGTTGAGGTGCTCTTGGAGCAGCTAAGTCCAATTTAAGGACTTCTCACACAGATTACAGGCAGCTACTATGGGAAAATTTATCTACTGACGCTTTTGCATCTATAACCACCAATGGTCATCTCCACTGCACTGTAGTGTATGATGGTGTGTTATGCTTAAACACATACAGCAGAGCAGTGGCTGGTTACTTATGTAGCAACAATGAGCACAATGAATTAAAAATGTAACCAATAAAAAAGCTTAAAACTGAGCCCTGTGCCAGCAACCTTCAAACAGATGTGTTCTAACTGCACTCTCCTGCCACAAGGGTGCAGGGGGACACTCTCCAACAAAAGATAGCCTGGTTTAGTGCTCAATCTAACAAACAAAATCAGATTCAGCAGGTTTGAATCTAGTCGATGCTGACAAAAACTACAACAAATCAGCAAGGCAAATGTAGTATAAAATTGTACTTATGGTTAGCAGGATGCAACAGATTAATTGGATTGCACAGATGAATATAGTAGAACAGTGCCTTGTCGCCCGACTCTGTGGAGCTGTGTACTCTAATAAGGGAGTACAGTGGGATAATAACCTCTTAAGGATCTAGATGCCAGGCCCTTACTTATAACAGTCACTTTCCCATCCATATCAGACCCCCTAACCTCACTGACACTAACCAGTAGTTATCACCACAACATCACCTTCCAGGAATCCGAGCTGTACCCTTCCACTTTTGAACGCACTGTAATGCATTCCTGCTACACCCACTCTAACACATTCCTGCTACCCCCACTGTAACACATTCCTGCTACCCCCACTGTAACACACTCCTGCTACCCATTGTAACAAATTCCTGGTACCCATTGTAACACATTCCTGGTACCCCCACTGTAACACATTCCTGCTACCCCCACTGTAACACATTCCTGGTACCCTCACTGTAGCACATTCCTGCTACCCCCACTGTAACACAGTCCTGGTACCCCCACTGTAACATATTCCTGCTACCCATTGCACCACATTCTTGGTACCCCAACTATAACACACTCCTGGTACCTCCACTGTAAAACATTCCTGCTTTGGCTTTGGCATTGGCTTTGTAGCACATTCTGGGTAGCCCCCACTGTAACACATTCCTGGTACCCATTGTAACACACTCCTGCTACCCCCACTGTAACACATTCCTGATACAATCACTGTACCACATTCCTGCTACCCATTGTAACACACTTCTGCTACCCCCACTGTAGCACATTCCTAGTAACCCAACTGTAACACATTCTTGCTACTCCCACTGTAACACACTCCTGCTACCCCCACTGTAACACATTCCTGCTACTCCCACTGTAACACATTGCTGGTACCCCCACTGTAACACATTCCTGCTACCCATTGTAACACACTCCTACTACCACCACTGTAACACACTCCTGCTACTCCCACTGTAACACATTCCTGCTACTCCCACTGTAACACATTCCTGGTACCCCCACTGTAACACATTCCTGCTGCCCATTGTAACACATTCCTGCTACCCCCACTGTAACACATTGCTGCTACTCTCACTGTAACACATTCCTGCTATCCCCACTGTAACACATTCCTGGTACCCCCACTGTAACACATTGCTGGTACCCCCACTGTAACACATTCCTGCTATCCCCACTGTAACACATTCCTGGTACCCCCACTGTAACACATTGCTGGTACCCCATTGTAACCCACTCCTGCTACCCCCACTGTAACACATTGCTGCTACCTATTGTAACACACTCCTGCTACCTCCACTGTAACACAGTCCTGCCACCCCCACTGTAGCACATTCCTGCTACCCCCAATGTAACACATTCCTGCTATTCCCACTGTAACACATTCCTGGTACCCCCACTGTAACACATTCCTGCTACTCCCACTGTAGCACACTCCTGCTACTCCCATTGTAACACATTCATGGTACCCCGACTGTAACACATTCTGCTACCCATTGTAACACACTCCGGCTACTCCCACTGTAACACATTGCTGGTACCCCTATTGTAACACACTCCTGCTACTGCCACTGTAACACACTCCTGCTACTCCCATTGTAACACATTCCTGGTACCCCCACTGTAACACATTCCTGCTACCCATTGTAACACATTATTGGTACCCACACTGTAACACATTCCTACTACCCATTGTAACACACTCCTGCTACCCCCATTGTAACACACTCCTGCTACTCCCACTTTAACACATTCCTGCTACTCCCACTGTAACACACTCCTGCTACTCCCACTATAACACACTCCTGGTACCTCCACTGTAAAACATTCCTGCTTTGGCTTTGTAACACATTCCGGGTACCCTCACTGTAACACATAGCTCGTACCCCCATTGTAACCCACTCCTGCTACACCCACTGTAACACAGTCCTGCTACACCCACTGTAGCACATTTCTGGTATCTCCACTGTAACACATTCCTGCTACCCATTGTAACACACGCCTGCCACCCACTGTACGTTGCTGGTACCCCCATTGTAACACATTCCTGCTAACCCCACTGTAACACATTTTTTCAGTAGAATTAATGATGTTGCTTCTCCAACACACACCAAAGCATTACAACTACAACAGACTAGGTGCACAATGACTGCAAAACCAATGTCTGGGACAGAAGCATGCTATAAATAACAGTAAAGAGCAAAATGTCTAAAAATCTTGAAAAATGAATCCCCCTACCAGAGTGAAGTCAGGTATGAACATAACATGCATCTTGCAGGGGTGTGGGAAAAAGGCTGAGTACTAAAATAAATTCTGCAGGGGGCAAGACCAATAGTTCCATATTGTGGTCTTCAGCATTTTTTGATATTATGAGGTCAGGCTTATGGGTTTCAAGATTGCATGCTTCAAGACTGTGAGAGTAAAGTGAGGAATCTCATTGCTAAGGATGTTGGCTATATTTTCAGTTAGGAAGGAATGAGGGCCTCTTTTGAAGGAAGAGTGACTGCATGCTATCTTCCATGTAGGATTTCAAGAATTTCACATCTTTCAAAGAATTCTGTCAAAAGCTCTGCTCTCCCCAAGTGATAATAGGAGGAAAAACACTGATTGTTAACGATTTAATATGCACTGTAATACAGAACAAGAATTTCCTTTGCCACTGTTAGCAGAAACAATCAGTTTTTTATAAGACATTGATCCAAGGGGACCTCAAACTGCATCATCTACCTCTGAAATGGAGCATTTAGAGTCACCTTGAATTGTGTGAGCTAGGAAGTATGTTAGGGAGTGACTATTGAAAGTTTTTGATAACTCCATCAAGCAAGAGTTGAGAATAATATTATGTGAATCAACCTGATTCTAGCATAATGGGTGATTTAATTTCTTCCACTCTTTGGGAACGACAGTAAATCAAAGTTTCATCTGTCTGAGTTGTAGGTAATGAAGGTGGATGTAAAACATCCCAAGGCACTTATAAAAAAAAAAGTTAGGAAGCTTTATTTTGTGACACCCCTGCATTGGCCCAGTAATCAAGGAGCCTCAATCCTTACCACTACCACCAGTGAGGGACATGCACATTGGGAAGATGACAAGTACACACACAGTAAAGCACAATTTCCCTTAAGAACACACAGAGATCACAGTCAGTTGGGGGCTGGTTTCTCCCTCTCTCTCCAGATCCCCAATAAGACTCCCCACTGGCACAGCTATAGGGTTAAGATCTCAGTGGTCAAGCCAAAACCTCCAGCAGCCTCTCTATTCAACCAGTGCTTCATGTCCCTGCCCAAGTAACTGACACACACAAACTTTGAGATTTGATTTATATACAAATACACACACACACTCATGGGAAAGGCTGGTACAGGTTTACTAACCATGCCCCCTTCTTCCCAGACTAAAAGGTAGTACCAGCTGCCACCAACCATCTTTGATCAGCTACTATAAGGCCATTTCCAAAGGGTGTAATATTACTAGTATCCAAATGGTAAGTGTGACCAAAACTTTTAAGGTTATTTATGAGTGGCCTATACAGTGTCACCAAGTACATATGCAAGTACCCTAAGAGCATAAATATCTCTAAACAAACCAGCTATAATTAAAAGGGTTTAAACATATTTAATAATAAAAGTACAAGACACTACTCAATAACTCAACACGGTGACAATAGAAGTCAGAATCATATCAAATACTTTAAAACAACATTGCAGGACAGTCTCAAATAAATACAGAAAACAACTAAACTAATATTTATCTATATATATCTCTAGTACTATATCTAAACTTACTATACTAAATGACTTAGAGCAAGAGGATGAGAGGAGATTGTGCTCAGATTCAAAGAGAACAAAAAATGCACAGACTTTCTCTGAGAGATAATTCTTAAATTAATAATACACATTACTGCTGGGTAAACTGGATAACATCACTCTTTGTCACCTCTGCCTTCAGTTTCCAGGTTAATGGAAACTTAAAATTTAACACCTCTGTGTCAGAAATACTTATCTCTCAGATGCTCGCCTAGAACTGGAAGTTGAACATTGGAAACCTGTAATTATTTCTGTTTCCAGACCATAAAAAAAACTATATCTCTAGACATCCTGTCTCTTTGCTGTATTAACTAACTTTATAGCACATCATAAAACTCTTTACTTTTCAACTTATTTTCTTGAAGTTTTGCAAGTTAACTCTGTATGTCCCAACTTCTACTATGAAAGCATACATTTGCACAGGCATATAGACCATATACATTTCTGCTCTTTTCCAGCAGGGTGCACTGTGGTTACATTTTTGAAGCTCAGCACATAACATACAGTTTAACACATACTTCTGCACTAGCAGTTTAATACACACATAACATATAGTTCTCTTACATTTGTAAAACAAGCATATGGATTATATTAATATTTACAAATTACATATAATTATTTACAAAATTCTAGCTAGCTGGGCTGGCAGCCTCACATATTTATTTACAGTCTTTTAATATATACACTTCCGTACAGCAGTTTAAAATAATTCCATCCCTTTAGCTTCTAATGTACTTATATATCAGTAACAGCTATTATTTATTTATTTACAGGTTTTTAATATATATACACTCTTCTTTACAGCTGTTTAAAATAATTACTTGACTTTGCGAATTCAAATGCCCTAGAACAAATTGTCCATACCCCGACAAGAGGAACAAACATTCTAGATCTGGTCCTCACTAACATGTCATACAGGTGCACTGATGCATCTGTTGGACCCTCACTAGATAAAACTGACCACGGATCAGTTACTGTCGAACTGACACTAACACCAGAACTCACAAAGGGTGAAATCAGATTAAGAAACTTCAGCAAGGCAAGCTATACCCTCCTAGGTGAAGGTATAAATGCATTCCAAGCCTCACCCTAAGCTGGAAGTGGTTAACTATGCTGAAGCTTACACTAAAGCCCTGTACAATCACTTGCATAAGTGTATAAACTTGGGCGTACCAGAATGAATCAAAATCAAATCCCAAGTAAAAACAAGCTGCAATGGTGGACATCCAGCATCAACAAACTACAATAAATCCTGAAAAGACACTTGAGGCAAGGTTCATCCAAACATATTTTATCCAAAAATCAGGCAGGCTTATAACAACACAGTACAGTTAGCACTTTCATCAAAACCAAAAGTAAGAACTTCATCAGACAAATACATGAAGTAAAAACCCAGTATAAGTAATTAAAAAACAATAACATCATTCCCCTTGTTAGTAATTTAAAGACACATACTCCCCACTAGTCACACATATACTTCACTTCAAATACATGAATATATATAATGACATATTCAAATAAATAAAAAAAAAATAAGTTCAACAAGTAAAAATCATCAAACATATATATACGTATACAAATAAATTATAAATCATAAAATAATATAATAATATAATAGTGCTATCTTCTTTCCAAAGTTTTCCAGCGTAGAATACACGTTAAAGAGCACTGGTCATTGAGGCCAGGCCAAGTAAATGCATTAACCTTGAGCTGGCAATACAGCTCCCTTTCTTCTAAATGAAGCGGCCATGGTCCCCCCAATGTTCTTAATAACACTGTCAATTACCAAGTAGTTGAAAACTACAATAAATGCAAAACGTTGCTGTCCAAGAAAACAAAGGCAAGGCCCCAACAATGGAAAAGCACCCTCCTCAGCCTCAACAGGCAAATAAGCCAACTTGTCAAATCCTCCAAGAGCTCCTTTGAGAAAAACCTAGCAAGTCTTGCCAAGGATAACCATAAGACCTTTTACAGCTACGTATGTACATGTGCAAAACTAGTGGCCAACGGTATCACATACACTGACCCAACAGAGGTAGCAAACCTGCCAGCGGATAGGTTTGTTGAAAATGTCACTTCCCTATCTCTGCCTAACTTACAACAAACCTTTCCCCAATCCACCCACACATCCTACATATCTGAACAGCAGGTCCTCAAAGCCCTGTCCAAAGCAAAAAAACACAGCCTCTATGGGACCAGATGACATCCCAGGCTGTCTTCTAAACCAGCTAAAACATGAACTAACATCACCACTAAGAACTCTTTTTAATCATAGCCTAACCACAGGCTTTGTTCCCGCGGAATGGAGAACAGCTACAACAGTGTCAATTATCTGAACTAATTGGGGTCTAAGGTAGTTCAGATAATCAAACTGTTCAGATAATCAAACATGCATTGAACTGGATAAAAAATTCTAAAATCTTGTGTTTTCTACACACAGGGAACACACTTTTCAACCATTCAGTGATTCCACTGGGCAATAAAGAATATTTTTCACACACAAGCAGGCTACAAGCTCAAAAAGCATGCACAAGAGAATATGTATAACTTTTACATATTTAGAATTCGTGATTTTTCCTACCCAAAAACTTGGAAGGCTGTGTTCGGATCATTGACATTTCGGATCATCAAATGTTCGGATAATCAACTCTCTACTGTACAGTTATTCCCCTCTACAAAGGTGGCCTAGCAATAGACTCGGGGAATTTCAGACCCATAAGCCTGACCAGCCTCATCTGTAAGACCATGGAACTTATCATTATGGACCTCATAAATAAAGACACAGGTGACCTCCAAACCCTGAAAACTATTCAACTAGGCTTCGTGAAGGGCATATTCTGCCTGTTAGATTTGGTGGATTTCTTTGAAAGTGTGACCAAGGCCATTGATGAGGGCAAATCTGTGCACACAGCATACCTCGACTTGGCAAAGGCTTTCGACACAATCCCACATTCAAGCATTACCGATAAACTTATCAAAATGAATGTAGACCCCGTCATTGTTAGATGGGTTGCCAACTGAATCACAAACCAGACACACACTATCAAAGTGAGTGACTCCACATAAACCAGCAGACCTGTTACCAGTGGGGTGCCACAGGGATCAGTGCTGGGTCCCCTACTGTTTGGTATATACTTCTCAAAAGTTCAGGTCAAAACTAAAGGGTTGTGGCTGACCAAGTTTACAGATGACTACAAATTAGGTTGCAATCACTGAGTCCCCAAATGATGTCAGTATACTCCGGAAGGGTCTTACATAGACCAATGACTGGTTTATCAGCCACTATCTCAAACTGAATGTAGAGAAATGCATCATCATTCCCTTCAGCACAAACAATGTCCTTTCGCACTATCAAATCAACAATACCCTAAGTATCCATGAAGTTGTAAGAGACCTGGGCTCACAGGTTGACTGTGACCTTAACTTCAACCACCACCTGTCTACAGTATTAAGGAAAGCTTTCCATATATCAAACTTGATTAGTAAAGGCATCGCCTTGACAGCAAAAGAAGTTATAACCCTCCTATACTTGGCAATTATCCAGCCCATAATTGAGTAAAATGTCCTATTCGGCATGTACCGTACTAAGCACCTGCAGCAATTAGAGAGACCTCAGTGGTTTCTAACAAAGAAGATCAAGGGGCTCCAGCATGTGCCTTATACAGACAGATTAATGTCCCTGTCATTATACTTCGTATGGTATAGACTTCTTAGGCGAGACTTAGGCCTGGCCTACAGAGCAATTCAAGACCCAAACCTAATGAACTTGCTGCATATCCATAAATCAAATGGGTCTAGGGATACCCATCCCAGGGACTTAAATATAGCCTATGACCTAAATAGGACATGTTGGACAGATTTATCTCCCAGCGACTGCCACATCTTTGGAATAGGCTGCCAATTCATGTGAAACAGAGGACCTCTGTGACACTGTTCAAGAGAAACCTGGACGAGTGGATGGGGCACCATAAATTCTTATCAGGGATAGTGCCTACAACCTTCCTGGACATGGGCAGTCATCACTAAATGCAGTCTTGGGTAGTGACTAACATTTCTATGGTATTGTATTAGGTTGAAATGACTAGGCTTAAAATGATATCCAGGTCGATAGCCTAGTAATCTCCTATTATCCTATGATCCACATTTGCTTCTAATATATCTATAAATCAACTAACAGCTTTTATTTATTTATTTAAAGGCTTTTAACATATACACTTCCTTATAGCTGTTTAAAATTATTTTGTCCACATTCGCTTGTAACATATCTGTACATCAAGTAACAGCTCTTATTTATCGCATCACCCCCCACACCTCATTTCTAGAATCAGAATCTTATTCTCTGCTCCAAAATAATATAATCCCTCACTTATTGTACATAATTTCCTCACATCCACAATCCCATATATTCCATAAAGTCTCCATTGAAGTTTTGTAATTTTCTATTAAATATTTATTGATTTCCCCATACATCAATTCCATATTTATTTCTCTGAAAAATGCATAACCATATTTCCATGTGTTTTTCCGAAATAATTAATTATTTCTCATTCTTTTGTATTGCATATCTTATGCATCCTCTTTATCTACAGTTTGTATTTCATTTTACGGGTAACTTATCTTACATTAATCTCCATAATAAGTCATCTTTCTCTTCTATACCAGTCACTGTTTTCTTTCTTTCTTATTGTCTTTATTGTCTCCAATACCCTATTATACCACTCCTTAAACATTCCCCCATTTCTTTCTTCACATACACAATCTTTCTTTTACCTCTCATTTCTGTCCATTCTTTTTTATATTTTGCTCAGAACAATATCCCCAGTACATCATTTTACTGCCTGTTTACACCAATATCCTGTACAAATTCAGTAATGCTAAATAAACCATTGGGTAATTAAATCCTGCCACATTCCTTCTATCCAGGAACAAAAATTCATGTCTTTACTGAGTTCAGTCTCATGTAATCTTACAATTTCCAACAGCTCCTTCTCTTTGCATCCTGGAAAAGCTTATCCTCCATAAACATCCCAACATTCCTGATATGCAAGTATAAATGAGACATACTTTCATCTCAAAGAACATATTAAAGGCTCTCCACATAGATATTGTACCTTAAATTTCTTTTAACATCTCATTCCACTGTGTTTTGGTAACGTTATTTTCCAAACCTTACCCCAAACACTTATCTAATGATATATAAAATACACCCCTACTAGTTTCAGTACATTGCAGAAACCTTTACTTTTCTCATAACATAACTTTAAAACTGCATTGCAAAATTTTCTTCCACTTGCACTAAGCTTTCTTCAATCCAACCTTTATTTTTTTGCAGCTATCACCAAATCAACAGTTTATGTGTTTGCATTGCTTCGCTCCTCCCACTTCCTATAATACGACGTTAGACTGCATCAGTACTGCACTCAATGCCATCATAAACAAACCGCTCCTCCCACTTCCTATAATACATCAGTACTGCATTCAATGCCATCATAAACAAACTAGACTGCATCAGTACTGCATTCAATGCCATCATAAACAAATAATACTACGTTAGACTGCATCAGTACTGCATTCAATGCCATCATAAACAAAGTATCATTCAATGCCATCATAAACAAACCGCTCCTCCCACTTCCTATAATACTACGTTAGACTGCATCAGTACTGCATTCAATGCCATCATAAACAAACCGCTCCTCCCACTTCCTATAATACTACGTTAGACTGCATCAGTACTGCATTCAATGCCATCATAAACAAACTCCCATGTACTGGACATGCTCGCTTAATATGTTGGCTCACTTTTATTCTCTGGTACGTCCATCCATTCAGTTATCCAAGCCTTATTCCATGTCTTCTCACACACACACACACACACACACACACACACACACACACACACACACACTGGCTGGAAAACCTTTCCTGTCTTCTCACTCACATTATATCTCTAATACCTCCCATATACTTAGGCATTCTACACTATCAAATGTTTTTCACATTACACATCACTTATTTACTCTCCCCCTTTTTTCTACATAATCGATAAATTCATTTTATATAATAATATATCTTTTACCTGCCATACATCTCCTCGTATATCACTTCCCCTATGCCACTGCTTACTGCACAGTACAATATTTTCATTAATTATTATAATCTGTATTAAAGCATAATTATTATAATCTGTATTACTTAAAGCAATCAATCTCCAATTATTCTCTCATTCTTGTCTTAAAATAAACTTTATTATCCTGTCATGCTTGTGTTAAAATAAACTTTATTATCCCATCACATATCTTTTCATACTGCACACATTCCTTAATTTTAAGAACAATTCATTTTTTCATTTTTCTTTTCTCCAATCTCTTTATAAAATAAATATTAACTAAAAAAAGTGCACATACATCTCTTTATAAAACGTGTGTACTATTCTAGCCATGCCTGGTGTACGATGTTTTATAACGTGACCCAACATCCTCTCTGATTCTTCTCCTGTTATCTTGATTTCTACTTCCTTGTTTGCTTTGTCTGTCGTTCTTTTTAATTTCCATGTTTTGTAACACCTCGGTCACCTCACATTTACCATATCTTATTATTTATTTATTTATTTTACATTTCTGACCGGGCTAGTCTAACTGGATACATGTCCATTTTCAGTAGAGGCCCGGGAAGATAAGCTCCACTACAGATAAATGAAAAACTTAGTAATCAATATACAAAATAAGACTAAATAAAAATATTCATATTAAAGCAGGCACATTTCAGTTAAATCAACAAAAAAAAAAAAAAAAAAAAACCAGGAAAAGATGACTAAATAGCAGCATTAATTATATAAAGAAATACAATATTACAGGTTAAAACATAGTATTCTGTGAGGATAAACAAAGAACTTGTAGTGCAAGAATGCTTATACTATACAATATGCAGTTATAAAACATAGATAAATAGAAAGACTAAGGTCAAGAGAGGAGGCCGGTTAAGTATATACAAAATATAAAAGGAAACAACAAATATATTCTTCAGTAGGAAATGTAAAGGGAGACTCGGCACAGTGTAGTCTGGGAGGAAATCAGTATTTATAGGTAAAAATATATATATAATAGTTTATGAGTAGTGAGGGATAGGCAGAGCTGAGTTTAATTGGGTGGATAGTAGCCTAGTCAGGTTTAGTACAGGGGCACAACCAGTGTGTTCTAAGGAAGGGTTTTAGTCTAGTTTTGAAGAGTGATAGAGAGGGAAGAGAGGAGAGGTCACTGGGGAGAAGATTCCAAGTTTTTCCAACAGCATTGGAGAAGAGAGATTCGCCAGCTTTGTTGTTGGGTTTAGAAATGTATAAAAGATATTTGTGAGAAGTACGCAGTGATTTCAGATTTGTGTATGGAGTGATGAGAGTAGATAGACTAGGAGTGCAGGAAGGTTTATAAAGAGTTTTATGGGCAGTGGTTAGTTGATGGAATTTAATCAAGTTTTGTAGTTCAAGCCATCCCAGCTGCTTTATATTTATGCAGTGGTAGGTTCTGTAAGGGTTATCTGTTGCAAATCTAGCAATATTATTGGAGGAAGTTTCCAGTTTGCTGAGGTTATTTTTAGAAAGGTTAGTGAAAATAGCTGAGGCATAGAGGAGGGTAGTGATTAGATGAGTATGTGCTATGGTTGTTCTAGCTGTAGGAGAAAGGTAAGATTTAATTCTTTAGAGGGAGCCAACTTTTTTGTTGACAGTTTTTATTGTATTGTTGATATGGATGTCAAAGTTCAAATTGTTATCAATGGTGATTCCCAATAGTTTGGTAGATGTGTCAGGGGATATAATAGTGCCATTAGTGGATATAACTGAGAAATCAAGTGGAGAGGACTTGTGGGTCAGATTAAAGAGGAGGAGTTTAGTTTTTTGGGGGGGTTCAAAAGAAGACAATGCTGTGTAAACCATTGTTCAACTGTGTTAAATACTTTCTGGATAAGAGAGAAAAGTTCAGATGTGTATTTGGCTGAGCATATAAGTGTCGAGTCACCAGCATATTGTATGCATGTGGCTTGGGGGATGGCTAGATGAAGGTCATTAATAAATATTGAGAAGAGGAGAGGTCCTAGTATGGACCCTTGAAGGACACCAAGGGTAACTGGTTGGAGGGTAGAAAGAGTCTTATGCCAAATAACTGCCTGTTGTCTTTTATCTAGGTAGGACTGGAACCATTTTTTAGAAGGTGCATCCAATGATAGTGATTCTAGTATGTTGAGGAGAATCTGATGATTGACCATGTCAAATGCTTTAGACAGGTCAAGGAATAGGGCTGAAGAAAGGTTATTAAGGTTACAGTTTTTGTTAATGTAATCTGTAAAGGAAAGTAAGGCAGTGGTAGTGCTGTGTGAAGATCTGAAACCATGCTGACAGCTAGAAAGTAAGTTATTTTGGGTTAAGTCGTCACGTAATTGCCTATGGATACATTTCTCCATGATCTTTGCTAGGGGGGAGAGAAGGGCAATAGGATGGTAGTTGGAGAGCTCATTTGAGCTTCTGCCTTTATGGAGGGGGATAATATGAGACACTTTCCATAGGCTAGGTACGTGACCTTTGGTAATAGTCCTATTGATCAGAATAGAAAAAGGATAAGCTATTGCTTTGGCTGATAGCTGTAGAAAATCGGCAGGTAGTTGATCTGCTGAGGGAGAGCATGGATTTAGTTTTTGTATCAGGGTTTGAATGTATGTAGTTGGGACAGGTTGTAACTGAAAAGGAGGGGTGAGGTAGAGTTATAGGTGGGTAGAGTGAAGCTATTAGGTGATAGCTGACTAGCCTTACCAATATCTCTTACCATTATTCTCTTCTACTGCCTTGTCGGTTATTCTTTTCACTTTGCATGTTTTGTAACACCTCGGTCGCCTCACGTTTATCATATCTATTACCATTATTCACTTCTACTGCCTTGTCGGTTATTCTTTTCACTTTGCATGATTGTAACACCTAGGTCGCCTCACGTTTATCATATCTATTACCATTATTCACTTCTACTGCCTTGTCGGTTATTCTTTTCACTTTGCATGTTTTGTAACACCTCGGCCGCCTTATGTTTACCATACGTCTTACTATTATTCTCTTCTACTGCCTTGTCGGTTATTCTTTTCACTTTGCATGTTTTGTAACACCCCGGCCGCCTTATGTTTACCATACGTCTTACCATTATTCTCTTCTACTGCCTATTCGGTTATTCGTTTCACTTTACATGTTTTGTAACACCTCAGTCGCCTCACGTTTACCATACGTCTTACCATTATTCTCTTCTACTGCCTTGTTGGTTATTCTTTTCACTTTGCATGTTTTGTAACACCTCGGTTGCCTCACGTTTACCATATCTATTACCATTATTCACTTCTACTGCCTTGTCGGTTATTCTTTTCACTTGTTATTCTTTTCACTTTGCATGTTTTGTAACACCTCGGTCGCCTCACGTTTACCATACGTCTTACCATTATTCTCTTCTACTGCCTTGTCGGTTATTCTTTTCACTTTGCATGTTTTGTAACACCTCGGTCACCTCACGTTTATCATATCTCTTACCATTATTCTCTTCTACTGCCTTATCGGTTATTCTTTTCACTTTGCATGTTTTGTAACACCTCGGTCGCCTCACATTTACCATACGTCTTACCATTATTCTCTTCTACTGCCTTGTCGGTTATTCTTTTCACTTTGCATGTTTTGTAACACCTCTGTCGCCTCATGTTTACCATATCTCTTACCATTATTCACTTCTACTGCCTTGTCGGTTATTCTTTTCACTTTGCATGTTTTGTAACACCTCGGTCGCCTCACGTTTATCATATCTATTACCATTATTCTCTTCTGCTGCCTTGTCGGTTATTCTTTTCACTTTGCATGTTTTGTAACACCTCGGTCGGCTCACGTTTACCATACGTCTTACCATTATTCTCTTCTACTGCCTTGTCGGTTATTCTTTTCACTTTGCATGTGTTGTAACACCTCGGTCACCTCACGTTTACCATATCTATTATCATTATTCACTTCTACTGCCTTGTCAGTTATTCTTTTCAATTTGAATGTTTTGTAACACCTCGGTCGCCTCATGTTTACCATATCTATTACCATTATTCGCTTCTACTGCCTTGTCGGTTATTCTTTTCACTTTGCATGTTTTGTAACACCGCGGTCGCCTCACGTTTACCATACGTCTTACCATTATTCTCTTCTACTGCCTTGTCGGTTATTCTTTTCACTTTGCATGTTTTGTAACACTTCGGTCGCTTCACATTTATCATATCTATTACCATTATTCACTTCTACTGCCTTGTTGGTTATTCTTTTCACTTTGCATGTTTTGTAACACCTCGGTCGCCTCACGTTTATCATATCTATTACCATTATTCTCTTCTGCTGCCTTGTCGGTTATTCTTTTCACTTTGCATGTTTTGTAACACCTCGGTCGGCTCACGTTTGCCATACTTCTTACCATTATTCACTTCTACTGCCTTGTCGGTTATTCTTTTCACTTTGCATGTTTTGTAACACCTCGGTCGCCTCACGTTTACCATATCTATTACCATTATTCTCTTCTACTGCCTTGTCGGTTATTCTTTTCACTTTGCATGTTTTGTAACACTTCGGTCGCCTCACATTTACCATATGTCTTACAATTATTCTCTTCTACTGCCTTGTCAGTTATTCTTTTCACTTTGCATGTTTTGTAACACCTCGGTCGCCTCACGTTTACCATACGTCTTACCATTATTCACTTCTACTGCCTTGTCGGTTATTCTTTTCACTTTGCATGTTTTGTAACACCTCAGTCGCCTCACGTTTACCATACGTCTTACCATTATTCTCTTCTACTGCCTTGTCAGTTATTCTTTTCACTTTGCATGTTTTGTAACACCTCGGTCACCTCACGTTTATCATATCTATTACCATTATTCACTTCTACTGCCTTGTCGGTTATTCTTTTCACTTTGCATGTTTTGTAACACCTCGGTCGCCTCACGTTTACCATATCTATTACCATTATTCACTTCTACTGCCTTGTCGGTTATTCTTTTCACTTTGCATGTTTTGTAACACCTCGGTCGCCTCACGTTTACCATACGTCTTACCATTATTCTCTTCTACTGCCTTGTCGGTTATTCTTTTCACTTTGCATGTTTTGTAACACCTCGGTCGCCTCACGTTTACCATATCTCTTACCATTATTCACTTCTACTGCCTTGTCGGTTATTCTTTTCACTTTGCATGTTTTGTAACACTTCGATCGCCTCACGTTTATCATATCTCTTACCATTATTCACTGCTACTGCCTTGTCGGTTATTCTTTTCACTTTGCATGTTTTGTAACACCTCGGTCGCCTCACGTTTATCATATCTATTACCATTATTCTCTTCTGATGCCTTGTCGGTTATTCTTTTCACTTTGCATGTTTTGTAACACCTCGGTCTGCTCACGTTTACCATACGTCTTACCATTATTCTCTTCTACTGCTCTTACCATTATTCTCTTCTACTGCCTTCATTATTGTTGTTTTTTAACTTAATACTCCATCTTTAAATGTTACCCCTTCCATTCCCCTTCCCTGCACTTCACATTTTCCTTGTACTATAAACCTTTTCTTATAAATTATACTTTTATCTTTTCTTCATTATTTCATAAATCTCCCTTTCTTTGAAAACGATCATTATTCCTTCACTCTCCAACAAATTTCCATGGGTCTTAACCATTTGGTCATAGTTTTTTTTTTTTACTTTTCATCTCTCAATCTCCAAAATCATTTTTTTATGCTTTTAAATGCTATCCACCTTCTTTAAAAAGGCCTCTTGGCACAGTCATCATTCATAACCATTGCCTTTAGTCTTTTATAGTACTCATACCCACAATTTCCCCTGTCAGTGTTACGTTCCTTGATAAATTCTTCCTGTTCACCTGTATGCTACTATGACCTGGATTTGCCAATACATAATCCATTTCAGTTTTAACACTTCTATATGTAAAATATAATTTTACCGATATATAACCTATCCATCTTCACTATTTTTACTTACTTGTACATCATACGTAATTTCCCCACATTCTTCCTAAGTTACAGCTGAAACCTCCTTTGTTTTATTACTGCAAGTATTTCACCTTTTCTTTCACCGTTATGTAACCATACACTAATAGTATTCTAAACATCTTCCCATCTCTTTAAATCAGGTACTGCTATTGTATCTGCTATAACTATTGTCACATCTAACATCAGTAATACGCCGTACTACAGCTTCTAAACATACACCCCTTCCTAATCTCCATCTTGATTCTCCCCAAAATGCTTATTTGTTCATTTTGCTTTTGTTGTGGTAACCTGGTATGGTGAAAGTCCTTATGTGTGCATTACTACATTTGCACCACTCACTCACTATTAATCTCCTCCCTCTATTGTTTTACTAATGAGATTTAAAGTGGTAATAACAAAGCTAACCTTTCATTTTTGCATTTTTTTCCCAGCTTCAGAGTTCTCTTCCCAGTTGCATCAGCCCATCTTCCTTCACAGTTCACTCACCTCTAGCCTCTTGTCAGTATCTATATTTCAAATTGGTTTTCTGTCACTGCATCACACATCTGTCCTTCTTCCTCTTCTTTCCCTGGGTCTACCCGCTGCGTTCCATCCTCTTAGGATCATAGAATGCACAAGGCTGTTGGACAAGAATCCATGTGGACCTTGCCAATAACTACGCAGAAGCCCTACTACTATTTGCAAGGAAAGTGATGCCTATAAGTGCTGTTCTAAATGTAATCATACCCATTCAGTCATAAGTAATTTCCTTCTGGATTACTGACACCAATGTTACCTGATTCATATCTTTCTTTCCTTCTAAATCATATTAATTTCTTGTAAAATAAAACCAGTCAAACCATAAACGCTTAGTTTCTTTATATTTTCTGCATTTCAGTATACATTTTTATGCAATGCTGCTATTCCCTACAGTGTTCTCATTTTTCTTTAGGAATTTTTGCACCTAATGTGAGTCATCCCCACAAAGATATGTTTTGTGTTAATCCTAATATCAGACACTACAGTTATGTCAATTAACATTTATTAAACATGGTATCCACAACACGTTCCCAACTTTCATCACAAGATCCATTCCAGATGTTCTTCTACCATGTATACTTTTAAATCAAACACACATTTTAAGTTCAAAGTCCTCCATTATCTGTTAGTAAATAAGTAAACAGATAATCAGCCATAATCGTTTTAAAGGTGATCAAATACTTTACTTAGGAAAAAATGAGTTAAGCAGTATAATTAGCAGCTAAATATGTGGAGAAATATAAACCTGCTCATAGAAAACAAAAAATTATTAGTTTTAAAAAACAGATTACAGGAAAGAAAAACATCTGTTTACAGCTAAGTCTTCCCAAAAGAATTACTGAGCCCTGAGCTACACTGGTTGAATTTTCAGATGACATCACAGGTAGAGGCTTAAGCATACAGAACAAACCCACATGTCTATATATCACAAGCTCTTGGACAGCTGTTCTACTCGGACTCACTTGTTCATTCAGATCTTTGGCTTATATACTTTCCACAGAAAAAACACAGATGCAGTTAAGCAGAGTTTCACATCTACCTGCTAATGAATTTGTTTTCCTTTTTATGCTTGGCTATCTCTGTACACAATGTTCTCATTGTACTTTTACAGTTCTTATTTTTCTGGTCTAGGAACAGTCACATATGATGTAATCATATCTGCTATACATTTCACATCTGATGTACAATTGCTGTATTGTCCAAACAGCAATTACAGCCTTCCATTACAAATCATTTATAAATTTGTATACATTGTATAGAAAAAAGGTCACACATTCTGACAGCCTTTCATGCTACATATTCAATAACATATTTTAGATTACTTGCTGTATGTTTTGTAAGCTTGCAGTGTAGCTAACATACAGTGGATATAAAAAGTGTACACACCCCTGTTAAAATGTCAGGTTTTTGTGATGTAAAGAAATGAAACCACAATAAATCATTTCAAAACGTTTCCCACCTTTAATGTGACCTAACTGTACAATTCAATTAAAAAACAAACAAATCTATTAGGGGAAAAATATAAAAAATAAAAAAATGTACAATAAGCTGGTTGCATAAGTGTGCACACCCTTAAACTAATACTTTGTTGAAGCACCTTTTGATTTAATTACAGCATTCAGCCTTCTTGGGTACACACCTGCCATCAATTAAAAAGACTCTGATTAACCCCAAATAAAGTTCAGCTGTCCTAGTAGGATTTTCCTGACATTTACTCAGTTGCCTGCTACAGCAAATGCTTTGGTTTGCAGAGAGCTTACAAAGCATCAAAGGGATCTCATTGCTGAAAGGTATCAGTCAGGAGAAGGGTACAAAAACATTTCCACAGCATTGGATATACCAGGGAACACAGTGAAAGTCATCAAAAAGTGTAGAAAAATATGGGACAAACATGACGTTGCAAAGAACTGGATGTCCCTCCAAAATTGATGAAAAGACAAGATTTAAACTGATCAGGGAGGCTGCCAAGAGACCTACAGCAACACTGAAGGAGCTGCAGGAATTTCTGGTACGTACTGGTTGTGTACTACATGTGACAATAATCTCCTGTATTCTCGATATGTCTTACACAGAGAAACATCCAGCCCTTGCTAAAATGTGCAAAACAATACATCAGGTTCCCCAAAAGCATGTGGGAAAATGTGATATGGTCTGATGAGACCAAGGTTGAACTTTCTGGCCACAATTCCAAAAGGTACATTTGGCGCAAAAACAACACTTCGCATCACCAAAAGAACACCATCCCCACAGTGAAGCATGGTGGTGGTAGTATTATCCTTTGGGGTTCCTTTCCTTCAGCTGGAACTGGGGCTTTAGTAAAAGTGGAGGGAGTTATGAACAGTTTCAAATACCAGTCACTTTTGGCCCAAAACCTTCAGGCGTCTGCAAGAAAGCTGAAGATGAAGAGGAATTTCACCTTTCAATATGACAATGACCCCAAGCATACATCCAAATCAACAAAAGAATGTCTTCACCAGAAGAAAATTAAAGTTTTGGAATGGCCTAGCCAGAGCCCAGACCTAAATCCAATAGAAAATCTGTGGGGTGACCTGAAGAGAGCTGTGCACAAGAGATGCCCTCACAATCTGACAGATTTGGAGCAATTTTGCAAGGAAGAGTGGACAAATATTGACAAGTCAAGATGTACCATGTTGATAGACTCCTACCCAAGAAGACTGAATGCTATAATTAAATCAAAAGGTGCTATGGCCCCTTCTGCCCTGACTATAAGGTAGCTATCACTTCCACCAACCCCTACTTATCAGCTACTATAAAGGCCCTTACAAAGGGTGACCAATCCTACTGTGTAATGTTACTATTATCCAAATGGTTAAGTGTGACCAAGACCAAGGCTATTTAGGAGTGGCCTGTACAGTGTCACTAAATACATATGCAAGTACTCTAAGAGCTTAAATATGTCTCACAAATATCAGCCACAAAGACAGGTTTAAATATATTTAATACTAAATAATAAAAGAACAAGACAATACTCAAACAACACAGGAAATATTTTAAAACAACACTTTAGTACAATCTCAAACGAATACAGAAAACATCTAAACTAATCTTTATTATAATTCTATCTATCTCCAAAAATAAATACTATGCCTAAATCTTACTTACAGAGCAACACGCAGGCAGAAGTGCTGAATGGATGTTTCTAGGTCCAAGACAAGATGCAAAATGCACAGTTTTTTTCTGAGACACTTCCTAAATTACTATCAAACATTACTGCTGGGTCAACTTGGATGACATCACAGTTTGTCACCTACCTTCAGTCCCCAGGCTAACAGATACCAACAGAATGTTATCATCTCTGTGTGAGAAGTACATATCTCTCAGATCTGCAGCTGCTAGGAAGCAATAAAACACTTTACATTTGAAACCTAGTAATGATTTCTGTTTCAAGACAATAGAAATACCTCTAACTCTAGACATTGTGTCTGCACTGAGAGATAACAGAATCATAAAACACTTGGATTTCAACTTATTTTCTTAAAGTTTTGCAAGTTAACACTGTATGTTCCAGCTTCTACTATTAAAACATACATTTGCACAGGTAATAGTTTATTTACATTTCTGTTCTTTTCCAGAAGGGTACACTGTGGTTATATTCTTGTAGCTTAGTACATAACATGCAGTTCTTTATAAATCACAGCAATATTCGCAAATGGCATAGAATTATTCACAAAATTCCAGCTAGCTGGGCTGGCAGCATCACACGCCCTCATCTTAGAAATGAACTCAACTTTCTCACACTCCAGAATGCCAATTAGCTTGATATAAAGGAGATAACACATACATATATATGTATACATACACACACATTAACATACATAAATTTATGCACACACACACACACACACACACGCATATATACAGTATGTATGTATGTATACACACACACACACACGCATATATACAGTATGTATGTATGTATACACACACATATACGTATATATATATATATATATATATATATATATATATATATATATATATAGCTACATAGATAGACAAAGATCTATCCTGAAACATCAAATTACTGAAATCCCGAACAGCACATGACTGAGACCAGAAACCCAAGATGTATAACACTGAAATTTCTTAATATTGAATCTCATAAAATTGAAAATTAAAATGCCCAACAAAGTGTAACTGTGATTCTTGCAAAACAACAATGTAGTTTTTTTACCTGTGCAGATTACATTCTTAAAGTACAAAATAAACAGCTTTTAAAGTCTTACAGAGTGAACTGAAAGAGTTATATTTTTAGTAGTCTAGCGATTGCTTTCAGAAATTCAACCAGACTATAGCTTGATTGTAGGTGTATCTATAGATAAATTAGCTTTCTGTTTTAATTCAAAACATAATATGTACCTTTCTACTTCTACAGGATTTCCAGTATGGTTGTGAGGAACTGACTTACATAGTTCTTCATTGTTCAATAAATACATAGTAATTGCTCTTACTTCACATTTTTTGCTGGATTTATATGTACAGCACCAGTATTTCTTTAGTTCTACACTTCTTTCTAAGTGACAGATGTAGCCTTCAATTACAAACACTTCCTTACTTTTTTTGAGATAACATAGATGAATACAAGGTTCCTACAGTTCCTGGAGTATTGAATGTAACGTCTGCCATTGTGGATAGGTACACAGTATGAATGTCTAAAGGGACACCAACCTTTTTAAGGAGTTAGCCTTTACTACTTATATCCATATTCGAGAAAGTGAAACTCCATCATTTCCACTTGCAGTGTTCTGGAAAGTGTATATGGGTCCCTATCACATTAGTGAAGATTCAAAACTTTGGACATCATACAGTCAAGACCATATGATCGAAGTTTTGAAAGGAGAACACCGTACAGCATGGAACAGGAAATTTACTGTTTTCCTCACTGCAATGTGATCTCTGAGTTGGTATACTTAATTAGCAGGGGGGTGCAGGGGGACTTGCCCCCCTGCACAGACATAAAAACAAGACTGTTTTTATTTTTTTTATTTTAGTTTCAAAGTTTCAAAACTTCACTCATATGGTCTCAGCTGCATGATGCTTGAAGTTTTGAAACTGGTAATCTGATAGGGATCCATATCTATATGTATATGTATACGCATAAACACACACACACACACACACACACACACACACACACACATACATATATATATATATATATATATATCCATATATATCCATATATATATATATATATATATATATATATATATATATATATATATATATATATATATATATATATAGCCTCGAACAGGGGATGTTAGCATCAAGGTGCACAGGAAAACGTCACAGAAATAACCTAATACATAGAAGTAGTATGCATCCCCCACATGTATTCGATAATATAGTAAGAGGACAAGTTATGAGAATTACCAGGTTATGTAAAAAGGATAAGGTTTTTGTGACACAGATTTTTAAGCAGGGGATATATCACATACAAGGGTGGGCTAATGGTTACGGTGTTTTCCTTACAAACACAAGGTACAGGGTTTGAGTCTCACAAGGGATAATTGGCTAGGCTTAAAATGGCTTGCAAGGGCAGTTAGCTTAGTCCTAATCTATGAACCTATGAACCTATGACCAAAGTTAAGCATATTATTCAGGAGGTCAAGGAAAAAAGAACAGAGAAGCCACATCCCTATTTCTCTGATGTAACTGAGGGGATGGAAGCTCATATGTGGGGTAACAATAAGCACAACACAGTGAGATTACCTGTTTATGTTTCAAGTAATGCTAGAATAACCACTAATATATATAAGATGTTTTGACCTACCCTGGAACCTGATGAAAAGATACCAGGCATATGAAATCCCTGAAGAGAAGGTTATGTTATTCAGTGGGCAGGGATACTCAGTGAAATACTGAGTTTGAAATGGGTACTAGTCCCTGTAATAGGTGTCATTTTTGTGAATACATAAATCCAACAGGACAGTGCTGTCATCCAGATTTTGATAGGACATTTAGATTTAATGTTGTAGCCACTTATGACACTACAAATGTGGTCTATTTAGCCCACTGCATAAGCTGTAGCTTATTCTACGTGGGCAAAACTGATCAGAGACTACATGATAGGATAAGGGAACATATATATATATATATATATAATATCAATACCAGAACCTCCACTAATGCCTTAGCTAAACATGCCATTCACAAGGGACACACACAAATTTCACTTCCTAGTTATGGAAAAAATAGATTGGATGGGAGATGTGGAGATGTTAGAAAATGAGAGAGAGAGAGACAAATGAAACCCTCTGGATTATTAAATTAAGGGCTGATGGTGGCAGTGGTTTGAATGGCAACCATCAAACCCGTACTGAAAGCTAGGCCTCTGCATAGACAATATAGTTTTAATAGGATGGTAAACAATGTGTGTATACTGGTGGTGTAGGAATGTTACATATGTTTTTACAAAAAATTATGTTTATTTTTTATAGGTCATTTATATGTAATTTGCATACTGTATAGATACATTTACTAAATAGGTAACGTGGTTATAGCTACATATTTTATATATAGCCTTGAATGTAACTAGTTTTAGCAAATGTAATTAGCACTAGCTGTTTTTGCAGTAGCAATGATGATGCTTCCTTAAATGTATAACAAGCAATCAGAAAAGTAGTGCATTTGAATGTTAAGCACTGTATTTAAGGAATGAAGGTTTTTCACTAATAGTATAGTCTGAAGAAGCTGTCTTTGTAACTGTGAAAGTGCTTACGTTTGGATTCCATTAAAGACATTTTAATTTTTTCTCGTTGGATATATATATATATATATATATATATACTGACATACATGTACACACACACACACACACACATATATATATATATATATATATATATATATATATATATATATATATATATATATATATAAAATGTATGTATACTGACACACACAAACACATATATATCTATATCTGTATCTCTCTCTCTCTCTCTCTATATATATATATATATATATACATATGTGTGTGTGTGTGTGTGTGTGTGTGTGTGTGTATATATATATATATATATATATATATATATATATATGTGTGTGTGTGTGTGTGCATGTATGTATATATATATATATATATATATATATATATAGATTCACTTCAGAACACTGAAAGCTCAAAACACTGAAACTCAAAACACTGAAACTTCAAAATCTTAAAAACTCAAAACACTGAAAAGACATATCATACATATACTGAGTTTAAACAACATAAATCATAGCACTTTCCACCAAGTGTAAGCAGGGGGGCAAGCACCCCTGCCCCCCACACCCCCTGCTACTTATATATATCAACTCCAAGATTGCACTTCACTATACTAAGTAGTATAAAATAACAAAAAAAAAAAAAACAATGTGCTCACCAGACTGACGAACATAAAAACTTTAATAGAATAACATAATAAAATCCACAAGTAAGCATCGAGATGAGCACTTTTGGGTAATTAGACCCTTCTTCAGATCTGTCATTTAAAATCTTAGCATGATATTTATATTATAGATACAGCAAATGAAAAGGGTCTCTTCAGACATATCCAAAAGAAGAAGAAACGCACACGCTGTGCCACGGCTGTAAACTTTATTAATAATATACTTATGTATGTTTAGTAGTAATAATATACTTATTAATAAAGTTCACAGCCATGGTACAGCACGTGCATTTCTTCTTCTTTTGGATATTTATGTTTTGCGCACTAGCTGTTTTATTAGTTGGATAGAAATGTTTATTTCTTCTCTCTTCAGACATAGCCTCCATGATGGCCAGTCAAAATCTCCTATGCAACTTCCGGTTCGACCAAATCCTTTTTCAGTCCTTCCATTTAAAAATCAAAATAAGTGACAAATCAAGTATCTCTTCTCAGACACTTCCTCCATGACAACCAATAAAATAAGTTGTAGAATATGAACAGCCAAAGCATGTGTTTTAAGAGAATTGAGTATGTGACAGTTTGTATAAACTGAGATGTACTGAGTACTGTGAACTCTGAACTGTGAATAATGGAAAATACTGAACAAACAAGAGTCTGCCTGAATGCAGGAAATGTGCCTTTTATGGAAGTGTATCCGATTCTCTCTTCTGCCTGGAAATATGATGATGTGAATTGTCTTATGCTTACGGGTAAACCTTTGATTAGTTAATTGCCCTGTATGATGATTTAATTGGTTCAGTTTTATATTTTTGTACTGTCAGCAATATCACCAGTATATAAGCTTGTTTATTCCTTTGTTCTGGGAGTCTCCCTGCTGCTTTCCATGAGGCTCCCGCACGTGTGTACTGTTAGTTAATAAAAGCCACTGAAAGAGAGAAAGAACTGTATCTGTCTTCATTCTTAAAGTAATTTACGACTTAACAATTGGTGCTGTTTACTCGGATCTGAATTAAGAGCAAGCTGCAGCAGTCGAGAACTGAACAAAATACTGCTAAAAGGGCCCACAACAGATTTTTCTGTTTCTGTAGCATTTCTTTCATTTTTCTGTCCCTGTCTGCCTTCTAAAGTTTTATGAACAATTTTTTTTTTTTTATTTTATCTGACAAAGTTATGATTTCTCTCCTTCAGTCATTTTAAGGTAAGTGGCATACATTTCTTTTCTGCTTAAATGCTGCCCACCACTAAACTCTGCCTCTTTAATACCAACCTCAGACGAGGGCGAACCACATGATTGTGTGTTAGTAGTTAACTCTGTTCTTTCTCATAGGTTAAATTTATTTGATATTACCAACCTCAGATGAGGGCGAACCACATGATTGTGTGTTAGTAGTTAACTCTGTTCTTTCTCCTGGGTTGAATTTATTTGATATGACCAACCTCAGACGAGGGCGAACCACATGATTGTGTGTTAGTAGTTAACTCTGTTCTCTCTCCTAGGTTGAATTTATTTGATATTACCGACCTCAGACGAGGGCGAACCACATGATTGTGTGTTAGTAGTTAACTCTGTTCTTTCTCCTAGGTTAAATTTATTTGATACTCCTTTGCAAAATCCTGATTTAGTTCTTTTTGTTGATGGATCCTGTTTAACAACAAACTCCGGAAAATTCCAAGCTGCTTGGTCAGTCTGCACACCGACTAAAGTATTGCAATCAGCACGATTACCTACAGGAGCCTCCGCACAGGCCGCGAAATTAGTGGCATTATCACATGCATGTAAACTAGCTGAATACAAGTATGTTACTATTTATACTAATTCCCATTATGCCCATGATGTTGTTCATGATTTTGGCATATTATGGAAAGAACAAGGGTTCTTAACATCCTCTGGAACACCCATTAAAAAACATTTTTATATCAATAATTTATTACAAGACTTATTGTTACCTTATATACTAAAGGTCTTTCTCCTCATGAAATTCTAATGGGCCATCCTATGCGCATGCCCATGACTCCACCACCACCCCTTTCTGCGTATGATGCCTTTGATCATTATTGTATTCTGCACTTCTCTTGTTTCTTTCTTACAGTGTTATCACCGCCAAGTAGCAGCGGCACAACATAACCCTAATCCTTTTACGTCTTCTGAACTACAACCAGGTAATTGGGTGTACGTCAAGTCTTTCTCCAGAAAAACAGCATTGCAACCTCATTGGAAGGGGCCTTACCTGGTTCTATTGACAACCTCTTCAGCGGTACGATTACAAGACTCACCAACCTGGATTCATATATCACACGTTAACAAAGTCATCCCTTCCAAAAATCAAACACCTCTACCTTTCACAGCTCCAGAATCTCCACCTATCACTTCCCGTACTCTAAGCCATACTGTTCCTGCACCTCATAATGTCTGACATTTCTCCAATCGAAACATTTCTCCATTTCAATACAATTCCACCATAACCACCATTTCTACTGAAGTACTGTAAAACTATCTTGGTGGTTACTTTTGTTGTTCTCATATTTCTGCTATGGCCATTTCTATTTTCCGCTACAGTAACACCTCATGCCAAAAGAACTGCATGGCATCCACCATTCAATACCTACCAAGCTATAAAATATACTTATGCATCATCCCTTAATGTCTCCAATTGCTGGATCTGCACTGCCATTCCTACGGTTCATGGGGGATTGATGCTAAATATAGTTCCTTTAGGGATTGAAGAGACTTGGATGAATCTGATCTATGACACATCAAGAGTTATTTCAAAACACAAAGTAGCATTACAGTTGTCTGTCCGTCAAAATGGAACTGTGTGTTTCCAAAAACTTGATAAAACCAGAATAGGGTGGAGCCATTGCAACAAAACAGTGGTATATAACTGCACTGCATGAGGTTGTATGACAGATTTCTCACCTATATTGTCAAAAACTCTATAGCTAACTTTTCCCAGAAAATAGAAACTGTCTACTGGAAAATGTTTGAAGGGCAGCAAAATACTGGGAATCACTTTAAGTTTATCAATATCACCATTAAAGTAGAGAACTGTTATTTTGTGTGCGGAAGAAAAGCATATAAATGGCTACCAGGAAATTGGTCTGGCAGCTGTTTCCTGGGTTACCTAGTTCCAGCTATCCGACATGTATCTACATTACATAAGGGAAAAATTTGGAATGTTCGAAAGGTCAAGAAGCCTGCCAATCCGGTAGGCAAAGTTGATGCTACATGGATCTATCATCATGACTTGGCTCATGCTAGTACCAAAGGACTGTCCCATATGGACTTGGGTGATGATGTAATATCATGGGCCGGTATAATTCCATCATACGGAGCAGTGAAATCAATTTGGGAACTGAGAAAGTTATCTAAACTGCTTGAAATTTTGAGCAATGCTACATTTTCTGCCTTAGAACTAGTAACTGATGAACTGACTGCTATGAGGGCTGTAGTACTTCAAAACCATATGGCCCTTGATTTCACCCTAGCGGCAAAAGAAGGAACTTGCATTTTAATCCAAGAGGTGTGCTGCACGTTTATTCCTGACAATCAGCATAAAATTGAAAGTCACCTTGAACTGATTCAGAGAATTTCCAAACTCTCAGAGGCCAAAGAGGCTAATAGCTCAACATGGGCTTGGTTGACCAACCTGTTCTCAGGTTGGAGAGGTGGACTGTTGAAGCTGATTTTATTAATTGCAGTATTAGCAATTGTTGCTTTCATTGTCTTATTTCTAATCAAAGCAATGATCTTGAAATTAATGTCTTCAAAAGCTGTGAAAAAAGTGCCTAAATTTTATATGCCTGCAACTATGACTGTAGATAATGAAATGAAAATGTCCCTCAATGATAAAAAGACTAGTAGCATGGTTATGCTAAATTTGTGGCAAATGTATGACAGGTTAAATGATGATGCTTACATAGCATCAAATAGGGGATTATAGAATATGAACAGCCAAAGCATGTGTTTCAAGGGGAATTGAGTATGTGACAGTTTGTATAAAGTGAGATGTACTGAGTACTGTAAACTCTGAACTGTGAATAATGGAAAAATACTGAACAAACTAGAGTCTGCCTGAATGCAGGAAATGTGCCTTTTATGGAAGTGTATCCGATTCTCTCTTCTGCCTGGAAATATGATGATGTGAAATGTCTTATGCTTACGGGTAAACCTTTGATTGGTTAATTGCCCTTTATGATGATTTAATTGGTTCAGTTTTATATTTTTGTACTGTCAGCAATATCACCAGTATATAAGCTTGTTTATTCCTTTGTTCTGGGAGTCTCCCTGGTGCTTTCCAAGAGGCTCCCGCACGTGTGTAATGTTAGTTAATAAAAGCCATTGAAAGAAAGAAAGAACTGTATCTGTTTTCATTCTTAAAGTAATGTACGACTTAACAAAGTGAATTCTTATTTCTGGCTAGGCTTATATATGCCTTCGGGCAGATCGCCTAGTACCTACCTATGAACCTATAATTCATCAGTTTTGATTATTACTAAGTATTTATATTTGACATGTCTTCAGTGTTTTGTTATTCTTGATACTGATTTTGTTTACATACCTACATACATACATGTATACAAATTTTTTAAGCACTGGCATTATTTATTTATTAATTTATTTATTTTACATTTGTTGGCCAGGAGTGTCTGGCTGAACTATTGCCCTTTTTCAGTGTAGGGCCATGGAGAAAAGCCCCAAAGATATACAATGCAATAAAAACAGCAATACAGATACATTTCAATAAAAATAGCAATAGAGAATGTTGGTAGTTAAAATACATAAGCTACATACTGTATATTGTTGACAGATAAAACAGTACTATAAACAAAAAGGAGACTGTTAAAAAGTAGAATAAGTTGTATGTTTTGGTTTAAAAAGAGAGTTGAGTAAATATAAGGTTTTGTATGCAGAGTAGCAGAAACTTAAAAGGTTACATAAGAATTTCAGGGAGCAGAGTATAGAAGAAGCTTTGGAGGTTGCATAGGAAGCATATGATTGAGTAGTTAATGGTAAGTTTTAATAAGTTAGTTTGACTGTCCTATAAAAGGCAGGTAATAATCAGGGAGGGTGAGTACAATGGCAGGACCAGTGTTTTTTAAAGTGGTCTTTGGTTGCTAGCTTACATTGTTTGGGGTGAGTCAGGGTCCCTATTTCTAGTGGGAGTTTGTTCCATGCAATAGAGGGATGGTAGCTATATAAGTTGCACTCTGTGTTGGATTTGGGTTTATGGATTTTTAGTAGGTCTTGGGTTGAGCTTCGGAGAAGACTGGTAGTGGAGTTGTGAGAGATGAGAGAAGATAGACTTTGGCAGAACTCAGGTTGATATAAGATGGAGTGTATGATTTGGAGTTGAGATTGTAGGAACAGGTGAGGTAGTTCAGGCCAATTCAGGTATTTTAGGGAGAGACAGTGGTGAGATTTATATGTTTGTTGAGCTGCAAATCTAGCTATTTTGTGGTAGGGTTATTCTAATTTGGTAAGTAGGGAGGAGTTCAGATTTGTGAGTATTTGGCAACAATAAGTTAAGCATGGCAGAAGGTAGGCATGAGTAAAAGAAATCCTAGCTTCAATAGTTAGGAATTTGTTGTTCCTGTAGAGTAGTCCTAGCTTTTGGTGTTTTTTTGATACAACTGTTAATGTAAAGATCAAATTTTAGTTGGTCATCAATGGTAATGCCAAGGGGTTTTGTGCTAATTTTGACTTGTATAGGAGTATTGTTTAGGGACCTTATGGAAGGAAAGTTTAATATGGTTTGCAGAGTTAGGTAGAAAGAGTAGTCATTTTGTTTTCTTAGGGTTGAGGATGGGGTGATTATTAGTGAGCCATGTTTCTACTGAGTTGAAAGATGTCTGGGTATTTGTTAGGAGTTCTAAGTGGGAATTAGTAATAGTTATGACTGTAGAGTCATCTGTGTATTGGACAATGTTAGACTTAGGACAAGAGGAGTGAAGGGAGTTAACACCCTTCTAGCTTGCCAATATACCAAAACACTTGTTCCCATGATTTGTGTCCATGCTGTTCTTAAAAATATCTAAACTAGTACTTGCTTTAATGTAATTTGGTAGTTCATAGGTTCATAGGTTCATACTAGGCTATCTGCCCTAGGGCATTTATAAGCCTAGCCAGAGTGTGTTTGGCTTTTGCCACCCATTTTAAATTAATTTTGCTATGCCTTTTTTTGAGGTTAGTATACTGTGCCTCTGTCTAACAGTGACACAGAAGTGATAGCCAGGGTAAACCTACGATCTCCCATCCACTCATCAAGATTCCTCTTGAAGAGAGTCAATGTGGGACTCTGCCTAACCTGGACTGGGATTTTATTCCAGAGTGAAGGGAGCCTCTGGGTTATGAATCTGTCCCTCCAGCATGTCCTATTTATTTCAGTGCTGAGGTTCAAGTCTCTCGAGTGCGTGGCTCGATTGGATTTGGATTTTCTGAGGTGCAGCATGACCATTAATTCCGGGTTGGACATGGCTTTATCGTCAGGCACAGATCGCCTCTGAGCAGGCGGTATGCCACTGAGTAGAGCTGGAGTTTCTTTAACCGGGCAGCATATGGCATCTGTTTGAGCCCTTTCATCCTCTTGGTGAGCTTCTTTTGGGGTCTTTCCACTTGCTGCAGCTGTCTGGTAAGATACATCCCAAAAGGGCATTGTACTCAATTATGGGCCTGATGAGGGATGAGTAAAGAGGCGATGACCTCCCCTGATCTAGATGTGAATCCCTTCATGATTAGGTGGGCTATATAAAATGTTTTTCTATCCACTTTGGCCACGTGGTTGTCAAATGAGAGACTGCTATCAACTTGGGTCCCCAGGTCCCTAATGACTTCTTCTGTACTTAATGGATTACCACCTATGTGGTAATTTGTGGGCACTTTGTTTTGCCAAAGGGATGACTATACACTTTTTGGCGTTTAGCTTGAGGCCATGGCTCTGGCACCAGTTGTCTGTTTCTATGAGGCCCTTTTGGAGGATGCTTGTGTCGGGTGGAGAGTTGATTATGGCGCCCAGTTTGCAGTCATCTGTGAACTTGGTCAGCCACAGTCCTTCTGTGTTGGCCTGTACCGCCGAGAAATATATACCGAACAAGAGAGGTCCCAGGACTGAGCTTTGTGGGATGCCACTTGTAACTGGTTTGGAGTCTGACATGGCTCCAGCAATTCTAACCATGTGGGTTCTGTCCTTGAGCCAGTTTGCAACCCATCTAGTGACATAGGGCTTTATATTTAAGCTGGTGAGCTTATCTATAATGCCCGAGTGGGGTATTGTATCGAAGGCTTTTGCGAGGTCCAGGTAGGCTGTGTGGACCACCTTCACCTCGTCAATGGCCTTGGTGACTGTTTCAAAGAAATCGACCAGGTTTAAGAGGCAGGATCTGCCCTTAACAAAGCCAAACTGGGTAAGATCCAGTGTCTGTAGGTCCCCAATATCTTTATTTATGAGGTCCATGATGATCCTTTCCATAGCTTTGCAGACCAAGCTAGTCAGGCTTATGGGGCGATAGTTTCCAGGATCCGTTGAGGCACCACCTTTGTGGAGAGGGACCACTGTTGCTGTATACCACTCTTTGGGTACATATCCTGTAGTAAGGCTAAGATTGAACAGTAGTTTTATGTTTGGGTTTAGCTCTTCTTGGAGTTCATGTAGGACGCAGCACGAGACACCATCTGGTCCCATTGATGCTGTGTTTTTTGCTTTGGAGAGGGCAGCTCTTACCTGAGCATCTGAGATGTCAGGGGGGCAGCACTCTGTTGGGATAGATATTTGCCCTTTTGGTGGGGAGAGGGAGGAGAAGTTTGCACTGAACCTGTCAGCTAGGATGTTGGCAATGTCTGTGGGCTCGGTGTATTTTTTGTCATTTTGGACTAATTCTGAGCATATCTGGGAATTCCCACCCAGGTTCCTAACATAACTAAAGAAAGCCTTGTGATTATCCTTAGTGTCCTGTGTAATTTTTCTCTCGAAGCTGGCCTTAGACGATTTTATGAGTGCCCGTAGTTTTTTGCTAATACTGATCAGAGATGCCTTCCCTTTTTGGGATTTTGCTCTATCATGTAGTAGCTTCCTCCTTCTATTGTATAGTTTGTTTATGGCTGGGGTCCACCAGACAGGACGTCTGCCTTTGGAGGATTGGGTCTTGGTTTTATTTGGGATTGCATGATCCATGCATTCCTGAAGGTGTTCATAGAATGCGTTTGTAAAGGATTCTGCTGTCTGGGCCGTATTTTCCACAGGCCCGGGGGCTTTGAAGGATTTTGCCTCGGTTTTGAGGCGTGTGAAATTTGCTTTATAGAAGTTTTTCACTGTGGTTTTCTGGGCAGGGAGTGGGGTCGGGATGTGAATATCCAGTGAGATTAGTTTATGGTCTGATCTTACCAGTGAGGGATACACTTCTGGTCTGGAGCATAGTGTCCCCATGTTGGTGATGATCAGGTCCAGTATGTTTTCCCCTCTTGTGGGAGTGGTAACAAGTTGTTCCATAGCATTTGAGTTTATAAATTCTAGGAACCTTTGGGCTAGGGTGTTGGAGCTAGAGTAATGCTCCCAGTCTACATTTGGGTAGTTGAAGTCGCCCAATATAATGGTGTTTGGAGAGACCTTCATATTTTCCAGTATTCTCAGGAAGGCCAAGTGGGGTTCCTGTGTTTGGGAGGGTGGTCTGTAGCAGGCTATAAACTGGAAGGCAGTTTTACCCACAGTTAGTTGCACATGGATAGTCTCTGATGCTTCATGCTGTGCCACCAACCTGGAGGTGTGGGTATCTTTGACAAATATTGATACTCCCCCTCCTTTTGTGGTTCGGTCCAAGTTTTGGGGCTGAAAAGCATGGCATGAGGTATAACCTGGTAGTGCTGGGGTGCTCTCAGGAGCCTTGAACCAGGTTTCTGTTACTGCACAGATATCAATGTTCTCCATGCTAAGGAGAGTTTTGAGTGCGTGCATCTTGAGGTTTAGACTTCTGGCGTTGAGTAGCATTACTCTTAGTTTCTTATCCCTTGTGATACCTATGGAGGTGGGTTTGTCTTTTGAGCCTTGCCTAAAAAAGGCACTATGGGGTAGCAAGAGCCTTTGCCAATATCCAAAGCCCAGCGGTGACAGGTGCAACCCGTCCCTAGCGAAGCATCGTGGCTTGTCGAGCATGTCATCCCAGGCTGACAGGCATTGGATCCCCTTTGAATGACACCAACACTTAAGCCAATTGTTGAAATTGATCATCTTGTCTTCATATTGTGGCATCATTCTTGGTGAGGGTAAGATGCTACTCAAGGTCAGGGTCATACCGGCCTGGGCTACATGCTCAGAGAGCTCCTCTATGTCTCTTTTCATGTAGTCCAGGGAGGTACGTCTCAGGTCATTCACACCAGCATGGACAATGACTGAGTCATATTTGTACTTGCCTTGGAGTGACCTGAGTGCTTGTGTTATGTGGCGGATCCTAGTGCCCGACAGGCAGCTCACCATGACCTTCTCCTTATTCAGCCTGGTGAGCGGGACGTCAGTGCGCCTGACGATAGAGTCACCTATTACAAGTGTATCAGGTGTGTTGTTTAGCCTTAAGGGCTGTGACTGTTCGGCACACTGGCTTTGTGAGCTATGTGTTGCACGTGTTTTGTTTTGGGGTAGCGGTAGCTTGGGTGTCTGCTTTGGAGCTCTCTGCTGCTTAGGCAGATTTTTATTTAGAGCCTTCGAGTATGTTTTTGTGTGTTTATGTGTTTGGTTTGTTGTCGTGGTAGGTCTATGTGAGACTGGAATTGTAGTGAGTGTGGTTTCCTTCTCCTCCTGACTGGTTATGCCAGTACTGAGTTGAGAGAGCTTAGCCTCCAGTTTGGCTATATGGTTGCATCTCTCACATGTGTTGGAATTTGTTGGGAGGAGGAGAGGGTTGTCTGTGTACATGAGGCAGTTGTAACATTGCCTCAAGATTCCCAGATTCACCAGCTGGACCGGAGAGGAGATTGACAACTGACCTTTGGACATGCTAGAATAGTACTGGGAATTCTTTTATAATTGAAAAAAGGGCCAATGGGGAACAAGGTACTCAAGGGGAGTTTGTGAGGGTGTAGTGCTTTTAATTTTTTAGAGCTGACTTATATAATTGCTTTAGTGAGCAAGTGCCAGGTAACTTAAATGCAATGTGTTACAGGTAACTTAAATGCAAAAACGACAGACAGTAACTTTCTTTCAAGTGAAACAAGAAAATAAGTACAGTAAGCAATGCAGATATCACTAGGGATCCACAGAAGTGCTAAAAGGCCGCGTTTTAGGTGGAATTAGCATTTCAGGGAAACAAACAAACAACAAGCATGCAAACAAAGCTAGATTCAGCAGGCCTGGATCTAGTCTATGCTACAGCAAACAAGGTGTACCAATTTCAGTAAGAAACAGTTAGAATATTCAGGCACTATAAGCCTCTAACCAGAAATTCCCTGCTCAGAAGGGCAGAGTCCAGCCTCTCCTCCCACAAGAGTGCAGACCACTAACCTTCTTAATGTAAAATAACTGGCCTGAAGCCCAAGTGCTTAAACCAGAACTAATACACTTTTAGAATAACAGACACTGAGCTCTCAATCAGCAGTTCCCAATTTAGAAGGATGTAAGCTACCTGTCCTGCCACCACAGTGCAGGCCACAAACCTTCCTAATGTAAAACAACTGGTCTGAAGCCCAAGTGCTTAATCCAAAAGACTTAGAAATGATAGCTACACTTTAATCAAGTTACTACCAGCAGTAATAAATACAACTGAATACTTTAAAGAATGCCTGGATTAGTGCTCAAGTTATACAAACAAAGCTAGATTCAGCAGGCCTGGATCTAGTCTATGCTACAGCAAACAAGGTGTACCAATTTCAGTAAGAAGCATTTCAAATATGCAGGCACTATAAGCTTTAACCAGAAATTCCCAGCTCAGAAGGACAGAGTCCAGCCTCTCCTCCCACAAGAGTGCAGAACACGAACCCTCTTAATGTAAAATAACTGGCCTCAAGCCCAAGTGCTTAAACCAGAATTAATACACTTTTAGAATAACAGACACTGAGCCCTCAATCAGCAGTTCCCAACTTAGAAGGATGTAAGCTACCTGTTCTGCCACTACAGTGCAGACCACAAACCTTCCTAATGTAAAACTGGTCTGAAGCCCAGGTGCTTAAACTAAAAGGCTTACAATTAGTTACACCAAGCAGTAATAAATACAATTGAGTACTTTTAAGATGATGCAAAAGCAAAATAAAGTAGGAAAAAACACAAATACAGTAAAAGCAGATATTTTTTTTTTTTTTTTTTGGAAAGAGAGAAAGGAGTAGCAGAAACTAAGCTGATTGGCCTTCTCAAATGCTCTCCCTGTACTGGGTAGAATGAGGTAATGACACTAGACTGGGAGGAGGGTCCCAGATCAAATTTACACTAGGGGTGGGCAACTGCAAAGCCACCAACTATAAAAACACTATACCAACAGGGAGGGAAGGTGGGAAACAAACTGCATAAATGTTACTCACAGCTGAAAAGCAGCAGTGAGCCTTTAAATGAAAGTTTTAAACAGCTAAAGGAGCCACTAGAAAAAAAAAAGAGTTTAACTGCAGCAAGTTATCATAAACAAACAACCCAACAGATGCTTAATAAGAGTGGACAATTTCCAGTTGATACCTCACACACAGTGAAACTAGCTAGAAAAAATACACAGTACACAAAGTGCTATAAACAACAAAGAAATAAAGAACAAAATAAACAAAAACAGGATACGTAATGTTATATATTGTAGCTCCGAGTTTGCTGAGTGTCCTTCCTTCGATTAGCTCACTGTAAAATGGCTGAACACTCACAACTGAGCTTCTTAGGTAACAGAAAGTTGAAACCTGAGACAGCTTTTAAGAAAGAAATCTCAAAAGAACCAATGAGGTGCTTAGTCTAAGCTGTAGTCCAGGAGACCTCAGTCAGCCAATGACCTCAAACAATTCTCTCTCACTGAAATGTCTGATGGCTTTGGCTAACACAAGATGTCCCTGAATCATGTGCTCAGAGACACAGCCTCCACAAACACTAGACCCAAATACAAGCCTGAATATGGAAATGCTACAAATATAGCCACTACTTAGAACAAACTGCAGAAATGTTACTCACAGCTGAAAAGCAGCAGTGAGTCTTTAAATGAAAGTTTTAAACAGCTAAAGGAGCCACTAGAAAAAAAGAGTTTAACTGCAACAAGTTATCATAAACAAACAACCCAACAGATGCTTAATACGAGTGGACAGTGAAACTAGCTAGAAAAAATACACAGTACACAAAGTGCTATAAACAACAAAGAAATAAAGAACAAAATAAACAAAATAAACAAAAAACAGGATACTTAATGTTATATATTGTAGCTCCGAGTTTGCTGAGTGTCCTTCCTTCGATTAGCTCACTGTAAAATGCATTAGTCTGTTCCAAGCATCAGCTACTCTGTCAGAGAACCAGTTAGTACACTTCTCATTCCTATAGAATCTACTACATAGGTCGTCTGATGATTCTCGACTAATTTTTGATAACCCCAAACATTCCCAGACGTAGTTGCCTCCAAATGCCCTGCATACCTGAATAAGAGCTCCTCTTAGATATCTATAAGAGACACTTCAAAAGTTCAGATACTTTAGTCTTTCATAATAACTTATATTTTCACATCCATGGATCTGTTGGTATATTTTCACTGTACTCCTTCCAGTATACTCATGCTTGTTTTCTTATAAGGTTTCCATATTGTTATTCCATACTGAAGTTTGGGTCTAATGTAACTAACAAACAATGACTTCATAATTTCTGATTTCCTAGACTTTATTAATCTTTTTATACAACCTATAGTTTTATAACTATTGTTAACTAGTTGGCTGATACAATTAGAAAAAGTCAAAGCTAGATCTACCATAAACCCTGGTCCTTAAATGAATTTACAGTTTTAATCACTGTGTGCTGTACTAACTATTCACCTTTAAATTTATGTCTCCAGAATCTCATATGCTTAGTTTGTGATGTATTTATCAGCATATTATTCTCCTGTGCCCAAATGGTCAATTTAGGCAAGTTATTTTGCAGACTTGCCTTATCTGTAACACTTGTAATCAGTTTACCCAATTTCAGGTCATCTGCATATAGACTGTAGAACACCTCAGATGAAAAAGCTGGGAATGAAAAACTTATATCAACTGAAAACTTGCCTTACTTGGAAAATGCAAGGAAATGTAACTAAAGAATCCAAACTAACTGACACTGCGGAAAATGTAGAGGGCACTCGTCAGACTAACAGGTACCAGTGATACAGGACACTTGTTGGACTAACAGGTAACAGTGAAAAAGGACACTTGTTACACTAACAGTTAACAGTGATACTGGATACTCGTTACACTAACTCTTAACACTGATACAGGATACTCGTTACACTAACATATAACACTGATACATGATACTCGTTACACTAACTCGTAACAATGATATAGGATACTCGTTACACTAACACGTAACACTGATAGGTGACACTCTTTACACTAACAGTTAACAGTGATACAGGATACCCGTTAAGCCAACACGTAACATTGATACAAGATACTCATTACACTACACGTAACACTGACACAGGACACTCGTTAGACTAACAGTAATAGTGATACAGGACACTTGTCAGACTATCAGGTAACAGTGATACAGGATACTCAAACTAACAGGTAACAGTGATAAAGGATATTCGTTAGACTAACAGGAAACAGTGATACAGGATACTCTTCAGAATAACAAGTAACAGTGATGCAGGATACTCGTCAGTCTAACAGGTACCAGTGATACAGGATACTCATCAGACTAACAGTAACAGTGATACACGACACTCAGACTAACACGTAACACTGATACAGGACACTCATTACACTAACACGTAACACTGATACATGATACTCGTTACACTAACACGTAACACGGATATATGATACTAATTACACTAACATGTAACACTGATACCGGATACCCGTTACACACTGATACAGGATACTCATTACACTAACACGTAACACTGATACAGGATACTCGTTACACTAAAACGTAACACTAATACAGGATACTCGTTACACTAACACGTAACACTGATACAGGATACTCGTTACACTAACACATAACACTGATACAGGATACTCGTTACACTAACATATAACACTGATACAGGATACTCATTACACTAACACGTAACACTGATACAGGATACTCGTTACACTAACATGTAACACTGATACAGGATACTCGTTACACTAACACGTAACACTGATACAGGATACTCGCTACACTAACACAAAACACTGATACAGGATACTCATTATACTAACACGAAACACTGATACAGGATACTTGTTACACTAGCACGTAACACTGATACAGGATATTCATTACACTAACACGTAACACTGATACATGATACCCATTACACTAACATGTAACACTGATACAGGATACTCATTACACTCACAGTTAACAGTGTTACAGGATACTCATTACATGAACACATAACACTGATACAGGATACTCGCTACACTAACACGTAACACTGATACAGGATACTCGTTACACTAACACGTAACACTGATACAGGATACTCATTTCACTAACACGTAACACTGATACAGGATACTCATTACACTCACAGTTAACAGTGATACAGGATACTCATTACACTAACACGTAACACTGATACAGGATACTCGTTACTCTCACAAATGACACTGATGCAGGATACTTGTTACACTAACACGTAACATTGATACAGGATACTCGTTACACTAACGCGTAACACTGATATAGGATACTCATTACACTAACACGTAACACTGATACAGGATACTTGTTAAACTAACACGTAACACTGATACAGGATACTTGTTACACTAACACGTAACACTGATACAGGATACGTATCAAAAGGAAGGTGCCGGCTGCACAAATAACCAAGCAAAAAGCACCAGTTCCACAACGATAAGGCTCAAAATAAAAGTAGAGGTTTGTTAGGGCTCCTGCCAAACTCAGTAGACACAAAACAATACGCTGTGTAAAATCACATCAAACGTTTCGTCAAGCCTTCTGAATTGTTTACAGACTTGCTCCATATGTTTATAGTATGAACTTCTTTAAAAGTGAAGATAATTTTGAGCCACCACGTTTTAATTCGTTCGTTTAGTATCGTTAGTGGTGCGATCCCTCTGTCTTAATCCCTTAATATCCAAAGTAGAGTATAGTTACTTTCGCCTTTATCGCCAAATCCAAATTCCCCTCTCTGATTCGTTTCCAATGCAGCTATAATGCACATAAACCGTAAGCTTCATACAACCTTCCCTTACTGCTGCCGTTGTGACCGAGATCTCCCACTGATACAGGATACTTGTTACACTAACACGTAACACTGATACAGGATACTTGTTACACTAACATGTAACACTGATACAGGATACTTGTTACACTAGCACGTAGCACTGATACAGGATATTCGTTACACTAACACGTAACACTGATAAAGGATACTTGTTACACTAACAAGTAACTCTGATACAGGATACTCATTACACTCACAGTTAACAGTGATACAGGATACTCATTACACTAACACATAACACTGATACAGGATACTTGTTACACTAACACGTAACACTGATACAGGATACTTGTTACACTAAAATGTAACACTGTTACAGGATACTTGTTACACTAACAAGTAACACTGATACAGGATACTCGTTAGACTAACATGTAACACTGATACAGGACACTCAGACTAACAGTAACAGTGATACAGGATGCTCGTTAGACTAACAGGTAACAGTGAAAAAGGGCACTCATTACACTAGCAGTTAACAATAATACAGGATACTCATTACACTAACATGTAATGCTGATACAGGATATTCGTTACACTAACACGTAACACTGATACGGGACACTCATTAGACTAACAGTAACAGTGATACAGGACACTTGTTGTAAGACTAAGAGGTAACAGTGATACAGGATAATCGTCAGACTAACAGGTAACAGTGATAAAGGATATTTGTTAGACTAACAGGAAACAGTGAAACAGGATACTCATCAGAATAACAGGTAACGGTGAAACAGGATACTCGTCAGAATAACAGGTAACAGTGATACAGGATACTCGTCAGACTAACAGGTAACAGTGATACAGGATACTTGTCAGACTAATGGGTAACAGTCATACAAGACACTCATTAAACTAACAGGTAACACTGATACAGGACACTAGTTAGACTAACAGGTAACAGTGATACAGGATTCTCATCAGACTAACAGTAACAGTGATACAGGATACTCATTAGACTAACAGTTGACAGTGATACAGGACACTCGTCAGACTAACAGGCAGCAGTGATACAGGATGCTCAAACTAACAGGTAACAGTGATACAGGATACTAGTTAGATTAACAGGTAACAGTGATACAGGATACTTGTCAGACTAACAGTAACAGTGACACCGGACACTAGTTAGTCTACATTAACAGGTAACAGTGATACAGGACACTCATCAGATTGAACGGTAACAGTGACACAGGATACTCCTCAGACTAACAGGTAACAGTGATACAGGATATTCATTAGACTAACAGGTAACAGTGACACAGCATACTCTTTAGACTAACAGGTAACAGTTATACAGGCATATCTCTCAACCTATTAGATCAACAAGTCTAGACAAAGCCGTATATAAAAGCAGAACAAAGACCCAAAAATAGGGACAATTTTAAATATTACTCTTACAACCCTAAAAAGTTGATAGACTAACAGGTTTTGCATTAGCATGAATTTTCTGAAGGGTATGAAGTCTGAAACTCAAATGCCTGTCATTATTTTCTAACTTCAGTCATTAATAATTTGCCACTAATTTCCCAGAAAACCACCATTTTATGAAAAACAGATAAAAAATATGAGGCAAAAATTTGGACATCCTGTGAAAATTGATACAGTTGACAGGTATGGATACAGGATATTTGTCAGACTAACAGGTAACAATGATAAAGGGCACTTGTTAGACAAACAGTAACAGTAATACAGGATACTCATCAGACTGACAGGTAACAGTGATACAAGATACTCATCAGACTAATAGGTAGCAGTGATACAGGACACTCCTCAGACTAACAGGTAACAGTGATACAGGATACTCCTCAGACTAACAGGTAACAGTGATACAGAAAACTCGTTAGGCCAATAGGTAACAGTGATACAGAATGCTCATTAGACTAACAGGTAACACAGACACAGGACACTCGTCAGACTAACAGTAACACTGATACAGTATACTCATCAGACTAACAGGTAACACTGATACAGGACACTCAGACTAACAGTAACACTGATACAGGACACTCGTCAGACTAACAGGTAACACTGATACAGGACACTCAGACTAACAGTAACACTGATACAGGATACCATCAGACTAACAGGTAACAGTGATACATGATACTCATTAGACTAACAGGTAACACTGATACAGGATACTCATTACACTAACACATAACACTGATACACAGGATACACGTTACACTAACACGTAATACAGATATATGATACTCGTTACACTAACACGTAACACTGATACAGGATACTTGTTACACTAACATGTAACATTGATACCGGATACCCGTTACACTAACACGTAACACGGATACATGATACTAGTTACACTAACACGTAACACTGATACAGGATACTCATTATACTAACACGTAACACTGATACAGGACACTCAGACTAACAGTAAAAGTGATACAGGACACTTGTGCAACTAACAGGTAACAGTAATACAGGACACATGAGAATAACAGGTAACAGTGATACAGGATACTCGTCAAACTAACAGGTAACAGTGATAAAGGATATTCGTTAGACTAACAGGAAACAGTGACACAGGATACTCTTCAGAATAACAGGTAACAGTGATACAGGATAATCATCAGACTAACAGGTAACAGTGACACAGGATATGCAGACTAACAGTAACACTAACACGTAACACTGATACAGGATACTCATTACACTAACACGTAACACTGATACTGGATACCCATTACACTAACACGTAACACTGATACAGGATACTTGTTACACTAACACGTAACATTGATACAGGATACTCGTTACACTAACACGTAACACTGATACAGGATACTTGTTACACTAACAAATAACACTGATACAGGATACTCGTTACACTAACACGTAACACTGATACAGGATACTCACTACACTAACACATGACACTGACTCAGGATACTCATTACACTAACACATAACACTGATACAGGACACTCAGACTACCAGTAACAGTGATACAGGACACTCATTAGACTAACAGGAAACAGTGACACAGGATACTCTTCAGAATAACAGGTAACAGTGATACAGGATAATCATCAGACTAACAGGTAACAGTGACACAGGATATGCAGACTAACAGTAGCACTAACACGTAACACTGATACAGGATACTCATTACACTAACACGTAACACTGATACTGTATACCCATTACACTAACACGTAACACTGATACATGATACTTGTTACACTAACACGTAACATTGATAAAGGATACTCGTTACACTAACACGTAACACTGATACAGGATACTTGTTACACTAACAAGTAACACTGATACAGGATACTCGTTACACTAACACGTAACACTGATACAGGATACTCGCTACACTAACATGTAACACTGACACAGGATACTCATTACACTTACACATAACACTGATACAGGACACTCAGACTACCAGTAACAGTGATACTGGACACTCATTAGACTAACAGGTAACAGTGAAAAAGGACACTCGTAACACTAACAGTTAACAGTGATACAGGATACTCGTTACACTAACATGTAACACTGAGACGGGATACTCGTTACACTAACACGTAAAACTGATACAGGACACATGTTAGACTAACAGTAACAGTGATACAGGACACTTGTAAGACTAACAGGTAACAGTGATGCGGGATACTCGTCAAACTAACAGGTAACTATGATAAAGGATATTTTTTAGACTAACAGGAAACAGTGATACAGGATACTCGTCAGACTGACAGGTAACAGTGATACAGGATACTAGTCAGACTAACAGGTAAAAGTCATACAGGACACTTGGTAAACTAACAGGTAACAGTGATACAGGATACTCAAACTAACAGGTAACAGTGATACAGGACACTCATCAAACTAAAAGGAAACAGTGACACAGAATACTCCTCAGGCTAACAGGTAACTGCGATACAGGATACACGTTAGACTAACAGGTAACAGTGATACAGGATACTCGTTAGGCTGATAGGTAACAGTGATACATCATACTCTTTAGACTAACAGGTAGCAGTGATACGATAGGTCTATAAGGGGGGTTGGTGGTACACTTACGTACTTTGAGGATTAATACAGAAACCAAGATTAGCTGCTTCGTTTTTTGGCATCCCCAATAGCAACCTTTTTGGACCGGACATTAAAACACATCATAGGGAGTTACACCCACCTGCTAAAGGACTCATGGCATTTCTTGACTGGTTTAACCCAACAGTCTTATGTGGGTGGTGTATTTTGTAAGCATTGATGTGGTTGACTTGTTTTCTTGCATTCCCACAGAGGAGGGCCTCGACTTATTTTGGGCATTGATGGAAGAAAAGAGATCATTATTAGATATTGATGTAGATGTTCTAGTTGAACTTATGAGGCTTATGTTGGAGAACAACTTTATCTACTTTGAGGGTGAAACCTTTAAACAAGTCAGGGGAGTTGCCATGGGGGTAGCTTGTGCCCCCATATACGCCAACTTGGTGTTATTAAAATGGGAGTTGCAGTACATCTTTGACTCCATTTATTGGAAGAACATAAAATTTTATAGGCATTTTTTCGATGACCTGTTTATTATATGGGAGGGAACAGCTAATTCTATTACTGATTTTCTTGTTTTTTTGAACTCCACTACTAGTTTTCTTAAATTTACTTTCAAATTTTATCAAACTGGAATTGACTAACTAGATGTTAGGTTAGATAAAACTAGTGAGGGTTTGAAGTCTAGAATTCATAGAAAGAGTACATTCAGTAACTCCTATCTTCCCTTTAACAGTGATCACCCTTGGAAACAGAAAAAAGTATTGTCAAAGGTCAGATGGGCAGGGCAGCCAGAATGACCTCTGAAAGGGAAGATTTTGAAACTGAAATTAAATTTATTTATTTATTTATTTTTATTTATTTATTTTATTTTTTATTTTATTTTACATTTGTTGACCGGGCTAGTCCAACTGGATATATATCCGTTTACAGTAGAGGCCCTTGGAGAAAAGCTCCAGTACATGCATAAACTAACACTGACCTTTTTAAGGTAAGAGGCTATCCAGTGACCTTAATTGAAGCTGTTGTCCAAGAGGTTAGAGCGGGATGGGGTGTAAAATATCTGCCATTATTAGGTAGTACTGTGACAAGTGGCCCTGTGGTGGTGACAGAAGGCCGGAACAGCTTTAGGAGATCTATGGTAGTGGAATATAATTGTGGTTCTAAAGAGGTTAAGGGTTTGATTGAATCTAACTGGAAGATGTTAAAATTTAATATGGACATTGCTCACAAGATAGGTGAGCAGCCTAACATTGTTTTTAAAACAGGAGCCAATTTAGAGAGGATGTATGAAAGGAAAAACTATCATGACAGATCAGGATGTGAGCAAGGAATAAGAAAATGTGGAAGATGTGGGAACTGTAAACATATATCAGAACATACCAGTGTTACCTTGGAAAACTATGAGGGAACTACTGTTTACTTTAGGAAGGGGACCTGTGCAACCAAGGGCATAGTATATTTGGCCTACTGTAGGGACTGTACGAGTTTCTATGTGGGTAAATCAGAAAGGGCACTTGGTAAATGTATCTATGAACATGTTTACAGTATTAGAAGAGGGAATTTGAATAACGCATTATGTAAGCACTTGCAAATAGAGCCCGCACATTCCGGTTTTTCATTTGGAATTTTGGAACAAGTCTCTCCAGACCCAAGGTGTGGTGACTGGGAGAATTGGTTATGTTGCAGGGAGACCTTTTGGCACCTGAAACTAAATTCATCCCAGCCACCAGGTTTGAATGAACATGTGTCAATCAAACCATATTTAGTGAATAGAGCTGAGAAGTTATAAATACCCACAGATGAGGTTAGGTGCTGACATTATTTTTTACCTATTCTTAATACATATTCACCCTACACTCATGTTTACATATTGTTTAAATATTGCATAAATATATTTTAAGCATTTCTTGACTTTATGGTGTTTTGGATTTCACATTTCACTTTTAAAATTTTAAAATTGTTCAACTTGTCACTCTTTGGAGTGATTTTTATGTGTTTGTACTACTTTAAATATTTTGGCTCCTTTTTTGAAAGGATTTTACTTAAATAGGGTTTACTACAATGTATTTTGCTTTTTCACTTGAAAAATCCCTGCATTTGAGTCAGGGTGAAAGTGCTTGTGTCATTTGAATAAATAAGTTGACAGCCATCCTTGTTTTCGCCTGGACTGTTTTTCTTGATAACAGGTAACAGTGATACAGGATACTAGTCAGACTAACAGGTAACAGTGACACAGGATACTCATCATACTAACGGGTAACAGTGACACAGGATACCCATCATACTAACAGGTAACAGTGACACAGGATACCCATCATACTAACAGGTAACAGTGATACAGGATACTCGTCATACTAACAGGTAACAGTGACACAGGATACTCGTCATACTAACAGGTAACAGTGACACAGGATACTCGTCATACTAACAGGTAACAGTGACACAGGATACCCATCATACTAACAGGTAACAGTGACACAGGACACTCGTCAGACTAAAAGGTAACAGTGACACAGGATACTTCTCAGGCTAACAGCTAACAGTGATACAGGATACTCGTCATACTAACAGGTAACAGTGATACAGGATACTAGTCAGACTAACAGGTAACAGTGATACAGAACACTCATTAGACTAGCAGGTAACAGTGATACAGGATACTAGTTACACTGTCAGGTGACAATAATACAGGACATTCGTCAGACTAAAAGGTAACAGTGATACAGGATACTCCTCAGGCTAACAGGTAACAGTGATACAGGATACTCATCAGACTAACAGGTAACAGTCATACAAGACACTCCTTAGACTAACAGGTAACAGTTATATAGGACACTGATTAGACTGAAAGGTAACAGTGAGACAGGAGACTCGTCAGACTAAGAGGTAACAGTGATACAGGATACTCATTAGACTAACAGGTAATAGTGATATGGGACACTGATTAGACTGACAGGTAACAGTGATACAGGATACCCATCAGACTCACAGGTAACAGTGATACAGGACACTTGTCAGACTAACAGGTAACACTTATACAGGATACTCATCAAACTAACAGTAACACTGATACAGGATACTCATTAGACTAATAGGTAACAGTGAAAAGGACACTCATTAGACTAACATTAACAATAATACAGGACTAGCAGGTAGCAGTGATACAGAACACTCATTACACTAACAGTAACAGGATACTTGTTAAACTAATGGGTAACACTGATACAGGACACTCGTTAGACTAACCGGTAACAGTGGTACAGTACACTCATTATTCTAACAGGTAACAGTGATACAGAATACTCGTTAGTCTAACAGTAACAGTGATACAGGACACTAATTAGACTAACAGGTAACAGTGATACAGGACACTTGTTAGACTAACAGGTAACAGTGATACAGGATACTCGTCAGACTAACAGGTAACAGTGATACAGGATTCTCCTTAGACTGACAGTTAACTGGGCTCTATTATAACATCGAAATTTGAAAACATCGAACAACATATGGTCAACACCATATGGTTGATGTCTTCAAACATCAACCTTACAAAACGACAAAAAGAAAAAAATACCCTAATGGGTTTAAGCAAGCCTCCCTGCAACCCACACCCCCGCTACTTAAATATACCAACTCTGAGACCGCACTACATTGCAGTAAATGGAAATCTCCCCTTATGGAGATTTCCATTTACATGCTCAAGATTCTGAGCGTTTCATATTCTTGTGTCGACAATGTCAGATTCGACATTGTTGGCTTTCAAGAATATAATATATACCCCAGGTAACAGTGATACAGGATACTCGTCATACTAACAGGTAACAGTGACACAGGATACTCGTCATACTAACAGGTAACAGTGACACAGGATACTCGTCATACTAACAGGTAACAGTGACACAGGACAGTCATTACCAAGCACTGCCAGTTTACAATTCATATCACACCTTCCGGCCTCAGTTACCGGATAGCAGTACAAAGGGCGGAGCTGTATCCATATTCATCAAGGATACCCATATCTCCAGGTTAGTAGCGCAGCATGATGCCCCAGAGATCATCCATGCACAACCATCAGCAGGCAAAACCACATTTCAAGTTGTAGCCAGTTATAGATCACCCACTATGTCCCAAGATGCGCCAACACATATGCCAACCTTGTTGTATATAGTTGGGAAACTACAAGCTTATTTACACACCCCAGTTACAAAAAGATACTTCTATACTACAGATTTGTAGATGATATACTTTTGTTATGGGATGGAACTGTACATGAACTACAAAGCTTTATAATGGACCTAGAAAAGACCACAGACTTTTTAAGATTTTCAGTTGAACATTCAGCTTCTGACATTAATTTTCTGGATCTAAAAATTAAAAAGGATGGACAAGGGGGACTAAAAACCTCATTATTTAGGAAAGAATGTTGGAAAAACAATCTGTTGCAATACGATAGTATGCATCCAAGGTTTATTTTCAAAAATATAGTGAAGGGACAATATGTTAGGATAGACAGAATATGTCAAGAATTAGAAGAAAGAAATAATGAACTTAACAAGCTAGGAAGATTTTTTCAAGAAAGAGGATATAATCCAGATATGGTCATGGCCATAAAAGATTCAGTTACACAGGAAAATAATTTTTATAGGGACCATAGATATTCCAACTGTCTTGGTATCCATAAAGCTTGGAATTCTTCATATAAATATAACAGAAACTCTTTACAAAGGGATTTAAGTTATGTTAGATGTATAATCACCTATACCAGTGACAACAAACAGATAATTGATATTATTTTAAAGAACTGGCCTATTCTGGTAACGAATGGTGAAATTAAACAGTTGATAGGTGAGAGACCCACCTTTACATATAAAAATTCAAAGAATCTGAAAAGAATACTTTGTAATGAAAAAAGACCTAGTAGACCCTATAAAATAATAAGTTTACATAATAACATTAATATAGGCACTCATTCATGTGGAAAATGTAGTTCTTGTGCATGGGTATCAAAAGAGAAGAGTTTCTTTCATCCTGAGTTATTCTTCAACTTTGAATTTAGATGCACTGCAAACTGTGAGGACAGTAATGTCATCTATTTGGCAACTTGTGAGTCATGCCCAGCATTTTATATAGGCATGACCACAAGAAGATTAAGGGACAGAATACAAGAACACATATATGCCATCAAAAAAGCTGATCACAGGAATGCTCTATCCAAACACATTACAGATTTTCCTGAACATAAATTCTTTTTTAGAGTTCTACAAAAAAGAGAACTAAATGTTAGGAAAGGTGATAACTTTAATGACTTGGAGAATTTAGAGCTAGACTGGATATTTAAATTCAGGGCACAAAGTTACCCAGGCCTGAATACATATGTGAGTATTAGATCACACTTAAAGAAACATAGATATTAACTAAATTTCCATCTGTATCCAGAAATGATGGCCATGATCTTATTACTATATTAATATGGTTAAATTTTGATAAGTTTTACCCTTTTTATCTTCTTCTTTTGCCAATTACTATGCAGTTCATTAGACCATATCAAAATGAATGTAACTATATACACAACTATTTAATAATATCAATAGTTGATTCATATGAACAGATACATATCAATAAGTTATTATATATATATATATATATATATATTTATGTAGATATATATATATAAAAAATGGAAGCTAATGACATGATTATTTATTAGTCAAAAAATTTTTCTTCTGTATAATGAACTTTTTGATATTAGATATATGAAATTTTAAGGATAAAAAACACTTGTAATAATACACCTATATTTATACAGAAAATTCTGTGACTGTAATGTTTTTGATAAGACCTACATTGTATTGTGTACATAAACAGAAAATATGATAAGTGATAGATAAATATAATGTACATCTGAATGAAATTAAAGATAGTAATTTTTTATGTTATACATTTTTATACATCATATATATATATTTTATATAGTGGTTTCATATAGAACTAATGTGAGTTTATATACATGATCAAGGGTAGACTCTATGCATAAACAAACTGCATTTACGAACTGCTTTTAACATTTGCTTATATAAGCTAACACTGGCATTGGACTTTAAAAGTATATATATGCTACTTTATTGTTATTTTGATTCTTATAAAGTTTTAATACAACTATTATTAAGTCAGATATCCAATATATATATTTAATATGATATTAATATATATGTCTAACATTATATTTGATTACATATAGGACTGTTATGCATTAAAATTTTAATTATATATTTGCTATTAACAGCTTATAAACTTTCTTGGTACATACTGTATCATTTGAAGTTGATGACTTTAAAAGAAATGTAACACTAAGTGTTTTTAAGTTACACCCTGCAGCAATTAATTGAATAAGTGATAACTGAATTGCATTGGTCAACCTGGATTTAATTTAATTAGTGTTTTTAGATATATTGAATGTGATTCTTCAAATATTTATTGAATCTGAAGAAGCGTGCCTTTGTGGATGCACGCGAAAGCGCTTATTCTCCTGCTTTAATAAAGAATTGCTTTTTACGTGGTGGCTGGCTTCCAGTTTATACTACATATGTCCCAAGATGCTCACTCTGCATTCCTTGAGACATTGGAAAATATAAAGGTCCTACCCAACACCATAATCTTGGGTGATTTCAACTACCCTGGTATAGACTGGGCGAACTACCAATGTTCCAACTCCTATGCTCAGCGAGTCATAGAATTTATAGATTCAAATGCCCTTGAACAACTAGTATGTTCCCCCACTAGAGGGGACAACATATTGGATTTAATCATCACAAATATGGGCGCCCATTATACCACACGTGTTATCACTCCCTCCTTGGTCAGATCCGACCACAAACTGATAACCTTGGACATCCTCACTCCTCCACCTCCCCCAGTCAAAGAAACCATAGTCAAAAACCTTTCCAAAGCAAACTTCAAACTGCTTGCATCCAAAGTGGAAAGCTTCACTATTCCCTTGCAGAAGGATAATGATATCTAGGATGCGGAATCCTACACCAAGGCACTCTATATGCATCTTCAGGATTGCATGGACCGTGCTATCCCAAATAAAACAAAGACTCCTTCCTCAAGCAAGAAGAAACCAGTCTGGTGGACCCCGGCCATAAGCAAACTTTACAATAAAAGGAGGAGACTTGTACAAAAAAAGGCCAAATCTCAAGTAGAAAAATTATCCCTGATCAGCATTAGTAAGAAATTGAGGGCCCTCATCAAGTCAACTAAAGCCAATTTCGAAAAGAAAGTTGCCAAGGATGCCAAGGATAACCATAAGGCCTTCTATGGCTATGTCAAAAACCTAAATGGCAACGCTCAGGTCTGTTCTGAGCTAGTACAAAATGGAACAAAATACACTGACCCTTCTGACATTGCCAACATCTTGGCTGACAGGTTCAGTGCAAATTCCCCCCCCCCCCCTCACCACCTACAGGGCTTATTACCATTCTAGGGGATTGTGTAAGTCCAATTATTACTGATACGTTGGTTAACAAGGCTCTATCTAAAGCTAAAAACACTGCCTGCATGGGACCAGATGGTGTCCCAGGCTGTGTCATACGTGAGCTCCAAAAGGAATTAACCCCACATCTTAATACCCTGTTCAGTCTCAGCCTCTCCACAGGATATGTGCCCATAGAATGGCGCATGGCAATGGTGGCCCCACTACACAAGGGTGGGGCCACAACTGACCCTGGGAACTACTGACCAATAAGCCTGACCAGTCTGATCTGTAAGCCTATGGAGTGAATCATTATGGAACTCATAAATGGAGAGATTGGGAACCTCCATTTGCTAGACCCCACACAGGTCGGCTTCATCAAGGGCAGATCATGCCTCCTGAACCTGGTGGACAGTTACTCAGGCTATAGATAAGGGAAAGGAGGTACACACGGCTTACCTTGACCTTGCTAAAGCATTTGACACCATTCCCCATTCAGGTATTATTGATAAGCTCACCAGCCTGGGCATAAACCCTTACGTCACAAGATGGATCGCAAACTGGCTTTCAGACAGATCCCATAAAGTAAGAGTAGCTGGATCTATGGCCGAATCTAGACCAGTAATGAGTGGTGTGCCTCATGGCTCTGTCCTGGGGCCCCTCCTGTTTGGCATATACTTCTCAGAAGTACAGGCAAGCACGGAAGGTCTGTGGCTGACTAAGTTTGCAGACAACTGCAAACTGGGTGCTATAATACAGTCTCCGGCCGACACGGAGATCCTCCAGAAGGGCCTAAATGAGACTGATGTGTGGTGTCAAAGCCATGGTCTCAAGCTAAATGCAAAAAAAATGTGTAGTAATCCCCTTTGGAATAAACAGAGTACCCGCAAACTACAACATAGGAGGTAATCCCCTGAAATCTGAAGATTAAATAAGGGATCTAGGGACCCAAGTAGATAGTCAGCTTTCCTTTGATAACCATGTTGCCAAAGTGGTTAGAAAATCCTTCTATGTGACCCATCTGATCATGAAAGTGTTTGCATCAAGATCTAAGGATGTAATGATGCCCCTCTACTCTTCCCTCATCAGACCCATTATTGAGTACAATGCACCAACTGGAATGTACCTGGCTAGACATCTCCAGCAGCTGGAGAGACCACAGAGGTACCTAACCAAGAGGATTACTGGCCTCAAACAGTTGCCCTATGCAGCACGATTGAAAAAGCTAAGTCTGTTCTCTGTTGCATATCGCTTTCTCAGAGGCGATCTCTGTCTAATGTACAGAGCCATGTCCAACCCCTAACTGTTGAATATGCTCCATCTTAGCAAAACTAAATCTACTCGAGCTTCATGCTCTAGGGATATAAACCTCAACACAGCAATGAACAGAACATGCTGGAGGGATAGATTCCCTTCACAGAGCCTTCCCTTACTACGGAGCAGGGTCCCGATCTACATAAGACAGAGCCCCTCACTATCACTCTTCAAGAGGAACCTTGATGAGTGGATGGGTAACAGAAAGTTCACACCGGGGATCACACTAACACCACTACTAGATAGGGGCCAAGGGTACTAGTTGCTAGTACAAGGGTCTAGGGAACTACTAAAGGGGCGGTGAATACCGCACAACGTGGCTGGGCTAATATATGCCTTCGGGCAGATAGCCCAGTGCCAACCTATGAAGCTATGAACCTATTAGACTAACAGGTAACAGTGATACAGGATGCTAGTTACACTATCAGGTGACAATAATAAAGGACACTCGTCAGACTAAAAGTAACAGTGACACAGGATACTCCTCAGGCTAACAGGTAACAGTGATACAAGATGCTCATCAGACTAAAAGGTAACAGTAATACAGGATACTCATCAGAATAACAGGTAACAGTCATACAAGACACTCCTTAGACTAACAGGTAACAGTGATATAGGACACTGATTAGACTGACAGGTAACAGTGATACAGGATACCCATCAGACTAACAGGTAACAGTGATACAGGACACTCATCAGATTAAAAGTAACAGGATACTTGTTAGACTAACAGGTAACAGTGATACAGGACACTCATCAGACTAAAAGTAACAGGGTACTTTTTAGACTAATGGGTAACATTGATACAGGACACTCGTTAAACTAACAGGTAACAGTGATACAGGATAATTGTCAGATTAACAGTAACACTGATACAAGATACTCAGACTAACAGGAAACAGTACACTAGTCAGACTAACGGATAGCAGTGATACAGGACACTAGTTAGACTAACAGAGAAAAATGATACAGAATACTCATCAGACTAACAGGTAACAGTGATACAGGATAATCATCAGACTAACAGTAACAGTGATACAGGATACTCAGGTTAACAGGTAACAGTGATACATGACACTCGTTAAACAGGTAACACTGATACAGGATACTCCTCAGACTAATATGTAACAGTGATAAAGGATACTCGTTAGACTAACAGTAACAGGGATACAGGACACTAGTTAGACTAACAGGTACCAGTGATACAGGACACTTGTCAAAGTAACAGATAACAGTGATACAGGATACTCATCAGACTAACAGGTAACAGTGACACAGGATACTAGTTAGACAAACAGGTGACAATGATACAGGATAATCATCAGACTAACAGTAATAGTGATACAGGATACTAGTTAGACAAACAGGTGACAATGATACAGGACACTCGTCAGACTAAAAGGTAACAGTGACACAGGATTCTCCTCAGGCTAACAGGTAACAGTGATACAGGATACTCGTCAGACTAACAGGTATCAGTGATACAGGATACACATTAGGCTAACAGTAGCAGTGATACAGGATACTTATCAGGCTAACAGTAACAGTGATACAGGATACTACTTAGACTAACAGGTGACAATGATACAGGACACTCGTTAGAATAACAGGTAACAGTGATACAGGACACTCTTTAGACTAAAAGGTAACAGTGACACAGGACTCTCATCAGACTAACAGGTAACAGTGATACAGGACACTAGTTAGACTAACAGGTAACAGTGATACAGGATACTCATTAGAATAACAGGTAACAGTGATACAGGACACTCTTTAGACTAAAAGGTAACAGTGACACAGGACATTCATTAGACTAACAGGTAACAGTGATACAGGACGCTCGTCAGAGTAACAGGTAACAGTGATACAGGACACTTGTTAGACTAACAGGTAGCAGTGATACAGGACACTCATCAGACTAAAAGGTAACAGTGATAAAGGATACTCCTCAGGCTAACAGGTAACACTGTTACAGGATTCTCATCAGACTAACAGGTAACAGTGATACAGGATACTCATCAGAATAACAGGTAACAGTCATACAGGACACTCTTTAGACTAACAGGTAGCAGTGATACAGGGCACTCATCAGACTAAAAGGTAACAGTGATACAGGATACTCCTCAGGCTAACAGGTAACAGTGATACAGGATACTCAGTATAACAGTAACAGTGATACAGGACACTAGTTAGACTAACAGGTAACAGTGATACAGGATACTCAGTATAACAGTAACAGTGATACAGGGCACTCAGACTAACAGGTAATAGTGATACAGGATACTCTTTAGACTAACAGGTAACAGTGATGCAGGACACTCATCAGACTAACAGGTAACGGTGATACAGGACACTCATTAGTCTAACAGTAAAAGTGATACAGGACACTCGTCAGAGTAACAGGTAACAGTGATACTATATACTTGTTAGGCTAACAATGATACAGGCTACTCTTCAGGCTAACAGTAACAGTGATACAGGATACTAGTTAGACTAACAGGTGACAATGATACAGGACACTCGTCAGACTAAAAGGTAACAGTGACACAGGATACTCCTCAGGCTAACAGGTAACAGTGATACAGAATACTCATCAGACTAACAGGTAACATTGATACAGGATACTCGTTAGGCTAACAGTAGCAGTGATACAGGTTACTCATCAGGCTAACAGTAATAGTGATACAGGACACTAGTTAGACTTACAGGTGACAATGATAAAGGACACTCATCAGACTAACAGGTAACAGTGATACAGGATACTCCTCAGGCTAACAGGTAACAGTGATACAGGATACTACTTAGACTAACAGGTAATAGTGATACAGGACACTCGTCAGAGTAACAGGTAACAGTGATACAGGATACTCGTTAGGCTAACAGTAACAGTGATACAGGATACTCTTCAGACTAACAATAACAGTGATAATGGATTCTAGTTAGACTACCAGGTGACAATGATACAGGACACTCATTAGAATAACAGTAACAGTGATACAGGACACTAGTTAGAATAACAGGTAACAGTGATACAGGACATTCATCACACTAAAAGGTAACAGTGACACATGACACTCATTAGACTAACAGTAACAGTGATACAGGATATTATTCAGGCTAACAGGTGACAATGATACAGGACACTCATTAGACTAACAGGTAACAGTGATACAGGATACTCATTAGGCTAACAGTAACAGTGATACAGGATACTCTTCAGACTAACAGTAACAGTGATAATGGATTCTAGTTAGACTAACAGGTGACAATGATACAGGACACTCATTAGACTAACAGGTAATAGTGATACAGGACACTCATCAGAGTAACAGGTAACAGTGATACAGGATACTCGTTAGGCTAACAGTAACAGTGATACAGGATGCTCTTCAGACTAACAGTAACAGTGATAATGGATTCTAGTTAGACTAACAGGTGACAATGATACAGGACACTCATCAGACTAACAGGTAACAGTGATACAGGATACTCCTCAGGCTAACAGTAACAGTGATACAGGACACTAGTTAGAATAACAGGTAACAGTGATACAGGACAATCATCACACTAAAAGGTAACAGTGACACAGGACACTCATTAGACTAACAGTAACAGTCATACAGGACACTAGTTAGAATAACAGGTAACAGTGATACAGGACACTCTTTAGACTAAAAGGTAACAGTGACACAGGACACTCATTAGACTAACAGGTAACAGTGATATAGGATGCTCGTCAGAGTAACAGGTAACAGTGATACAGGACACTAGTTAGACTAACAGGTAACAGTGATACAGGACACTCAGACTAACAGGTAACAGTGATACAGGATACTCCTCAGGCTAACAGGTAACAGTGATACAGGATTTTCGTCAGACTAACAGGTAACAGTGATACAGGATACTCATCAGAATAACAGGTAACAGTCATACAGGACACTCATTAGACTAACAGGTAGCAGTGATACAGGACACTCATAGGTTCATAGGTTTATACTAGGCTATCTGCCCCAAGGCATTTATAAGCCTAGCCCGAATTTTTGTGGCTTACTGTACCCATTAGTTTGTTGTGCCTCTGTCCAGCAGTGACACAGAGATGATTCCCGGGGTAAACCTACGATCTCCCATCCACAGGTCAAGATTTCTCTTGAACAGAGCCAGCGAGGTGCTATGCCTCACATGGACCGGGACTCTATTCCACAGCATAGGGAGTCTCTGAGTGATAAATCTATCCCTCCAGCATGTCCTATTTATATCCGTGCTAAGGTTTAAGTCGCTTGCTCTAGTGGTTTTGGTGGATTTGGATTTTTTGAGGTGGAGCATGTCCATTAATTCCGGGTTGGACATGGCCTTGTATGTCAGGCACATGTCACCTCTGAGCAGACGGTATGCGACTGAATAGAGCTGGAGTTTCTTCAATCTGGCAGCATATGACAGATTTTGGAGTCCCTTTATCCTTTGGTGAGAAACTTTGGGGTCTCTCCAATTGCTGCAGATGTCGGGCGAGATACATCCCCAATGGGGCATTGTACTCGATCACTGGTCTGATAAGTGAAGAGTACAGGGGAACAATGACCTCACTAGATCTGGATGTGAATCCTTCATGATCAGGTGGGCAATGTAGAAGGTCTTTCTAACCACTTTAGCAACGTGAGTGTCAAAAGAAAGGCCACTGTCAACCTGGGTCCCCAGGTCCCTGATAACCTCTTCTGTGCTTAGTGGATTGCCACCTATATGGTAGCTTGGGGTTACCTTGTTTTTCCCGAAGGGTATGACTATACATTTTTTGGCGTTTAACCTCAGGCCATGGCTCTGGCACCAGCTATCTGTTTCCGTGAGTCCCTTCTGAAGGATATCCGTGTCCGATGCACTTTCCACTATGGCCCAGTTTGCAGTCGCCTGCAAACTTTGTCAGCCAAAGTCCTCCCATGTTGGCCTGTACTTCTGAGAAGTAGATGCACAATAGGGGCCAAGGACCGAGCCCTGTGGGACACCACTTGTGACTGGCTTGGAGTCTGACATAGCGCCAGCAACTCTAACCCTGTGGGTTCTGTCCTTAAGCCAGTTTGCAACCCATCTTGTGACATATGGGTTTACATTTAAGCTGGTAAGTTTTTCTACAATACCCAAGTGGGGTATTGTGTCGAAAGCCTTTGCAAGGTCAAGGTAGGCTGTATGGACTGCCTTTCCCTCATCAATGGCCTTGGTGACTGTTTCAAGAAGTCGACTAAGTTCAAAAGGCATGATCTTCCCTTGACGAAGCCAAACTGGGTCGGGTCCAATGTCTGCAAGTCCCCTATATCTTTGTTTATGAGCTCCATTATGATCCTCTCCATAGCTTTGCAGACTAGACTTGTTAAGCTTATGGGGTAATTACCAGGGTCCGTAGAGGCACCGCCTTTGTGGAGTGGGACCACAGTTGCCGTACTCCACTCCTTGGGCACGTATCCTGTGGTAAGGCTGAGATTAAACAGCTGTCTTATGTGTGGGTTTAATTCCTCATTTAGCTCGTGTAGCACACAGCCGGGGACACCATCCGGTCCCATTGATGCTGTGTTTTTAGCTTTAGAGAGAGCAGCTTTCACCTGCGCATTTGAGATGTCTGGGAGGCTACACTCCGCTGGGATAGTTATCTCTCCTTTAGGGGAGAGGGTGGCGTTGCACTGAACCTGTCTGCCAGTATGTTGGCAACGTCTGTGGGTTCAGTGATTTTTGTATCATTTTGGACTAATTCTCATCAGACTAAAAGGTAACAGTGATACAGGATACTCCTCAGGCTAACAGGTAACAGTGATACAGGATACTCATTAGTCTAACAGTAACAGTGATACAGGACACTAGTTAGACTAACAGGTAACAGTGATACAGGACACTCAGACTAACAGGTAACAGTGATACAGGATACTCCTTAGGCTAACAGGTAACAGTGATACAGGATACTCATTAGTCTAACAGTAACAGTGATACAGGACACTAGTTAGACTAACAGGTAACAGTGATACAGGACACTCAGACTAACAGGTAACAGTGATACAGGATACTCCTCAGGCTAACAGGTAACAGTGCTACAGGATACTCATCAGACTGACAGGTAACAGTGATACAGGACACTTGTCAAACTAACAGGTAACAGTGATGCACGACACTCGTTAGACTAACAGGTAACAGTGATGCAGGATACTCATCAGACTAACAGGTAACAGTGATAGAGGATTCTCCTTAGACTGACAGGTAACAGTGATGCAGGATACTCGTCATTCTGACAGGTAACATTAATACAAGATACTCAGACTAACAGGTAACAGTGATACAGGACACTCATCAGAGTAACAGGTAACAGTGATACAGGATACTCAGACTAACAGGTAACAGTGATACAGGACACTAGTTAGACTAACAGGTAACAGTGATACAGGATACTCATTAGACTAACAGGTAACAGTGATACAGGACACTCATTAGACTAACAGGTAACAGTGATACAGGACACTAGTTAGACTAACATGTAACAGTGATACAGGACACTCATTAGACTAACAGGTAACAGTGATACAGGACACTCATCAGAGTAACAGGTAACAGTGATACAGGATACTCATTAGACTAACAGGTAACAGTGATACAGGACACTCATTAGACTAACAGGTAACAGTGATACAGGACACTCATTAGACTAACAGGTAACAGTGATACAGGACACTCATCAGAGTAACAGGTAACAGTGATACAGGATACTCATTAGACTAACAGGTAGAAGTGATGCAGGATACTTGTCGAACTAACAGGTAACAGTGATACAGGATACTTGTCAGACTAACAGGTAACAGTCATACAGGATACTCGTCAGACTAACAGGTAACAGTCATACAGGATACTCGTCAGACTAACAGTAACAGTGATACAGGATACTAGTTAGATTAACAGGTGACGATGATACAGGACACTCAGACTAACAGATAACAGTGATACAGGACACTCGTTAGACTAACAGGTAACAGTGATACAGGATACTCGTCAGACTAACAAGTAACAGTGATAAAGGATTCTCTTTAGTCTGACAGGTAACAGTGATACAGGATAATCATCAGACTAACAGTAATAGTGATACAGGATACTCAGGTTAACAGGTAACAGTGATACAGGATACTAGTCAGACTAACAGGTAACACTGATACAAGATACTCATCAGACTTACAGGTAACAGTGATACAGGATAATCATCAGACTTACAGGTAACAGTGATACAGGATAATCATCAGACTAACAGTAATAGTGATACAGGATACTCAGGTTAACAGGTAACAGTGATACAGGATACTAGTCAGACTAACAGGTAACACTGATACAAGATACTCATCAGACTTACAGGTAACAGTGATACAGGATAATCATCAGACTAACAGTAATAGTGATACAGGATACTAGTTAGACTAACAGGTGACAATGATACAAGACACTCGTCAGACTAAAAGGTAACAGTGACACAGGATACTTCTCAGGCTAACAGGTAACAGTGATACAGGATACTCATCAGACTAACAGGTAGCAGTGATACAGGATACTTGTCAGAATAACAGGTAACAGTCATACAGGACACTCCTTAGACTAACAGGTAACAGTGATATAGGACACTGATTAGACTGACAGGTAACAGTGATACAGGATATGCGTCAGACTAAGAGGTAACAGTGATACAGGATAATCGTCAGACTAACAGTAACACTGACACAGGATACTCAGACTAACAGGTAACAGTGATACAGGACACTTGTCAGACTAACGGGTAGCAATGATACAGGACATTTGTTAGACTAATAGGTAACAGTGATACAGGGCACTCGTTACACTAACAGGTAATAGTGATACAAGATAATCATCAGACTAACAGTAACACTGACACAGGATACTCAAACTAACAGGTAACAGTGACACAGGACACTAGTCAGACTAACGGGTAGCAGTGATACAGGACACTCGTTAGACTAACAGGTAACAGTGATACAGGATACTCGTCAGACTAACAGGTAACAGTGATACAGGATAATAATCAGACTAACAGTAACAGTGATACAGAATACTCAGACTAACAGGTAACAGTGATACATGACACTCGTCAGACTAACATGTAACAGTGACACAGGATACTCATCAGACTAACAGTAACACTGATACAGGATACTCATTAGACTAATAGGTGACAGTGATACAGGACACTGATTAGATTGACAGGCAACAGTGATACAGGATATTCGTTAGAATAACAGGTAGCAGTGATACAGCATACTCATTAGACACATCTATATCACGTTATCGAAAGTTTACTTAATCGAATCAATAAAGGTCGAACTTTATTGATCAATTAAGTAAAACATCAAATAATGTAAAAAAAATAAATAAAACTAATGCGTGAGGCAGGGGTCAAGTCCTCTTGCACCCCCCACACCCCCCCAATTAAAGATTTCAAATCCGAGACTGCACTACATTGAGGTAAACAGAAATCTCCCCTTACTGAGATTTCCGTTTACTTGCACAATGTTCTTCACTTTCGATATTGTCGTGCCGACAATATCAGACTCAATACTGTCAGCTTATGACAATGTGAAGTAGACCCCATTAGACTAACAGGTAACAGTGATAAACATTGCACAGCTGTTTGATAGAAGGAAGGTTATGCACCAATAACAAGACCTATGAATCTGAGGCCAAGTAAAGTAAAATCCAAGAAACTTTATTGGAAGTAGTAGTACAGGAAGGAAATGAGTAAGAAGTATGGCAGAAAAATAGGAGGGAGGAAAAAGAAAAGGCATAAATAGGGACAGTGAAAATAAAGAGCTAGAAAGTGAGCAAAATTATGAAAGGAACCAGAGTAATGAATTACGTCTTGTGACAGAAGAGGGTGAAAGCGAAGAGTTGACTGGAGTCTAAATGAGGGTTTGGTGGTAACACAAATATGGAGACTGAAAAGAACAGGAGGAGGTTTACCACCAAGGTGAGGCCTGAGGACTACAGTAAGTCCTTGTTTTGCTCAGAGATCTTATTAATACTCCCTTTGTAGACCTCCTAAGTGAGTAAGTTAAATAGTGTTCATAATATCATAAATATCTAAGTGTGCATAATATCATAAATATGTAAGTGTGCGTAATATAAATATCTAAGTGTACATAATATCATAAATATCTTAAACATTTTGCCGCATGACTTTCAGTAAAGCTCATATGACTGTGTTCCTGTTCTTACAGATAATAATAGTATTAATGACTTTATCATTACTGGAAGAATCTAGAAATTTCCTAGGAGGAACATATCCATTGGCACTGACTGTTAACCTCATGGTCATTCCTAACATCTTTTTGGGTATTTTTCACACTCTGCTTTCATGCAACATTAATACAATTAAACTTACAGTTAAAGATATCCATTATGTCACCTGCAGATGTCTGTAAATCATTCTGTAATTGCATAATATGAATCCTCTTAATTATAATAGATGTATCAAAAACAGGCCAATATATTGGCTTGTTTTAGTTGCACTTCCAAGGCCAAAGCCTGAAACATTAACTTGTATATATAATCAAATACAGTGATTTTAGTTTGTGCCTGAATACATCAGAAGAGTGCATAGAGATAAGATGCATTATTAGATTCAACTATTTAAAAAAGTTTATGACTGCACATTGCACTGTACGCCAGTATAAAGATTAAATATCATATTCTTGCCTTTAATCACATTTTATTATGAAAATAAAAATACAACGTAGGTTCTGAACTAATTACTTGGCTTACAGTCCAGGGAACCAATGAGGAGTCTAGCCTAAATTCCCAGTTCTCCCCAAACACTTTCTGGTTAAAACATGCTAAATGTTATACAACAGACAAATGGGGGCTTAGGAAATCCAACCCTGTACCACAAGAATGACAGCTCACAGCCTGTACCGTCTGCTGCAGCTCTGTTTTCCTTTATGACTGAATATCAGATAATTCACAGTATGGAACAAAAAAGAATAATGAACCCCTCCAAGTAACTTTACTACACACATATGGTTCTCATGAATTTCCAAGCATTTCATTCCATCCAGAATTCTTGCCATAGACTGAAGAAAAGAAATGTATGTTTTGTAGGAAGAAAAGCAATACTTGTTATTACAAAATGACAAGCATAAAATAAATGAAAGGGAGTTAACCACTTCAAGTTTTACTCACCCAAAACACTGTCCATATTTCAAGAAATACACTGTATCATAACAAATCAACTATATTCTAATGCACCCGTAGTGTATCACTCTTTTAGATGTTATGTGTCTGATGTAGAAACATAATATGTAAAAAAATGACAACTTGCCTCTTTTGTCCAGATCACAAGAAGTTTTATATATCATAATAATGCAATCCTACAGTGGTGGAGTTTTATTGTGTCATTGTTTAGTTACTATGCTTCTGATTCAGAAACAAGAAATAAATGATGCAGAGGACCATGATTTTTTTTTCTCATATGAGCAATGATCTAGATGGCTGTTTAACCTAATAAGAGGAAAACAAAAAGCAGGACATCACTTTCAGAATGTAGCTGGATCACACCTGAGGGCCCAGACATTACCTTCAGCTATTCAGTGTCTGTTGCAGATCTGGGGCCCAGACATTACCTTCAGCTATTCTGTGTCTGTTGCAGATCTGGGGGCCCCGACATTACCTTCAGCTATTCAGTGTCTGTTGCCGATCTGGAGACCCAGACATTACCTTCAGCTATTCGGTGTCTGTTGCAGATCTGGAGACCCAGACATTACCTTCAGCTATTCAATGTCTGTTGCAGATCTGGGGGACCAGACATTACCTTTGGCTATTTGGTGTCTGTTGCAGATCTGGGGGCCCAGATATTACCTTCGACTACTCAGTGTCTGTTTCCGATCTGGAGACCCAGACATTACCTTCAGCTATTCAGTGTCTGTTGCAGATCTGGGGAGCCAGACATTACCTTCAGTTATTCGACATCTGTTGCAGATCTGGGGGCCCAGACATTACCTTCAGCTATTCGGTGTCTGTTGCAGATCTGGAGACCCAGACATTACCTTCAGCTATTCGGTGTCTATTGCAGATCTGGGGACGCAGACATTACCTTCAGTTATTTGGTGTCTGTTACAAATCTGGGGGCCCAGACATTACCTTCAGTTATTCAGTGTCTATTGCAGATCTGGGGGCCCAGACATTATCTTCAGCTATTCAGTGTCTGTTGCAGATCTGGGGACCCAGACATTACCTTCAGTTATTCGGTGTCTGTTGCAGATCTGGGGGCCCAGACATTACCTTCAGTTATTTGGTGTCTGTTGCAGATCTGGCAGCCCAGACATTACCTTCAGCTATTCAGTGTCATTTGCCGATCTGGAGACCCAGACATTGCCATCAGCTATTTGGTGTCTGTTGCACATCAGATATTACTTTCAGCTATTCGGTGTCTGTTGCAGATCTGGGGGCCAAGACATTACCTTTAGCTATTCAGTGTCTGTGCAGATCTGGGGGCCCAGACATTACCTTCAGCTATTCAGTGTCTGTTACAGATCTGGGGGCCCAGACATTACCTTCAGCTATACAGTGTCTGTTGCTCTCTTTTTATGATTATCTAAAATGCACGGCTGCTTCTGCTACTGTTACTGGCAAAACAATGCTGCCTGCTGCCTTGCAGTTGAGTTCAGCAGTTTCACTAGTGTACACTGTTCTACTTCTGTGAATATTCAGAAATGACTGAGAGGGACACAACATTCCCCCACAGCCAAGTGTACAGTTAGTCAACTAGTCCAACTGCCAGCTCCATAGCATCGGTATTCTGCTTCTCTTCCCTGGTACCCCTCACCTGACTGACTTTAAACAAAACATAAATAGCAGTTACTCAGTGCTCCCCCCTCACTAACTTCAATCCAAACAAAACGCAAATGGAAGTTACTCAGTGTTCCCTCCTCACTAACTTCAAACAAAACAAAATGTAAATGGCAGTTACTCAGTGCTCCCTCCTCACTAACTTCAAACAAAACATAAATGTTAGTTACTCAGTGCTCCCTTCTCACTAACTTCAAACAAAACGTAAATGGTAGTTACTCAGTGCTCCCTCCTCACTAACTTCAAAGAAAACAAAACATAAATGGTAGTTACTCAGTGCTCCCTTCTCACTAACTTAAACAAAATAAAACATAAATGTTAGTTACTCAGTGCTTCATTCTCACTAACTTCAAACAAAACAAAACATAAATGGTAGTTACTCAGTGCTCTCTCCTCACTAACTTCAAACAAAACAAAACGTAAATGGTAGTTACTCAGTGCTCCCTCCTCAGTAACTTCAAACAAAACAAAACATAAATGTTAGTTACTCAGTGCTCCCTCCTCACTATCTTCACACAAAACAAAATGTAAATGGCAGTTACTCAGTGCTCCCTTCTCACTAACTTCAAACAAAACAAAACAGAAATGGTAGTTACTCAGTGCTCCCTCCTCACTAACTTCAAACAAAACATAAATGTTAGTTACTCAGTGCTCCCTTCTCACTAACGTCAAACAAAACAAAACAAAACATAAATGGTAGTTACTCATAGCTCCCTTCTCAATAACTTCAAACAAAACAAAACGTAAATGGTAGTTACTCAGTGCTCCCTCCTCACTAACTTCAAACCAAACAAAACATAAATGGTAGTTACTCAGTGCTCCCTCCTTACTAACTTCAAACCAAACAAAAAATAAATGGTAGTTACTCAGTGCTCCCTCCTCACTAACTTCAAACCAAACATAATATAAATGGTAGTTACTCAGTGCTCCCTCCTCACTAACTTTAAACAAAGCAAAACATAAATGGTAGACAACTCAGTGCTCCCTCCACACTAACTTCAAACAAAACAAAACATAAATGTTAGTTACTCAGTGCTACCACCTCACTAACTTGAAACAAAACAAAACATAAATGGTAGTTAGTGCTCCCTCCTCACTAACTTCAAACAAACAAAACATAAATGGTAGTTGCTCAGTGCCCCCTCCTCACTAACTTTAAACAAAACAAAACATAAATGGTAGTCACTCAGTGCTCCCTCCTTACTAACTTCAAACAAAACAAAATATAAATGTTAGTTACTCATTGCTCCCTCCTCAATAACTTCAAACAAAACAAAGCATAAATGGTAGTTACTCGGTGCTCCCTCCTCACTAACTTCAAACAAAACAAAACGTAAATGGTAGTTACTCAGTGCTCCCTCCTCACTAACTTCAAACAAAACAAAACATAAATGCTAGTTACTCAGTGCTCCCTTCTCAGTAACTTCAAACAAAACAAAACGTAAATGGTAGTTACTCAGTGCTCCCTCCTCACTAACTTCAAACCAAACAAAACATAAATGGTAGTTACTCAGTGCTCCCTCCTCACTAACTTGAAACAAAACAAAACATAAATGGTAGTTACTCAGTGCTCCCTCCTTACTAACTTCAAACCAAACAAAACATAAATGGTAGTTACTCAGTGCTCCCTCCTCACTAACTTTAAATAAAACAAAACATAAATGGTAGTTACTCTGTGCTCCCTCCTCACTAACTTCAAACAAAACAAAACATAAATGTTAGTTACTCAGTGCTCCATCCTCACTAACTTCAAACAAATCAAAGCATAAATGTTAGTTACTTGGTGCTCCCTCCTCACTAACTTGAAACAAAACAAAACATAAATGGTAGTTACTCAGTGCTCCCTTCTCACTAACCTCAAACAAAACCAAATGTAAATGCTAGTTACTCAGTGCTCCCTCCTCACTAACTTCAAACAAAACAAAACATAAATGGTAGTTACTCAGTGCTCCCTCCTTACTAACTTCAAACCAAACAAAACATAAATGGTAGTTACTCAGTGCTCCTTCCTCACTAACTTCAAACCAAACATAATATAAATGGTAGTTACTCAGTGCTCCCTCCTCACTAACTTTAAACAAAGCAAAACATAAATGGTAGTCCACTCAGTGCTCCCTCCACACTAACTTCAAACAAAACAAAACATAAATGTTAGTTACTCAGTGCTCCCACCTCACTAACTTGAAACAAACATAAATGGTAGTTAGTGCTCCCTCCTCACTAACTTCAAACCAAACAAAACATAAATGGTAGTTGCTCAGTGCCCCCTCCTCACTAACTTAACAAAACAAAACATAAATGGTAGTCACTCAGTGCTACCTCCTCACTAACTTCAAACAAAACAAAACATAAATGTTAGTTACTCATTGCTCCCTCCTCAATAACTTCAAACAAAACAAAGCATAAATGTTAGTAACTCGGTGCTCCCTCCTCACTAACATGAAACAAAACAAAACATAAATGGTAGTTACTCAGTACTCCCTCCTCACTAACTTCAAACAAAACATAAATGTTAGTTACTCAGTGCTCCCTTCTCACTAACATCAAACAAAACAAAACAAAACATAAATGGTAGTTACTCGGTGCTCCCTTCTCACTAACTTCAAACAAAACAAAATGTAAATGGTAGTTACTCAGTGCTCCCTCCTCACTAACTTCAAACAAAACAAAACATAAATGGTAGTTACTCAGTGCTCCCTCCTTACTAACTTCAAACAAAACAAAACATAAATGTTAGTTACTCAGTGCTCCCTCCTCACTAGCTTCAAATAAAAAAAAACATAAATGGTAGTTACTCAGTGCTCCCTCCTCACTAACTTCAAACAAAACAAAACATAAATGTTAGTTACTAAGTGCTCCCTCCTCACTAACTTCAAACAAATCAAAGCATAAATGTTAGTTACTCGGTTCTCCCTCCTCACTAACTTGAAAAAAAAAAACATAAATGGTAGTTACTCAGTGCTCCCTCCTCACTAACTTCAAACCAAACAAAACATAAATGGTAGTTACTCAGTGCTCCCTCCTCACTAACTTCAAACAAAACAAAACATAAATGGTAGTTACTCAGTGCTCCCTCTTCAGTAACTTCAAACAAATCAAAGCATAAATGTTAGTTACTCGGTGCTCCCTCCTCACTAACTTGAAACAAAACAAAACATAAATGGTAGTTACTCAGTGCTCCCTTCTCACTAACCTCAAACAAAACCAAACGTAAATGCTAGTTACTCAGTGCTCCCTCCTCACTAACTTCAAACAAAACAAAACATAAATGGTAGTTACTCAGTGCTCCCTCCTTACTAACTTCAAACCAAACAAAACATAAATGGTAGTTACTCAGTGCTCCTTCCTCACTAACTTCAAACCAAACATAATATAAATGGTAGTTACTCAGTGCTCCATCCTCACTAACTTTAAACAAAGCAAAACATAAATGGTAGTCCACTCAGTGCTCCCTCCACACTAACTTCAAACAAAACAAAACATAAATGTTAGTTACTCAGTGCTCCCACCTCACTAACTTGAAACAAAACAAAACATAAATGGTAGTTAGTGCTCCCTCCTCACTAACTTCAAACCAAACAAAACATAAATGGTAGTTGCTCAGTGCCCCCTCCTCACTAACTTTAAACAAAACAAAACATAAATGGTAGTCACTCAGTGCTCCCTCCTCACTAACTTCAAACAAAACAAAACATAAATGTTAGTTACTCATTGCTCCCTCCTCAATAACTTCAAACAAAACAAAGCATAAATGGTAGTTAATTGGTGCTCCCTCCTCACTAACTTGAAACAAAACAAAACATAAATGGTAGTTACTCAGTACTCCCTCCTCACTAACTTCAAACAAAACATAAATGTTAGTTACTCAGTGCTCCCTTCTCACTAACGTCAAACAAAACAAAACAAAACATAAATGGTAGTTACTCCGTGCTCCCTTCTCACTAACTTCAAACAAAACAAAACGTAAATGGTAGTTACTCAGTACTCCCTCCTCACTAACTTCAAACAAAACTCAATGTAAATGGTAGTTACTCAGTGCTCCCTCCTTACTAACGTCAAACAAAACAAAACATAAATGTTAGTTACTCAGTGCTCCCTCCTCACTAGCTTCAAACCAAACAAAACATAAATGGTAGTTACTCAGTGCTCCCTCCTCACTAACTTCAAACAAATCAAAGCATAAATGTTAGTTACTCGGTTCTCCCTCCTCACTAACTTGAAAAAAAACAAAACATAAATGGTAGTTACTCAGTGCTCCCTCCTCACTAACTTCAAACCAAACAAAACATAAATGGTAGTTACTCAGTGCTCCCTCCTCACTAACTTCAAACAAAACAAAACATAAATGGTAGTTACTCAGTGCTCCCTCTTCACTAACTTCAAACAAATCAAAGCATAAATGTTAGTTACTCGGTGCTCCCTCCTCACTAACTTGAAACAAAACAAAACATAAATGGTAGTTACTCAGTGCTCCCTTCTCACTAACCTCAAACAAAACCAAACGTAAATGCTAGTTACTCAGTGCTCCCTCCTCACTAACTTCAAACAAAATAAAACATAAATGGTAGTTACTCAGTGCTCCCTCCTTACTAACTTCAAACCAAACAAAACATAAATGGTAGTTACTCAGTGCTCCTTCCTCACTAACTTCAAACCAAACATAATATAAATGGTAGTTAGTGCTCCCTCCTCACTAACTTTAAACAAAACAAAACATAAATGGTAGTCCACTCAGTGCTCCTTCCACACTAACTTCAAACAAAACAAAACATAAATGTTAGTTACTCAGTGCTCCCACCTCACTAACTTGAAACAAAACAAAACATAAATGGTAGTTACTCAGTGCTCCCTCCTCACTAACTTCAAACCAAACATAATATAAATGGTAGTTACTCAGTGCTCCCTCCTCACTAACTTTAAACAAAGCAAAACATAAATGGTAGTTACTCAGTGCTCCCTTCTCACTAACCTCAAACAAAACCAAACGTAAATGCTAGTTACTCAGTGCTCCATCCTCACTAACTTCAAACAAAACAAAACATAAATGGTAGTTACTCAGTGCTCCCTCCTCACTAACTTCAAACCAAACAAAACATAAATGGTAGTTACTTAGTGCTCCCTCCTCACTAACTTATAATAAAACAAAACATAAATGGTAGTTACTCAGTGCTCCCTCCTCACTAACTTCAAACAAAACAAACCATAAATGTTAGTTATTCAGTGCTCCATCCTCACTAACTTCAAACAAATCAAAGCATAAATGTTAGTTACTCGGTGCTCCCTCCTCACTAACTTGAAACAAAACAAAACATAAATGGTAGTTACTCAGTGCTCCCTCCTCACTAACCTCAAACCAAACATAATATAAATGGTAGTTACTCAGTGCTCCCTCCTCACTAACTTTAAACAAAGCAAAACATAAATGGTAGTCACTCAGTGCTCCCTCCTCACTAACTTCAAACAAAACAAAACATAAATGTTAGTTACTCAGTGCTCCCTCCTCACTAACTTGAAACAATACAAAACATAAATGGTAGTTACTCAGTGCTCCCTCCTCACTAACTTCAAACCAAACAAAACATAAATGGTAGTTGCTCAGTGCTCCCTCCTCACTAACTTTAAACAAAACAAAACATAAATGGTAGTCACTCAGTGCTCCGTCCTCACTAACTTTAAACAAAACAAAATGTAAATGATAGTTACTCCGGGCTCCCTCCTCACTAACTTCAAACAAATCAAAGCAAAAATGTTAGTTGCTCAGTGCTCCCTTCTCACTAACTTGAAACAAAACAAAACATAAATGGTAGTTACTCAGTGCTCCCTCCTCACTAACTTCAAACCAAACATAATATAAATGGTAGTTACTCAGTGCTCCCTCCTCACTAACTTTAAACAAAGCAAAACATAAATGGTAGTCACTCAGTGCTCCCTCCTCACTAACTTCAAACCAAACAAAACATAAATGGTAGTTACTCAGTGCTCCCTCCTCACTAACTTCAAATAAAACAAAACATAAATGGTAGTTACTCAGTGCTCCCTCCTCACTAACTTCAAACAAAACAAAACATAAATGTTAGTTACTCAGTGCTCCATCCTCACTAACTTCAAACAAATCAAAGCATAAATGTTAGTTACTCGGTGCTCCCTCCTCACTAACTTGAAACAAAACAAAACATAAATGGTAGTTACTCAGTGCTCCCTCCTCACTAACTTCAAACCAAACATAATATAAATGGTAGTTACTCAGTGCTCCCTCCTCACTAACTTTAAACAAAGCAAAACATAAATGGTAGTAACTCAGTGCTCCCTCCTCACTAACTTCAAACAAAACAAAACATAAATGTTAGTTACTCAGTGCTCCCTCCTCACTAACTTGAAACAATACAAAACATAAATGGTAGTTACTCAGTGCTCCCTCCTCACTAACTTCACACCAAATATAATATAAATGGTAGTTACTCAGTGCTCCCTCCTCACTAACTTTAAACAAAGCAAAACATAAATGGTAGTTACTCAGTGCTCCCTTCTCACTAACCTCAAACAAAACCAAACGTAAATGCTAGTTACTCAGTGCTCCCTCCTCACTAACTTCAAACAAAACAAAACATAAATGGTAGTTACTCAGTGCTCCCTCCTCACTAACTTCAAACCAAACAAAACATAAATGGTAGTTGCTCAGTGCTCCCTCCTCACTAACTTTAAACAAAAGAAAACATAAATGGTAGTCACTCAGTGCTCCCTCCTCACTAACTTCAAACAAAACAAAACATAAATGTTAGTTACTCATTGCTATCTCCTCAATAACTTCAAACAAAACAAAGCATAAATGTTAGTTACTCGGTGCTCCCTCCTCACTAACTTGAAACAAAACAAAACATAAATGGTAGTTACTCAGTGCTCCCTCCTCACTAACTTTAAACAAAACAAAATGTAAATGGTAGTTACTCAGTGCTCCCTCCTCACTAACTTCAAACCAAACATAATATAAATGGTAGTTACTCAGTGCTCCCTCCTCACTAACTTTAAACAAAGCAAAACATAAATGGTAGTCACTCAGTGCTCCCTCCTCACTAACTTCAAACAAAACAAAACATAAATGTTAGTTACTCAGTGCTCCCTCCTCACTAACTTGAAAACAATACAAAACATAAATGGTAGTTACTCAGTGCTCCCTCCTCACTAACTTCAAACCAAACAAAACATAAATGGTAGTTGCTCAGTGCTCCCTCCTCACTAACTTTAAACAAAACAAAACATAAATGGTAGTCACTCAGTGCTCCCTCCTCACTAACTTCAAACAAAACAAAACATAAATGTTAGTTACTCATTGCTATCTCCTCAATAACTTCAAACAAAACAAAGCATAAATGTTAGTTACTCGGTGCTCCCTCCTCACTAACTTTAAACAAAACAAAATGTAAATGGTAGTTACTCTGGGCTCCCTCCTCACTAACTTCAAACAAATCAAAGCATAAATGTTAGTTACTCAGTGCTCCCTTCTCACTAACGTCAAACAAAAAAACAACAAAACATAAATGGTAGTTACTCAGTGCTCCCTTTTCACTTACTTCAAACAAAACAAAACATAAATGGTAGTTACTCAGTGCTCCCTCCTCACTAACTTCAAACAAAACAAAACAAAAATGTTAGTTACTCAGTGCTCCCTCCTCACTAACTTCAAACAAATCAAAGCATAAATGGTAGTTACTCAGTGCTCCCTTCTCACTTACCTCAAACAAAACCAAACGTAAATGCTAGTTACTCAGTGCTCCCTTCTCACTAACTTAAACAAAATAAAACATAAATGTTAGTTACTCAGTGCTTCATTCTCACTAACTTCAAACAAAACAAAACATAAATGGTAGTTACTCAGTGCTCTCTCCTCACTAACTTCAAACAAAACAAAACGTAAATGGTAGTACTCAGTGCTCCCTCCTCAGTAACTTCAAACAAAACAAAACATAAATGTTAGTTACTCAGTGCTCCCTCCTCACTATCTTCATACAAAACAAAATGTAAATGGCAGTTACTCAGTGCTCCCTTCTCACTAACTTCAAACAAAACAAAACAGAAATGGTAGTTACTCAGTGCTCCCTCCTCACTAACTTCAAACAAAACATAAATGTTAGTTACTCATTGCTATCTCCTCAATAACTTCAAACAAAACAAAGCATAAATGTTAGTTACTCGGTGCTCCCTCCTCACTAACTTGAAACAAAACAAAACATAAATGGTAGTTACTCAGTGCTCCCTCCTCACTAACTTTAAACAAAACAAAATGTAAATGGTAGTTACTCTGGGCTCCCTCCTCACTAACTTCAAACAAATCAAAGCATAAATGTTAGTTACTCAGTGCTCCCTTCTCACTAACGTCAAACAAAAAAACAACAAAACATAAATGGTAGTTACTCAGTGCTCCCTTTTCACTTACTTCAAACAAAACAAAACATAAATGGTAGTTACTCAGTGCTCCCTCCTCACTAACTTCAAACAAAACAAAACAAAAATGTTAGTTACTCAGTGCTCCCTCCTCACTAACTTCAAACAAATCAAAGCATAAATGGTAGTTACTCAGTGCTCCCTTCTCACTTACCTCAAACAAAACCAAACGTAAATGCTAGTTACTCAGTGCTCCCTTCTCACTAACTTAAACAAAATAAAACATAAATGTTAGTTACTCAGTGCTTCATTCTCACTAACTTCAAACAAAACAAAACATAAATGGTAGCTACTCAGTGCTCTCTCCTCACTAACTTCAAACAAAACAAAACGTAAATGGTAGTTACTCAGTGCTCCCTCCTCACTAACTTCAAACAAAACAAAACATAAATGTTAGTTACTCAGTGCTCCCTCCTCACTATTTTCATACAAAACAAAATGTAAAATGGCAGTTACTCAGTGCTCCCTTCTCACTAACTTCAAACAAAACAAAACATAAATGGTAGTTACTCAGTGCTCCCTCCTCACTAACTTCAAACAAAACATAAATGTTAGTTACTCAGTGCTCCCTTCTCACTAACGTCAAACAAAACAAAACAAAACATAAATAGTAGTTACTCATAGCTCCCTTCTCACTAACTTCAAACAAAACAAAACGTAAATGGTAGTTACTCAGTGCTCCCTCCTCACTAACTTCAAACCAAACAAAACATAAATGGTAGTTACTCAGTGCTCCCTCCTTACTAAGTTCAAACCAAACAAAACATAAATGGTAGTTACTCAGTGCTCCTTCCTCACTAACTTCAAACCAAACATAATATAAATGTTAGTTACTCAGTGCTCCCTCCTCACTAACTTCAAACAAATCAAAGCATAAATGGTAGTTACTCGGTGCTCCCTCCTCACTAACTTGAAACAAAACAAAACCTAAATGGTAGTTACTCAGTGCTCCATCCTCACTAACTTCAAACAAATCAAAGCATAAATGTTAGTTACTCGGTGCTCCCTCCTCACTAACTTGAAACAAAACAAAACATAAATGGTAGTTACTCAGTGCTCCCTCCTCACTAACTTCAAACCAAACATAATAAAAATGATAGTTACTCAGTGCTCCCTCCTCACTAACTTTAAACAAAGCAAAACATAAATGGTAGTTACTCAGTGCTCCCTTCTCACTAACCTCAAACAAAACCAAACGTAAATGCTAGTTACTCAGTGCTCTCTCCTCACTAACTTCAAACAAAACAAAACATAAATGGTAGTTACTCAGTGCTCCCTCCTCACTAACTTCAAACCAAACAAAACATAAATGGTAGTTACTCAGTGCTCCCTCCTCACTAACTTCAAATAAAACAAAACATAAATGGTAGTTACTCAGTGCTCCCTCCTCACTAACTTTAAACAAAGCAAAACATAAATGGTAGTTACTCAGTGCTCCCTTCTCACTAACCTCAAATAAAACCAAACGTAAATGCTAGTTACTCAGTGCTCCCTCCTCACTAACTTCAAACAAAACAAAACATAAATAGTAGTTACTCATAGCTCCCTTCTCACTAACTTCAAATAAAACAAAACATAAATGGTAGATACTCAGTGCTCCCTCCTCACTAACTTCAAACCAAACAAAACATAAATGGTAGTTACTCAGTGCTCCCTCCTTACTAACTTCAAACCAAACAAAACATAAATGGTAGTTACTCAGTGCTCCCTCCTCACTAACTTCAAACCAAACATAATATAAATGGAAGTTACTCAGTGCTCCCTCCTCACTAACTTTAAACAAAGCAAAACATAAATGGTAGTCCACTCAGTGCTCCCTCCACACTAACTTCAAACAAAACAAAACATAAATGTTAGTTACTCAGTGCTACCACCTCACTAACTTGAAACAAAACAAAACATAAATGGTAGTTGGTGCTCCCTCCTCACTAACTTCAAACCAAACAAAACATAAATGGTAGTTGCTCAGTGCCCCCTCCTCACTAACTTTAAACAAAACAAAACATAAATGGTAGTCACTCAGTGCTCCCTCCTTACTAACTTCAAACAAAACAAAACATAAATGTTAGTTACTCATTGCTCCCTCCTCAATAACTTCAAACAAAACAAAGAATAAATGGTAGTTACTCGGTGCTCCCTCCTCACTAACTTCAAACAAAACAAAACGTAAATGGTAGTTACTCAGTGCTCCCTCCTCACTAACTTCAAACAAAACAAAACATAAATGCTAGTTACTCAGTGCTCCCTTCTCAGTAACTTCAAACAAAACAAAACGTAAATGGTAGTTACTCAGTGCTCCCTCCTCACTAACTTCAAACCAAACAAAACATAAATGCTAGTTACTCAGTGCTCCCTCCTCACTAACTTCAAACAAAACAAAACATAAATGGTAGTTACTCAGTGCTCCCTCCTTACTAACTTCAAACCAAACAAAACATAAATGGTAGTTACTCAGTGCTCCCTCCTCACTAACTTTAAATAAAACAAAACATAAATGGTAGTTACTCTGTGCTCCCTCCTCACTAACTTCAAACAAAACAAAACATAAATGTTAGTTACTCAGTGCTCCATCCTCACTAACTTCAAACAAATCAAAGCATAAATGTTAGTTACTCGGTGCTCCTCCTCACTAACTTGAAACAAAACAAAGCATAAATGGTAGTTACTCAGTGCTCCTTCCTCACTAACTTCAAACCAAACATAATATAAATGGTAGTTACTCAGTGCTCCCTCCTCACTAACTTTAAACAAAGCAAAACATAAATGGTAGTCCACTCAGTGCTCCCTCCACTCTAACTTCAAACAAAACAAAACATAAATGTTAGTTACTCAGTGCTCCCACCTCACTAACTTGAAACAAACATAAATGGTAGTTAGTGCTCCCTCCTCACTAACTTCAAACCAAACAAAACATAAATGGTAGTTGCTCAGTGCTCCCTCCTCACTAACTTTACAAAACAAAACATAAATGGTAGTCTCTCAGTGCTACCTCCTCACTAACTTCAAACAAAACAAAACATAAATGTTAGTTACTCATTGCTCCCTCCTCAATAACTTCAAACAAAACAAAGCATAAATGTTAGTAACTCGGTGCTCCCTCCTCACTAACATGAAACAAAACAAAACATAAATGGTAGTTACTCAGTACTCCCTCCTCACTAACTTCAAACAAAACATAAATGTTAGTTACTCAGTGCTCCCTTCTCACTAACATCAAACAAAACAAAACAAAACATAAATGGTAGTTACTCGGTGCTCCCTTCTCACTAACTTCAAACAAAACAAAATGTAAATGGTAGTTACTCAGTGCTCCCTCCTCACTAACTTCAAACAAAACAAAACATAAATGGTAGTTACTCAGTGCTCCCTCCTTACTAACTTCAAACAAAACAAAACATAAATGTTAGTTACTCAGTGCTCCCTCTTCACTAGCTTTAAATCAAAACAAACATAAATGGTAGTTACTCAGTGCTCCCTCCTCACTAACTTCAAACAAAACAAAACATAAATGTTAGTTACTCAGTGCTCCCTCCTCACTAACTTCAAACAAATCAAAGCATAAATGTTAGTTACTCGGTTCTCCCTCCTCACTAACTTGAAAAAAAACAAAACATAAATGGTAGTTACTCAGTGCTCCCTCCTCACTAACTTCAAACCAAACAAAACATAAATGGTAGTTTCTCAGTGCTCCCTCCTCACTAACTTCAAACAAAACAAAACATAAATGGTAGTTACTCAGTGCTCCCTCTTCACTAACTTCAAACAAATCAAAGCATAAATGTTAGTTACTCGGTGCTCCCTCCTCACTAACTTGAAACAAAACAAAACATAAATGGTAGTTACTCAGTGCTCCCTTCTCACTAACCTCAAACAAAACCAAACGTAAGTGCTAGTTACTCAGTGCTCCCTCCTCACTAACTTCAAACCAAACAAAACATAAATGGTAGTTACTCAGTGCTCCTTCCTCACTAACTTCAAACCAAACATAATATAAATGGTAGTTACTCAGTGCTCCCTCCTCACTAACTTTAAACAAAGCAAAACATAAATGGTAGTCCACTCAGTGCTCCCTCCACACTAACTTCAAACAAAACAAAACATAAATGTTAGTTACTCAGTGCTCCCACCTCACTAACTTGAAACAAAACAACACATAAATGGTAGTTAGTGCTCCCTCCTCACTAACTTCAAACCAAACAAAACATAAATGGTAGTTGCTCAGTGCCCCTCCTCACTAACTTTAAACAAAACAAAACATAAATGGTAGTCACTCAGTGCTCCCTCCTCACTAACTTCAAACAAAACAAAACATAAATGTTAGTTACTCATTGCTCCCTCCTCAATAACTTCAAACGAAACAAAGCATAAATGGTAGTTACTCGGTGCTCCCTCCTCACTAACTTGAAACAAAACAAAACATAAATGGTAGTTACTCAGTACTCCCTCCTCACTAACTTCAAACAAAACATAAATGTTAGTTACTCAGTGCTCCCTTCTCACTAACGTCAAACAAAACAAAACAAAACATAAATGGTAGTTACTCAGTGCTCCCTTCTCACTAACTTCAAACAAAACAAAACGTAAATGGTAGTTACTCAGTACTCCCTCCTCACTAACTTCAAAAAAAACTCAATGTAAATGGTAGTTACTCAGTGCTCCCTCCTTACTAACGTCAAACAAAACAAAACATAAATGTTAGTTACTCAGTGCTCCCTCCTCACTTGCTTCAAACCAAACAAAACATAAATGGTAGTTACTCAGTGCTCCCTCCTCACTAACTTCAAACAAAACAAAACATAAATGTTAGTTACTCAGTGCTCCCTCCTCACTAACTTCAAACAAATCAAAGCATAAATGGTAGTTACTCGGTGCTCCCTCCTCACTAACTTGAAACAAAACAAAACCTAAATGGTAGTTACTCAGTGCTCCATCCTCACTAACTTCAAACAAATCAGCATAAATGTTAGTTACCGGTGCTCCCTCCTCACTAACTTGAAACAAAACAAAACATAAATGGTAGTTACTCAGTGCTCCCTCCTCACTAACTTCAAACCAAACATAATATAAATGATAGTTACTCAGTGCTCCCTCCTCACTAACTTTAAACAAAGCAAAACATAAATGGTAGTTACGCAGTGCTCCCTTCTCACTAACCTCAAACAAAACCAAACATAAATGCTAGTTACTCAGTGCTCTCTCCTCACTAACTTCAAACAAAACAAAACATAAATGGTAGTTACTCAGTGCTCCCTCCTCACTAACTTCAAACCAAACAAAACATAAATGGTAGTTACTCAGTGCTCCCTCCTCACTAACTTCAAATAAAACAAAACATAAATGGTAGTTACTCAGTGCTCCCTCCTCACTAACTTTAAACAAAGCAAAACATAAATGGTAGTTACTCAGTGCTCCCTTCTCACTAACCTCAAACAAAACCAAACGTAAATGCTAGTTACTCAGTGCTCCCTCCTCACTAACTTCAAACAAAACAAAACATAAATAGTAGTTACTCATAGCTCCCTTCTCACTAACTTCAAATAAAACAAAACATAAATGGTAGTTACTCAGTGCTCCCTCCTCACTAACTTCAAACCAAACAAAACATAAATGGTAGTTACTCAGTGCTCCCTCCTTACTAACTTCAAACCAAACAAAACATAAATGGTAGTTACTCAGTGCTCCCTCCTCACTAACTTCAAACCAAACATAATATAAATGGTAGTTACTCAGTGCTCCCTCCTCACTAACTTTAAACAAAGCAAAACATAAATGGTAGTCCACTCAGTGCTCCCTCCACACTAACTTCAAACAAAACAAAACATAAATGTTAGTTACTCAGTGCTACCACCTCACTAACTTGAAACAAAACAAAACATAAATGGTAGTTGGTGCTCCCTCCTCACTAACTTCAAACCAAACAAAACATAAATGGTAGTTGCTCAGTGCCCCCTCCTCACTAACTTTAAACAAAACAAAACATAAATGGTAGTCACTCAGTGCTCCCTCCTTACTAACTTCAAACAAAACAAAACATAAATGTTAGTTACTCATTGCTCCCTCCTCAATAACTTCAAACAAAACAAAGCATAAATGGTAGTTACTCTGTGCTCCCTCCTCACTAACTTCAAACAAAACAAAACGTAAATGGTAGTTACTCAGTGCTCCCTCCTCACTAACTTCAAACAAAACAAAACATAAATGCTATTTACTCAGTGCTCCCTTCTCAGTAACTTCAAACAAAACAAAACGTAAATGGTAGTTACTCAGTGCTCCCTCCTTACTAACTTCAAACCAAACAAAACATAAATGGTAGTTACTCAGTGCTCCCTCCTCACTAACTTTAAATAAAACAAAACATAAATGGTAGTTACTCTGTGCTCCCTCCTCACTAACTTCAAACAAAACAAAACATAAATGTTAGTTACTCAGTGCTCCATCCTCACTAACTTCAAACAAATCAAAGCATAAATGTTAGTTACTTGGTGCTCCCTCCTCACTAACTTGAAACAAAACAAAGCATAAATGGTAGTTACTCAGTGCTCCTTCCTCACTAACTTCAAACCAAACATAATATAAATGGTAGTTACTCAGTGCTCCCTCCTCACTAACTTTAAACAAAGCAAAACATAAATGGTAGTCCACTCAGTGCTCCCTCCACACTAACTTCAAACAAAACAAAACATAAATGTTAGTTACTCAGTGCTCCCACCTCACTAACTTGAAACAAACATAAATGGTAGTTAGTGCTCCCTCCTCACTAACTTCAAACCAAACAAAACATAAATGGTAGTTGCTCAGTGCTCCCTCCTCACTAACTTTACAAAACAAAACATAAATGGTAGTCACTCAGTGCTACCTCCTCACTAACTTCAAACAAAACAAAACATAAATGTTAGTTACTCATTGCTCCCTCCTCAATAACTTCAAACAAAACAAAGCATAAATGTTAGTAACTCGGTGCTCCCTCCTCACTAACATGAAACGAAACAAAACATACATGGTAGTTACTCAGTACTCCCTCCTCACTAACTTCAAACAAAACATAAATGTTAGTTACTCAGTGCTCCCTTCTCACTAACATCAAACAAAACAAAACAAAACATAAATGGTAGTTACTCGGTGCTCCCTTCTCACTAACTTCAAACAAAACAAAATGTAAATGGTAGTTACTCAGTGCTCCCTCCTTACTAACTTCAAACAAAACAAAACATAAATGTTAGTTACTCAGTGCTCCCTCTTCACTAGCTTTAAATCAAAACAAACATAAATGGTAATTACTCAGTGCTCCCTCCTCACTAACTTCAAACAAAACAAAACATAAATGTTAGTTACTCAGTGCTCCCTCCTCACTAACTTCAAACAAATCAGCATAAATGTTAGTTACCGGTTCTCCCTCCTCACTAACTTGAAAAAAAACAAAACATAAATGGTAGTTACTCAGTGCTCCCTCCTCACTAACTTCAAACCAAACAAAACATAAATGGTAGTTACTCAGTGCTCCCTCCTCACTAACTTCAAACAAAACAAAACATAAATGGTAGTTACTCAGTGCTCCCTCTTCACTAACTTCAAACAAATCAAAGCATAAATGTTAGTTACTCGGTGCTCCCTCCTCACTAACTTGAAACAAAACAAAACATAAATGGTAGTTACTCAGTGCTCCCTCCTCACTAACTTCAAACAAAACAAAACATAAATGGTAGTTACTCAGTGCTCCCTCCTTACTAACTTCAAACCAAACAAAACATAAATGGTAGTTACTCAGTGCTCCTTCCTCACTAACTTCAAACCAAACATAATATAAATGGTAGTTACTCAGTGCTCCCTCCTCACTAACTTTAAACAAAGCAAAACATAAATGGTAGTCCACTCAGTGCTCCCTCCACACTAACTTCAAACAAAACAAAACATAAATGTTAGTTACTCAGTGCTCCCACCTCACTAACTTGAAACAAAACAACACATAAATGGTAGTTAGTGCTCCCTCCTCACTAACTTCAAACCAAACAAAACATAAATGGTAGTTGCTCAGTGCCCCCTCCTCACTAACTTTAAACAAAACAAAACATAAATGGTAGTCACTCAGTGCTCCCTCCTCACTAACTTCAAACAAAACAAAACAAAACATAAATGTTAGTTACTCATTGCTCCCTCCTCAATAACTTCAAACGAAACAAAGCATAAATGGTAGTTACTCGGTGCTCCCTCCTCACTAACTTGAAACAAAACAAAACATAAATGGTAGTTACTCAGTACTCCCTCCTCACTAACTTCAAACAAAACATAAATGTTAGTTACTCAGTGCTCCCTTCTCACTAACGTCAAACAAAACAAAACATAAATGGTAGTTACTCAGTGCTCCCTTCTCACTAACTTCAAACAAAACAAAATGTAAATGGTAGTTACTCAGTACTCCCTCCTCACTAACTTCAAACAAAACTCAATGTAAATGGTAGTTACTCAGTGCTCCCTCCTTACTAACGTCAAACAAAACAAAACATAAATGTTAGTTACTCAGTGCTCCCTCCTCACTAGCTTCAAACCAAACAAAACATAAATGGTAGTTACTCAGTGCTCCCTCCTCACTAACTTCAAACAAAACAAAACATAAATGTTAGTTACTCAGTGCTCCCTCCTCACTAACTTCAAACAAATCAAAGCATAAATGGTAGTTACTCGGTGCTCCCTCCTCACTAACTTGAAACAAAACAAAACCTAAATGGTAGTTACTCAGTGCTCCATCCTCACTAACTTCAAACAAATCAAAGCATAAATGTTAGTTACTCGGTGCTCCCTCCTCACTAACTTGAAACAAAACAAAACATAAATGGTAGTTACTCAGTGCTCCCTCCTCACTAACTTCAAACCAAACATAATATAAATGGTAGTTACTCAGTGCTCCCTCCTCACTAACTTTAAACAAAGCAAAACATAAATGGTAGTTACTCAGTGCTCCCTTCTCACTAACCTCAAACAAAACCAAACGTAAATGCTAGTTACTCAGTGCTCTCTCCTCACTAACTTCAAACAAAACAAAACATAAATGGTAGTTACTCAGTGCTCCCTCCTCACTAACTTCAAACCAAACAAAACATAAATGGTAGTTACTCAGTGCTCCCTCCTCACTAACTTCAAATAAAACAAAACATAAATGGTAGTTACTCAGTGCTCCCTCCTCACTAACTTTAAACAAAGCAAAACATAAATGGTAGTTACTCAGTGCTCCCTTCTCACTAACCTCAAACAAAACCAAACGTAAATGCTAGTTACTCAGTGCTCCCTCCTCACTAACTTCAAACAAAACAAAACATAAATGGTAGTTACTCAGTGCTCCCTCCTCACTAACTTCAAACCAAACAAAACATAAATGGTAGTTACTCAGTGCTCCCTCCTCACTAACTTCAAACAAAACAAAACATAAATGGTAGTTACTCAGTGCTCCCTCCTCACTAACTTCAAACCAAACATAATATAAATGGTAGTTACTCAGGCTCCCTCCTCACTAACTTTAAACTAAGCAAAACATAAATGGTAGTTACTCAGTGCTCCCTCCTCACTAACTTCAAACCAAACAAAACATAAATGGTAGTTACTCAGTGCTCCCTCCTCACTAACTTCAAACAAAACAAAACATAAATGGTAGTTACTCAGTGCTCCCTCCTCACTAACTTCAAACCAAACATAATATAAATGGTAGTTACTCAGGCTCCCTCCTCACTAACTTTAAACTAAGCAAAACATAAATGGTAGTCACTCAGTGCTCCCTCCTCACTAACTTCAAACAAAACAAAACATAAATGTTAGTTACTCAGTGCTCCCACCTCACTAACTTGAAACAAAACAACACATAAATGGTAGTTAGTGCTCCCTCCTCACTAACTTCAAACCAAACAAAACATAAATGGTAGTTGCTCAGTGCCCCCTCCTCACTAACATTAAACAAAACAAAACATAAATGGTAGTCACTCAGTGCTCCCTCCTCACTAACTTCAAACAAAACAAAACATAAATGTTAGTTACTCATTGCTCCCTCCTCAATAACTTCAAACGAAACAAAGCATAAATGGTAGTTACTCGGTGCTCCCTCCTCACTAACTTGAAACAAAACAAAACATAAATGGTAGTTACTCAGTACTCCCTCCTCACTAACTTCAAACAAAACATAAATGTTAGTTACTCAGTGCTCCCTTCTCACTAACGTCAAACAAAACAAAACAAAACATAAATGGTAGTTACTCAGTGCTCCCTTCTCACTAACTTCAAACAAAACAAAACGTAAATGGTAGTTACTCAGTACTCCCTCCTCACTAACTTCAAAAAAAACTCAATGTAAATGGTAGTTACTCAGTGCTCCCTCCTTACTAACGTCAAACAAAACAAAACATAAATGTTAGTTACTCAGTGCTCCCTCCTCACTAGCTTCAAACCAAACAAAACATAAATGGTAGTTACTCAGTGCTCCCTCCTCACTAACTTCAAACAAAACAAAACATAAATGTTAGTTACTCAGTGCTCCCTCCTCACTAACTTCAAACAAATCAAAGCATAAATGGTAGTTACTCGGTGCTCCCTCCTCACTAACTTGAAACAAAACAAAACCTAAATGGTAGTTACTCAGTGCTCCATCCTCACTAACTTCAAACAAATCAAAGCATAAATGTTAGTTACTCGGTGCTCCCTCCTCACTAACTTGAAACAAAACAAAACATAAATGGTAGTTACTCAGTGCTCCCTCCTCACTAACTTCAAACCAAACATAATATAAATGGTAGTTACTCAGTGCTCCCTCCTCACTAACTTTAAACAAAGCAAAACATAAATGGTAGTTACTCAGTGCTCCCTTCTCACTAACCTCAAACAAAACCAAACGTAAATGCTAGTTACTCAGTGCTCTCTCCTCACTAACTTCAAACAAAACAAAACATAAATGGTAGTTACTCAGTGCTCCCTCCTCACTAACTTCAAACCAAACAAAACATAAATGGTAGTTACTCGGTGCTCCCTCCTCACTAACTTCAAATAAAACAAAACATAAATGGTAGTTACTCAGTGCTCTCTCCTCACTAACTTTAAACAAAGCAAAACATAAATGGTAGTTACTCAGTGCTCCCTTCTCACTAACCTCAAACAAAACCAAACGTAAATGCTAGTTACTCAGTGCTCCCTCCTCACTAACTTCAAACAAAACAAAACATAAATGGTAGTTACTCAGTGCTCCATCCTCACTAACTTCAAACCAAACAAAACATAAATGGTAGTTACTCAGTGCTCCCTCCTCACTAACTTCAAACAAAACAAAACATAAATGGTAGTTACTCAGTGCTCCCTCCTCACTAACTTCAAACCAAACATAATATAAATGGTAGTTACTCAGGCTCCCTCCTCACTAACTTTAAACTAAGCAAAACATAAATGGTAGTCACTCAGTGCTCCCTCCTCACTAACTTCAAACAAAACAAAACATAAATGTTAGTTACTCAGTGCTCCCTCCTCACTAACTTGAAACAATACAAAACATAAATGGTAGTTACTCAGTGCTCCCTCCTCACTAACTTCAAACCAAACAAAACATAAATGGTAGTTGCTCAGTGCTCCCTCCTCACTAACTTTAAACAAAACAAAACATAAATGGTAGTCACTCAGTGCTCCCTCCTCACTAACTTCAAACAAAACAAAACATAAATGTTAGTTACTCATTGCTATCTCCTCAATAACTTCAAACAAAACAAAGCATAAATGTTAGTTACTCGGTGCTCCCTCCTCACTAACTTGAAACAAAACAAAACATAAATGGTAGTTACTCAGTGCTCCCTCCTCACTAACTTTAAACAAAACAAAATGTAAATGGTAGTTACTCCGGACTCCCTCCTCACTAACTTCAAACAAATCAAAGCATAAATGTTAGTTACTCAGTGCTCCCTTCTCACTAACCTGAAACAAAACAAAACATAAATGGTAGTTACTCAGTGCTCCCTCCTCACTAACTTCAAACCAAACATAATATAAATGGTAGTTACTCAGTGCTCCCTCCTCATTAACTTTAAACAAAGCAAAACATAAATGGTAGTCACTCAGTGCTCCCTCCTCACTAACTTCAAACAAAACAAAACATAAATGTTAGTTACTCAGTGCTCCCTCCTCACTAACTTGAAAACTATACAAAACATAAATGGTAGTTACTCAGTGCTCCCTCCTCACTAACTTCAAACCAAACAAAACATAAATGGTAGTTGCTCAGTGCTCCCTCCTCACTAACTTTAAACAAAACAAAACATAAATGGTAGTCACTCAGTGCTCCCTCCTCACTAACTTCAAACAAAACAAAACATAAATGTTAGTTACTCATTGCTATCTCCTCAATAACTTCAAACAAAACAAAGCATAAATGTTAGTTACTCGGTGCTCCCTCCTCACTAACTTGAAACAAAACAAAACATAAATGGTAGTTACTCAGTGCTCCCTCCTCACTAACTTTAAACAAAACAAAATGTAAATGGTAGTTACTCTGGGCTCCCTCCTCACTAACTTCAAACAAATCAAAGCATAAATGTTAGTTGCTCAGTGCTCCCTTCTCACTAACGTCAAACAAAACAAAACAAAACATAAATGGTAGTTACTCAGTGCTCCCTTCTCACTAACTTCAAACAAAACAAAACATAAATGGTAGTTACTCAGTGCTCCCTCCTCACTAACTTCAAACAAAACAAAACAAAAATGTTAGTTACTCAGTGCTCCCTCCTCACTAACTTCAAACAAATCAAAGCATAAATGGTAGTTACTCAGTGCTCCCTTCTCACTTACCTCAAACAAAACCAAACGTAAATGCTAGTTACTCAGTGCTCCCTCCTCACTAACTTCAAACAAAACAAAACGTAAATGGTAGTTACTCAGTGCTCCCCCCTCACTAACTTCAAACCAAACAAAACATAAATGCTAGTTACTCAGTGCTCCCTCCTCACTAACTTCAAATAAAACAAAACATAAATGGTAGTTACTCAGTGCTCCCTCCTCACTAACTTCAAACAAAACAAAACATAAATGTTAGTTACTCAGTGCTCCATCCTCACTAACTTCAAACAAATCAAAGCATAAATGTTAGTTACTCAGTGCTCCCTCCTCACTAACTTGAAACAAAACAAAACATAAATGGTAGTTACTCAGTGCTCCCTCCTCACTAACTTCAAACCAAACATAATATAAATGGTAGTTACTCAGTGCTCCCTCCTCACTAACTTTAAACAAAGCAAAACATAAATGGTAGTCACTCAGTGCTCCCTCCTCACTAACTTCAAACAAAACAAAACAAAACATAAATGTTAGTTACTCAGTGCTCCCACCTCACTAACTTCAAACAAAACAAAATATAAATGGTAGTTACTCAGTGCTCCCTCCTTACTAACTTCAAACAAAACAAAACATAAATGTTAGTTACTCAGTGCTCCCTCCTCACTAACTTGAAACAAAACAAAACATAAATGGTAGTTACTCAGTGTTCCCTCCTCACTAACTTCAAACCAAACAAAACATAAATGGTAGTTGCTCAGTGCTCCCTCCTCACTAACTTTAAACAAAACAAAACATAAATGGTAGTCACTCAGTGCTCCCTCCTCACTAACTTCAAACAAAACAAAACATAAATGTTAGTTACTCATTGCTCCCTCCTCAATAACTTCAAACAAAACAAAGCATAAATGTTAGTTACTCGGTGCTCCCTCCTCACTAACTTGAAACAAAACAAAACATAAATGGTAGTTACTCAGTGCTCCCTCCTCACTAACTTTAAACAAAACAAAATGTAAATTGTAGTTACTCCGGGCTCCCTCCTCACTAACTTCAAACAAAACAAAACATAAATGGTAGTTATTCAGTGCTCAGTCACCTCACTAACTTCAAACAAAACAAACAGTGCTCAAACAGAAGTGGTGTGAAAAGGGCTTTATTACCTAAGACAGCAGTAGATTGCTGATGAACTACAGCTTGTGTGGTTGCCTTCAAAGTGAGAAAATATATTTGCAACAGAGCATTTCTTGGTTGACTATGCAGACTTACAGGAAATAATACAAATGTGGAAAATATTGTAAAGCTAATGCACAAACATGATTTCATGTTTTTGTCTTGCCCTTCACCAATTAGATGTAAGTTATACTGTACATACCATAGTCTTACCAATGTTCCTAATTACATAGGGCAAGTTATAATTTGGCCTGAAGTATGTCAGAAATATTTCTTCCAGAAGTGCAACATGAACTGGCTTCTCTAAAATTTCACTGTCAATGAGAAGGAGTTCACATTTTGAATCCAGAATCCCCAGATTCTAGACAAGTCAGCATGCAGCTTTAGTGATATTGGTGTCTGTAATGAAGACAGTTTGAACCAATAAATAAGAATTGTAGCAATGGAGAATGGCAGTTTGTTAGTACCACAAGCAGACAATGACTTTACTATGAGACAGAGACAGAAAGTTGTGACAAGCTAACATGTCATATTACACTGTTAATGGAAAAATAGTCATTGTTTCTTATGTAAAAATTAGAACATTAATAAAGCTAGTGCTGCACACAGCTATAATACTATAAGGGCATATTTGTGGCAGAAGTATTCACAAATAGAAGAAAATGGTTTCAGATATTCTGGAATTTGTGAGGAGAGCATAAAAATAATATTTGTTGCTTTATATCTGACACCACATAATGTATGTGTACACAGATAGACAAGAACCATGAACCAGAAAGCATCATAAAAAATGATGAAGTTTACATCACATGGGATCATCCATTACCAAACAGTTCAAAGGATGATGCACACTGAGTGACTACAGAGTGTTGTGTACAGAGAGAGAGACAAAGTTATAAAACATCAGGATTTGCAGGCAGAGACAACAGCAATGTGAAAGAAAGATACCCAGACAGTTCCAATAGTAGTAGGAGCAACAGGTCTTATAAAAAAGAATTTACAATCATATTTAGATATGTTACCAATACATGTAAACCCATATGAAGTGCAGAAGGAGTCATTGCGGGTGCTGCGAAGAGCACTTTTGGCTGACATCAAAGACTGAAACAATACTAATTTCATGAACTTTAATCATACTTTGACTTAGGAATGGGGTCCATTCCTTTCATGGTATTACAAACCCAAAATACTTGGAGAAATTAAAAAGAAGATTGAATGAAAAGACAATTACCGTGATATCCATTCAACATGTACTTTACTGACCTGTACTTTGTAGGAGGAGTTACCGTGGTATCCATTCAACAAGTACTTTACTGACCTGTACTTTGTAGGAGGAGTTACCGTTATATCCATTCAACACATACTTTACTGACCTGTATTTTGTAGGAGGAGTTACCATGATATCCATTCAACAAATACTTTACTGACCTGTACTTTGTAGGAGGAGTTACCGTTATATCCATTCAACACATACTTTACTGACCTGTATTTTGTAGGAGGAGTTACCGTGGTATCCATTCAACAAGTACTTTACTGACCTGTACTTTGTAGGAGGAGTTACCATGATATCCATTCAACAAGTACTTTACTGACCTGTACTTTGTAGGAGGAGTTACCATGATATCCATTCAACAAGTACTTTACTGACCTGTACTTTGTAGGAGGAGTTACTGTGATATTCATTCAGCGCGTACTTTACTGACCTGTACTTTGTAGGAGAAGTTATCATGATATCCATTCAACACGTACTTTACTGACCTGTACTTTGTAGGAGGAGTTACCATGATATCCATTCAACAAATACTTTACTGACCTGTACTTTGTAGGAGGATTTGTGTGCTGTAGTGTCACATATTGTCTTATACATATGCTCATATATGTTATACCGAGCATTCTTAAACACGAGCTAGGTTGTGAATCCATTTGCAGTTGTGCAGTATAATTAACTTTATAGTACAGGTGCAGACTTCTATGGATCCATGAGGCAACAGTCCCAGCAATGTTTGGGAAGTATAGCACAACTTCACTAATATTTAATAAGAAAGCTGCTACCCCTGCCAAGCTCCCTCATTGCAGGAATTTGTTCTCATACTGTTTAGACCTGATTCTCTGTATGCGTTTGCCTAGTTTAACTTATTGCTAATTTCCCAGAAGAACAGCCACCTGTGTGACCTTTTCTTTGGCTTCAGATGTTTGCAGCTTTATGACATTTGCTGACAGCCTCTACACTCTGATTTGTGCAAATAATATCAGTCAATTCAGTATTTTTATATATCTTGAAAAGGTGGCAGCTAAGAAACTATAGAACAAGACGGAAGTCATGACTGATAACGTCTGCTAAGTAGTATTTTGAGATTTTTGGTGCTATTTTAAACGACAACTAAAACATGAAACTATATTGCCAACATTTTTTGAGTAATTCATCAGGCAGTATGTGAGGCAGGTCTTTCGCCAGCAAGCTCTTGGGATCTTACAGAACCTCAAATGAAGTGAAGAACAATGGATGCATGTATCAGTTATGAGTTTTATTCTGTGTTACTGTATGTAACTTGCAGCAATCTAGGGTTCCTGAAGGAAGGGTATGGATACTTGTTAAATTCTGATTTGCTTACTCAGGTTCCCATGTCATATAGTAAATGTCATGTAAAGCTGTTCAGAATATATACAAGTTGGTTTTGAAATCATCTTGCTTTGAAAGTGCGCTTTAGTTTCTTCACTACTGTGTTAAAGCTAGAACAGTACAATACTGACATCTGTATTATGAAGTTTTACTGCTTTAATAAAGTTTCTTTAAACTACACTATATATAAAAATGGTACTTACGTATTATCGCAACCACATTTTCACGGCAATACCGGGTTGCTTACTGGTCGTCGGATATGTTCAGTAATGTTTTTAAAGTGTTATGTAGTATGTTTTCTTTAAAAGCCCAGGTTGTTTTCTGGTGTGTTATCAGTGAAATCTAAGAAGCACACCGCTGTTGTTTCTGTATGCACTTTACCCTTTACCGACAGCGTGTTGCTTATGGCAAGTGCACTGAACGTTCATTCTTTTTCCCTGGCAGCAAATGCTGTCAGATAATGGGTTGCGATTGGTCTTTAGTACAACCACTAGCATTCTGTCTTCAGTGTTGGCGCTAACAACTGTAGTAGTCAGATTAAAGACAGAAGAAGCAGAAGAGTGGAGTCAGTGGGCTGATTTCCATTTCTATTTCTGTACACCCGAAAACAACCTGGGCTTTTAAAGAAAACATACTATATAACATTTTTAAAACGTCACTGAACATATCCGACGATCAGTACGCAACCCGGTATTGCCATGAAAATGTGGTTGCGATAATACGTAAGTACCATAAAAATAAATAAAGCTGTGATTTACTCATTGTTCTGTGAGTAATACAGAGCCCCTGTTGCTTTCATTTTTTTGTGCGGAATTTCATGTACAACTCAATCACTTCTGTGCCTTTTAGTTAAAATCAGATGTAGTGTAGGAATGCACTGTGCATAAATTACCAGTGCCCAACAGAGTTACCTGCCTGCAATTAAAAATGAAAACAGGACAGGACTCAGATCTGTCAGCATTACGCATTCCTATTTAAGTATGACAAAACGTCAGAAGTAGCCTTTGTGAAATCTTTGTTTCTTTTTTTTTCAGTTGCATCTGTAGTTCTGAGCTTTACTTGCACACTTAAATCAATCTTCTCTGCTATGAAGTAATCTTAACAATGCCAGAAGAAATGAAGATGCAGTCCCACTAATCCTGACTACCTTAAGTTTTCAACGCCTTAAAACTCATAAAGAGCATTAATCTTAAATATTATTCTAGTCTGGTTAAAAAAGCGAAAAGAAAAAGAATCAGCCTTTGCTGCTAGACAGCATTTAGGCTTCTTTACCTGAGAGCGTTGCCCGTACCTTTCTGCATCGCAGTTATTGAATCCTAAGCTTGGCCTTTACAATGAATGCAGCAGAGAGCCATGTTCTGAAATGGCTTCCAGGTAACCTTGTTCTTGAGGGTGAAGCTTTAAGTAAGGTTATATTGGCCAGGTGCTTGGATCTGTCGAATGTGACAGTTACAATGAAAGACTGTTTCTCAGATCTCAGCTGTGTTAGAGGGAATGGTTACTACGCAAGTGCTTTGCTTCCTACTTGTGTGCATTGTTTTGTTTTTACAAATTCTCTTCCACTGACTGATACTATTCTGAGTCTGACCTAGAACATTACTTACTTTCCAGATATGACCTAAGTAAGTAACTGGACTGCTCAACTAACACTTTTCAGGCACAACCTGGGCCTAAAAAGCACAAATGGGCATTACAGTACAATTATTAATAAGAAATACAAATCAACAATTCTTAGTAAGCAATAAAATATTTAAAAATGAGCAACAGTAGCATAACATTACAAAATCTAAATAAATAAAACACTTCCCTGATATCACAGGTACTGATGTGAGACATAAAATTAAAGACAATGATGTGCAGTGGTTATAAAAGACTATCCACAAAATCAAAAATGAGCAGTTGAGAGATATTTTACCAAGCCAACATAATTACATTTATATGTTATGACATTTCACATTGTCCCAGAAACATCTGCATTCATTCTCCTTAAAAATGCATCATTTTAATTCAGTCTTAAAGCCTACCAAGCAGACTGGGCCAATGTCTGCAAAAGTTCTTTCACCCATTACTGAACACAGGAAAAGGAACACAGCAACACTGACACTAACACCAACACCAACGCTAACTCTAACAGTGACATTCACATTAACACTGACAATTGACGATAACAATAATGCTCACACTGACACTAACTCTAACACTAACATATTGACACTAACACTGACGCCAATGCTAATCCTAACACTAACACTCACACCAGCACCAACACCAGTGCTAATATTAACACTCACTCACACCAACACTGACACGAACATTCACACCAACACCAATGCTAACTCTAACACGCACACTGACACCAACACCAATGCTAATGCTAATACACACACTGACAATAACACTAACACTCATGCTGATACTAACATGCACACTGACAATAACTCTCACACTACACTCACACTGACACCAACACTAATGCTCACACGCAATAACACTAACACTCACTCCAACACTAATGCTAACACTAACACTAACACTGACACCAGCACCAACACCAATGCTAATGTTAACATGCACACTGACAATAACACTAACACTCATGCTAATGCTAACATGCACACTGACAATAACACTAACTCTCACACCAACACTAATGCTAACACTCACAATGACACCAACATCAATGCTAATGCTCACACTGGCAATAACACTAACACCAATGCTAATGCTAACTTGCACACTGACAATAACACTAACTCTCACACCAACACTAATGATAATACTCACACTGACACCAACACCAATGTTAATGTTCACACTGATAATAACACTAAAACTCACCTGACAATAACATTAGCACTCACACTAACACCAGTGCTAATGCTAACACTAACACTCACACTGATAATAACAATAACCCTAACACTGACACTAACACTCACACCAACGCTAATGCTAACACTAACACTGACAATAACACTAACACTGACACTGACAATAACCCTAACGTGCACACTGACACTCACACTAACACCAATGCAAATGCTAACTCTAACACTCACACTGACACTGACAATAACCCTAACGTTGACACTGACACTCACACTAACACCAACACCAATGCAAATGCTAACACTAATACTCACACTGACAATAACGCTAACGCTGACACTGACACACACCAACACCAATGCAAATGCTAACTCTAACACTCACACTGACACTGACAATAACCCTAATGCTGACACTAACACTCACATCAACACCAATGCGAACGCTAACTCTTAACACTCACACTGACACTAATACTCACACCAACACCAATCCGAATGCTAACACTAACACTCACACTGACAATAATGCTAACACTGATACACACCAACACCAATGCTAATGCTCACACTGACAATAACACTAACACTCACACCAACACTAATGTTAACAGTAACACTCACACTGACAATAGCACTAACACTCACACTAACACCAACACCAATGTGAATGCTAACACTAACACCAATGCGAATGCTAACTCTAACACTGACACTGACAATAATGCTAACATTTACACTGACACGCACACCAGCACCAATGCTAATGTTAACACTAACACTCACATGGACACTGACAGTAACAATAAAGCTAACACTAACACTATAGTTATACAATAAAGGAGAAGAATACCTTTCTTTTATTAGCATAAAAATGAATGCAGGCAAGAGAAGTGCAGCCATGGAAATATCTGGAAGCCACTATGCCTTTTACAGAAGTGGTCAGATATGGGATCATGGATCAGAAAGATAAATGACCACACAGATTTTATTAACAGCATCTTATCAACATGCTGTGCTTCAGCTGGAGGGTACAACTATTATCGCTTTTCACGGTCATGAAATATGTTCCTTTAGGAAGCTGCATAGAGGTGTCAGTGCTAAACCATGGCTAGATATGAACTTCCCAAAAAAGTTTACCATACCACGAAATGCTTAAAACTCTGTCATGTATGTGGGGTAGGACCATATCATGAATTTATTCCAGTTTCTCAGTGAAAGGAAAATTTACATTTTTATCTATCACATGCTCTGTGCACTCATTATATCAGGTGCCAATTTTGCATTACAACTTTTTTTTTTGTTCTCAGACCATGGCCTTGTCATTTGCTCAACACTTTTTGCTGTTTCCCCCATCAAATACCAGATCTAGGTACAGGTCTATTTCATTTGCCTCCCAAATGATCAAACCAATTTGACTGAAAAGCATGTAAGTCTGTAGAAAGTATGTGATAGTGTCATTTTTTTTTTTTATCACAGGAGTTACTAGGAATCTGGGTATATGTGGACTGCAATGGTGATCACCATGTTGTACCCTCAGATGTAGAGACGCTAGTGTTTGTTCTCCAGTGCTGATTAATTGTGTGTGGTGTGTTTGTCTAGTCTTCCTGGCTGTGCAACCATGGAGTGTGTGTGTGTGTGTGTGCGTGTGTGTGTGTGTGTGTGTGTGTGTAGGGATACAGCTTGGTTTATCTCCCTACCAAAAAAAAAATATGGTGTATTTGTTGTGGATATGTTTTTTAGCCAAATAGATTTTCAGGTAAATGAGTTTTCATGAAATAGACCCATCTGGGTACATCACCAGATTCAAGTCTTTTAGCAGATACTCTGTTAGTGGTTGGAAAAAGGAGTATGCAGAACTCGCACATTATAGTAACCTGTTAGAGTGGACAGAACTCGCACATTATAGTAACCTGTTACAGACAAACATCATCTAGTGACACACTCTGATAAACAGATCCCAAGTCACTTTCCCAGAACACAGACACAGTATCCAACATGACCATAACGTCTTTGCAGTAGGTGTATGTCCATAGCAGCAGCTTGTCTATAGTTAACATTTAATCATCACACATGCAAAGTGAACTGTCCGCTACTACCACTGAATCAATAGGTGCAGCCCATTAGCTGTATTTTGTGGAATGTCGTTTCTCTTTCTAATATTTTTGCCTATTCATCAGGGCTCACTTCTCTCACAGATGGCAGGGGGCAATGTTCACAAAACGTTTGGAGAAATACTTGTATTCACAAAATGGCTACTTTCACACCACATGGTGTACACTGACACTGACACCTACTTTCTCTTAACATTTTAACATGTATTCCAGCATTTCTTAAATAGACTTTGTCATTTAATAAACTTTGGTTTAGAGAATTACTATACACACCAAGACCTTCAGCTATTACCTTATCTGACTGCAACTATTCTCTTTGTTTTCAAGCTGTTAGTCAAATCCAATTCCTCATGAGCTCAATGACTTTAGCACACCAGGCCTGCCTGTCATCTTCTTGCAAATTCCAATTCATCACATTAGTAATGTTGTGTATTACCCTCTGCCTGTCCATCTACCCTTTTTTGCATTTTATCTTTCCCAACATCAGTGTCTTCTCTAGGGAATTTTATTTTCTCTCTACACGGCCAAAGTCCGGATTTATTTCCGTAAGTACTGAATGCCTTGATCTTGTTGTCCACAGATGTCTCAAAAGGTCGGCACTCAAGCTGCTTCCATGGCATAGAGATGTAAAGTCCTGACTACAGCCCAAGTGACCCATGTTCAATTACCTGCTTGGGTGATTGATGGACAGGCAATGAGGAACGGGCGTGCAGTATCTTAGGTGGGAGGGGAATTTGTTGATGATGGTCTGTAAGGAGAGATGTGGCACAAAGAGGGGAGTTGGCAGAATCACAGCATCAATATGATCTATAACAGAAGGAAGAAAATCATAACGAAAATTAACAGGTGCAGCACCCAGCAGGATAAAAGCACTGTCATCAAACTAAACAAACTACTCAGGAGAGAAACAGTCTACCAAAGCCAAATATGAGGTAAATTTGGCCTCTCAGGCCAATGACAACCACAAGGCATTCTTTAGCTATGTCTATAACCTCAAAGGCAATGCACAATTGTGTGCAGACAGGGTTGCCAGATTTCCAACCAGCCAGGTAGGAACAAAAAACGTTCTCTCATGGCAAGTGCAGATCAAAAAAAAAAAAAAAAAAAAAAAAAAAAAAAAAAAGGGTCTTTAATGCGGAACAGAGTTCCACATTAAAAAACAGTAGCTCTGCACTAAGCACGCAGCTTCTCATTTTTAATGCATTGCAGTTCCACATTCAACACAAGTAGCTCCGTGTTTAGCGATTTTTGATTGGCCCGTATACTGGCATATGGGCCAATCAAAAATCGCTAAACACTGAGCTTCTCATGTTTAATGCAGAACATTGCAGTTCCGCATTCAACAGAAGTACCTCCGTGTTTAGCGATTTTTGATTAGCCCGTATACCGGCATACGGGCCAATTAAAAATCGTTAAACACAGAGCTATGTCTGTTTAATGCGGAACACAAGAAGCTCCATGTTTAGCAATTTTTGATTGGCCCGTATGCCAGGTATACAGGCCAATCAAAAAAAAAAAAAAAACAAACAAAGCAGAGGCTGGTCGGGATTTAAACCAGCAGGGTGGGACTCGGGATCAGGCTGCTGATCTCGGGACAGTCCCACCCAAATAGGTACGTCTGGCAACCCTGTGTGCAGAGCTCATTGTAAATGGAGCCACCTATAGTGACCAAATGTAGTGAAAGTTTTGAAACATGAGGAGAATAAGTCCAAAATGACTTCTATGCTTAATCTGGCAGAAGCATATCAGCAACAAGCAGAAATGAAAATCAAACCAGAAGTAGATAAAAACCAGGTGGCAACTGAATGTGCCAAAAAAACAAAACAAAGAATATAAGATGAAGGATCACATGAGAGGGCAAGAAATGTGGAAAATGCATAAATATAGCTGCAAGTATAGGAAACTCTTGTAACAACCTTATGTTGATCAGGATCGAACACAGGAATGGTTAAGGAGAGGTGAATTCAAAACAAAAGATGAAAGGTTAATATTGGTGGCCCAAGATAATGGACTATGAACATATTGTTTTACAAAGTCCATTGAACATGTGGGAGAAATGGACAAATGTTGGTTTTGTAAAACTGAGCTAGAAACAGTCACACATCTTGTAGCTGGTTGTGATATACTAACGGCAGAAGGACTGTATATTGAAAGGCATAATAATGTGGCAAGACTGTTGCACTGGGGATTCTGCAAACATTATGGTACTGAAGTGGCTGAAAAACACTGGAAACATGAGTCACAAAGCATCATAGAAAATGATGAAGTTTATATCACATGGGATCATCCATAACCAACAGTTCAAAAAATAGATACGAGAAAACCAGATATAGTGGTTCATGAAAAGAAGATAAAAGCAGTACTGATTACTAAAATTACTACACGCAGTGACTACAGTGCTTTACATACAGAAATTCATAAAATACCAGAATTTGCAGTCAGAAACAATGGCAGTTTAGAAGAAGGATACCCAGATAGTTCCAATAGTAGTAGGAGCAATGGGTCTTATACAAAGAATTTACAATCGTACTTAGATATGTTACTGATACATGTAACTCCATACGAATTGCAGGAGTCATTACTGGGCACACTGTGGGTGCTGCAAAGAGCACTTTTCTGGCTAACATCAAATATTGAAATGATATTAATTTCATTAACTTTAATCGTACTTTGACTTAGGAATAGGGTCCATTCCCGTCATGGTATTAGAAACCCAAAAGACTTGGAGAAATTAAAAAAGAGAGAAGCCAGAAGATACAGCAGACCTACTAGCAGACAAATTCAACTCTAACTTTACCCCTCCCTCCCCCTCAACCTCCCTTCAGAAAATACCATCTCTGTCTGACCAAATTTGCTAATAACTATAAATTAGAAGCAGTCATAGAATCCCCCACTGGCACTAATGTTCCCCAGGAAGGGCTGACACAAACAAATTACTTGAGTCAGAGCCATGGACTAAAACTAAATGTCAAGAAATGCATGATAGTATCCTTTGGGAAGTCAACCACCCCTGGTAACTATCATATTGACAACACACCCCTAAGAGCAGACCCAGTATTCAAAGACTTGGAGACAAACATGGACAGTAACATAGCCTTTGACCATCACATGTCTACAGTATTGAGGAAATCATTCTATGTTGTGCAACTTATAAACAAAGGTTCCACTGTATTCTGCATTCATCATGTCTGGAATCACAATTTGCAAAGATCTTTGAGCCCAGGAAAATAAAATCTGTTACTGTCTCTACTTCTTTCCCATCTATCCACAAAAGAATGGATAAGAGTATATAAGATCATTTTCTTTTCTATGTTGAGCAACAAGCCAGCATCAATGGGACCGGATGGTGTCCCCAGCTGTGTGCTACACGAACTAAATGAGGAATTAAACCCGCACATAAGGCAGCTGTTTAATCTCAGCCTTACCACAGGATACGTGCCCAAGGAGTGGCATACGGCAACTGTGGTCCCACTCCACAAAGGCGGTGCCTCTACGGACCCTGGTAATTATCGCCCCATAAGCTTAACAAGTCTAGTCTGCAAAGCTATGGAGAGGATCATAATGGAGCTCATAAACAAAGATATAGGGACTTGCAGACATTGGACCCGACCCAGTTTGGCTTCGTCAAGGGCAGATCATGCCTTTGAACTTGGTCGACTTCTTGAAACAGTCACCAAGGCCATTGATGAGGAAAGGCAGTCCATACAGCCTACCTTGACCTTGCAAAGGTTTCACACAATACCCCACTCGGGTATTGTAGAAAAACTTACCAGCTTAAATGTAAACCCATATGTCACAAGATGGGTTGCAAACTGGCTTAAGGACAGAACCCACAGGGTTAGAGTTGCTGGCGTTATATCAGACTCCAAGCCGGTCACAAGTGGTGTCCCACAGGGCTCGGTCCTTGGCCCTCTATTGTTCGGCATCTACTTCTCAGAAGTACAGGCCAACATGGGAGGATTTTGGCTGACAAAGTTTGCAGACGACTGCAAACTGGGCGCCATAGTGGAAAGTGCATCGGACACGGATATCCTTCAGAAGGGACTCATGGAAACAGATAGATGGTGCCAGAGCCATGGCCTGAAGTTAAACGCCAAAAAATGTATAGTCATACCCTTCGGGAAAAACAAGTTAACCCCAAGCTACCATATAGGTGGCAATCCACTAAGCACAGAAGAGGTTATCAGGGACCTGGGGACCCAGGTTGACAGTGGCCTTTCTTTTGACACTCACGTTGCTAAAGTGGTTAGAAAGACCTTCTACATTGCCCACCTGATCATGAAGGGATTCACATCCAGATCTAGTGAGGTCATTGTTCCCCTGTACTCTTCACTTATCAGACCAATTATCAGACCAATGATCGGGTACAATGCCCCATTCGGGATGTATCTCACCCGACATCTGCAGCAATTGGAGAGACCCCAAAAGTTCCTCACCAAAAGGATAAAGGGACTCCAAAATCTGTCATATGCTGCCAGATTGAAGAAACTCCAGCTCTATTCAGTTGCATACCGTCTGCTCAGAGGTGACATGTGCCTGACATACAAGGCCATGTCCAACCTGGAATTAATGGACATGCTCCACCTCAAAAAATCCAAATCCACCAAAACCACTAGAGCAAGCGACTTAAACCTTAGCACGGATATAAATAGGACGTGCTGGAGGGATAGATTTATCACTCAGAGACTCCCTATGCTGTGGAATAAAATCCCGATCCATGTGAGGCAGAGCACCTCGGTGGCTCTGTTCAAGAGAAATCTTGACCTGTGGATGGGAGATCGTAGGTTTATCCCGGGAATCATCTCTGTGTCACTGCTGGACAGAGGCACAACAAACTAATGGGCACAGTATTTTTTCATATAAGGGGTGGCGTAAGCCACAAAAATTTGGGCTAGGCTTATAAATGCCTTAGGGCAGATAGCCTAGTATAAACCTATGAACCTATGAACCTATGAACCTATCATTGAGTACAATGCTGCCTTTGGTGAGTACCTAACCAGGCACATCTACAGAAAGTCCTCAGTAAAACAATAGGAAGTGTAAATAACACATCCCATGCAGACTGCCTCAAAGCCCTATCCTTGTATTCTGTCTCATACAAGCTGTTGAGGGAAGATCTATGCCAGGCATACAAGGCAGTGTCAGACCCCACCCTGATGGACCTTCTGCATATCTGCAAAACAAACAGCACCAGAATTACCCATTCTTATAACTTAAACCTTACCTGTGATATAACTAGAACCAGCTGGACTCAGAATGGGATGACATTGGTCTTTAAAATATTATCCAGATATGCTATAATTTTGCTTCTGAAGAGCAAGCACCTTTTAATTTCATGGCTGGAATCACAATTTGCAAAGATCTTTGAGCCCAGGAAAATAAAATCTGTTACTGTCTCTACTTCTTTCCCATCTATCCACAAAAGAATGGATAAGAGTATATAAGATCATTTTCTTTTCTATGTTGAGCAACAAGCCAGTATTTGCATTTTCTGATTTCATCTTCATCATCAGGATATCCAGCTCGTCTTCCCTTTCAGTCATCAGAGTTGTATGGTCTGCTTATCTGAGGTTGTTAATATTTGTCACAACAGCTTTGTTTCCAGTATCTGATTCATGTAAGCCAGCTCTTTTCATGATATATTCGGCATATAAATAAAATAAGTAGGATAACAATCGCCTTCGAAAATGGAAGAAGTAATTAGGGACCTGGGAACCCAAGCTGATAGCAATCTCTCATTTGAAAACCACATGGCCAAAGTGGTTAGAAAAACATTTTATATAGCCCACCTAATCATGAAGGGATTCACATTTAGATCAGAGGAGGTCATCGTGCCTCTTTACTCATCCCTCATCAGGCCCATAATTGAGTACAATGCCCCTTTTGGGATGTACCTTACCAGACACCTGCAGCAACTGGAAAGACCCCAAAAGTACCTCACCAAGAGGATCAAAGGGCTCAAACAGATGCCATATGCTGCCCGGTTAAAGAAACTCCAGCTCTACTCAGTGGCATACTGCCTGCTCAGAGGAGATCTGTGCCTGACATATAAAGCCATGTCCAACCCGGAATTAATGGACATGCTGCACTTCAGAAAATCCAAATCCCATCGAGCTATGCGCTCGGGAGACTTGAACCTCAGCACTGAAATAAATAGGACATGCTGGAGGGACAGATTCATAACCCAGAGGCTCCCTTCACTCTGGAATAAAATCCCAGTCCAGGTTAGGCAGAGTCCCTCATTGACTATCTTCAGGGGCAGATAGCCTAGTATGAACCTATGAACCAATGAACCTATGAACCTTCCTTGGTATAATCCCTTGAACCTTTTATAACCATGTTCCTTAGGTGTACTTTATTATCCTAACAGCACCCATGCTCTGATGCAGTTTATAACCATGTTCATTAGGCATACTTTATTATCCGAACAGCACCCATGCCCTGATGCATTTTATAACCATGTTTTTTAGGGGTACTTTATTATCCGAAAAGCACCCATGCTCTGATGCATTTTATAACCATGTTTTTTGGGGGTACTTTATTATCCAAACAGCACCCATGCTCTGATGCATTGTATAACCATGTTCTTTAGGTGTACTTTATTATCCGAGCAGTGCCCATGCTCTCATGCATGTTATAACCATGTTTTTTAGGTGTACTTTATTATCCGAAAAGCACCCATGCTCTGATGCATTTTATAACCATGCTCTTTAGGCTTACTTTACTAACTGAACAGCGCCCATGCCCTGATGCATTTTATAACCATGTTCTTTAGGTGTACTTTATTATCCGAGCAGCGCCCATGCTCTCATGCATGTTATAACCATATTCTTAGGTGTACTTTATTATCCGAACAGCGTCCATGCTCTCAAGCATTTTATAACCATGTTCTTTAGGTGTACTTTATTATCCTAACAGCCCCCATGCTCTGATGCATTTTGTAACTATGTTCTTTAGGCGTACGTTATTATCTGAACAGTGCCCATGCTCTGATGCATTTTATAACCATGTTCTTTAGGTGTACTTTATTATCCTAACAGCATCCATGCTCTGATGCATTTTATAACCGTGTTCTTTAGGTGTACTTTATTATCCGAACAGCGCCCATGCCCTGATGCATTTTATAACCATGTTCTTTAGGCGTACATTATTATCTGAACAGTGCCCATGCTCTGATGCATTTTACAACCATGTTCTTTAGGGGTACTTTATTATCCGAACAGCATCCATGCTCTGATGCATTTTATAACCATGTTTTTTGGGGGTACTTTATTATCCTAACAGCATCCATGCTCTGATGCATTTTATAACCATGTTTTTTTGGGTACTTTATTATCCGAACAGCATCCATGCTCTGATGCATTTTATAACCATGTTTTTTGGGGGTACTTTATTATCCTAACAGCATCCATGCTCTGATGCATTTTATAACCATGTTTTTTGGGGGTACTTTATTATCCTAACAGCATCCATGCTCTGATGCATTTTATAACCATGTTTTTTGGGGGTACTTTATTATCCTAACAGCATCCATGCTCTGATGCATTTTATAACCATGTTTTTTAGGGGTACTTTATTATCCGAACAGCATCCATGCTCTGATGCATTTTATAACCGTGTTCTTTAGGTGTACTTTATTATCCTAACAGCATCCATGCTCTGATGCATTTTATAACCATGTTTTTAAGGGTACTTTATTATCCGAACAGCCCCCATGCTCTGATGCATTTTATAACCGCGTTCTTTAGGTGTACTTTATTATCCGAACAGCCCCCATGCTCTGATGCATTTTATAACCGTGTTCATTATGCATACTTTATTATCCGAACAGCCCCCATGCTCTGATGCATTTTGTAACCATGTTCTTTAGGCGCACGTTATTATCTGAACAGTGCCCATGCTCTGATGCATTTTATAACCATGTTTTTTGGGGGTACTTTATTATCCGAACAGCACACATACTCTGATGCATTTTATAACCGTGTTCTTTAGGTGTACTTATAACCGTGTTCTTTAGGTGTACTTTATTATCCTAACAGCATCCATGCTCTCATGCATGTTATAACCATGTTTTTTAGGGGTACTTTATTATCCGAACAGCCCCCATGCCCTGATGCATTTTATAACCGTGTTCTTTAGGGGTACTTTATTATCCTAACAGCATCCATGCTCTGATGCATTTTATAACCGTGTTTTTTAGGGGTACTTTATTATCTGAACAGCGCCCATACTGTCATGCATTTTATAACCATGTTTTTTGGGGGTACTTTATTATCCGAACAGCATCCATGCTCTGATGCATTTTATAACCGTGTTCTTTAGGGGTACTTTATTATCCGAACAGCACCCATGCTCTGATGCATTTTATAACCGTGTTCTTTAGGTGTACTTTATTATCCAAACAGCATCCATGCTCTGATGCATTTTATAACCGTGTTCTTTAGGTGTACTTTATTATCCGAACAGCCCCCATGCTCTGATGCATTTTATAAACGTGTTCATTAGGCGTACTTTATTATCCGAACAGCCCCCATGCTTTGATGCATTTTGTAACCATGTTCTTTAGGCATACGTTATTATCTGAACAGTGCCCATGCTCTGATGCATTTTATAACCATGTTTTTTGGGGGTACTTTATTATCCGAACAGCACACATACTCTGATGCATTTTATAACCGTGTTCTTTAGGTGTACTTTATTATCCTAACAGCATCCATGCTCTCATGCATGTTATAACCATGTTTTTTAGGGGTACTTTATTATCCGAACAGCCCCCATGCCCTGATGCATTTTATAACTGTGTTCTTTAGGGGTACTTTATTATCCTAACAGCATCCATGCTCTGATGCATTTTATAACCGTGTTTTTTAGGGGTACTTTATTATCTGAACAGCGCCAATACTGTCATGCATTTTATAACCATGTTTTTTGTGGGTACTTTATTATCCGAACAGCATCCATGCTCTGATGCATTTTATAACCGTGTTCTTTAGGGGTACTTTATTATCCGAACAGCATCCATGCTCTGATGCATTTTATAACCATGTTCTTTAGGGGTACTTTATTATCTGAACAGCGCCCATAATCTGATGCATTTTATAACCATGTTTTTTGGGGTACTTTATTATCTGAACAGCGCCCATACTGTCATGCATTTTATAACCCTAAATATATATATTATAAATTATAACACTAATGTGTTTTATTTATTTGATAATGAAAAGTTAGATTCCTGGCTCTTGTATTTAAGGGATTATTTAACTTGTGGAGACAAGACAGATCCAGCACCACTGAGTCCCTAATGTCACAAAAGTCGAGGCAAAGCAAGGCACAGAGTTCTTCTGAAACATCTGCACAATACTGAGTAAAGACATATAGTGCTTCCAGGCTTTTCAGGTAGGATTTTAAGTTAGAAACTTCTGGGTCTTTGTAGTTTGATATGGCTAATGAGGTACATCCCAAAAGGGGGACTAATTGATGCTGAATATAAGGGGACAATGACCTATTTAGCTATGCAGTAAAGATTTGCAGCTATGAAACAGCACACTGTAGTTAATGACAGCTTGATTATAAGCATAACAAAAAAAATGATCTAGACATTAACTGATGACATTAAAGGAAAACTCCAGCCTAGAGTTAAAAAAAATGTCTTTTTCCCTCTATCTTTGTTTCCTGACCTATTTTAACACATCAAAATCACTCTAAGTACTCTATTTGTAATTTTATCCTGTTTTCCACAAGACAGCTACCAGTGGGGCTTGATGTATCAATGCTCTCTTGTTCTTCCTCAACACTTTCTCTTTCGCATAATACTTTGTATGACTTATGCCAGACATAAAGGAGTAACTTTGAATTCTCATACCATTGACATATATTGGGATTTGTGAGGGTCACTGTTATTTTCTTTACTTTCTGTGAAAGGACTGTTTCTTTTCTGTCTCTAATCACCCTTGTTTATGTTTGGCTCAGACCTTGTTTTACACTATACTTAGAAGTTATCCAGCTACAGTCAGAAAAGTAACTAAATTGCAGGCCTTTGTTCAGGATTTTCTTTTGTAGTTCAAGAGGAATTGAGAGTCCCCTCCCCCATACTACTGCAGAGGTGTTAAAACTGTCAGTGTACTGGCAGACCCTTGCAGAATCAATTATGTACCCATATTTAAAATTATGAAAAAAAATATATACATACACAGATTGCACTTTTTGGCAGTCCTACATAATGATCATGGTACTGCGTTACTAGGGCTATAAGCTGAACAGCTGAAAGATTTACTAACATAATTAACCAGAATGCAGCAGTTTGTCCAGGTTCACTGTTTTTTATTTCAGTCACTCCATTTTGTGCAATCATGATTCTGAACCATCAGTGAAAATGATGTTGACTCCGAGTATCAGCTTCATGCATGAGCTGCAGGTCAAGAATGAAACAAATCGTATTTCAAATCTTCAATGTTTTAAGTTGAAACTCTGAAAATCTGTAGACTTGCATAGTGAATAATGGCACACAGTATAAAATATACAGTATAATTCAGCTTTACATCTGACAAGTTGGAAACTACAGCGACAGTACAAATGGAAAACTGAGAGAGGGCCTTCTTAAAACCAGGAATCTGGAAAATGTTACTGAAGCATTATCAAGAGTAAATTTAATTGTCCAAACAAGTTTATTTTACAAATTTCAGAATTCACTCTGTAAACTCCTTAACCACATGTCACCACCCACAGTAGCACTGAACTACCTCTCCCAGCATATTTTAAGTCTGCATGCCCAACATATTATGCCTTGCAGTGATACCAACATGACATTATAGTTATGTCAGAATTCCTCTGTATGTCTACTTTCTTGTAATACCTGCTTTGTATTGTAGGAAGGAGAATTTTCAGATGGTAATTTAACATAGTAGTGTAAGTATACAATAGGATGTTCTCATCCCCGGTTTGTTTCTGAAGTAAATTTAAATCCCCAGCTGACATTATAACATTAGTAGCCTGACAAACTTATGGAACTGAGGTCATAATATGGGAAACCACATTTCTTCAGCTACATTTCAACTCCTCATTTTTATAATAAGCTTACCACGGTACATAAGCCATCAAAGCTAAAGCCATCCTTAAGAGGAAAGTGTCTCGGTGCTTCATTTAGTTGGCTTCGTCATGCCATGTAACTTAGATGAATAAAGTTGTATTTCTTAAATTAAAGTGAATTATTCACGGAGGGATGGGATTTAAGAATGTGTGTGAAGATGACAGCTGGCAAGTGAAAACAGGAGTTTTAAATAAAAAATGTATTATTATAGTGCTGGAAACTATCTCTAGACCTCACACAAAATTGAATGAAAATGGGTAAAATGTAACTACTTTGCTGAAGGTTGAAATATAAAGAAGGGAGTGGCAGAAGAAATATTGCTGTGGGTTTCAGCGTTATATTATTATATTTTATTACAGCATAAACTGCGCAAATGTGAATACTGACAGAAGGCTTCAAAGAAGCTAATAGGAAACACTGAAAATGTAGTCATTACTCAAGAGCATTACAGAGAATTAATAGAAAGATATAAGCTAATCAGAATGTTATGGTACAGGAATCTGATAAGGTTAAATTGGTATGAGATGAATACAATAGGGGCAGGAAATGTTAAAGGGATGAGATTTGATTATGGATTTTGCTGGAATAAGATGATCCTACCTTTTTGCTACATATACTGAAACTAAAGAGGTGAAATAGAAGTAGTGCACTATTAAATTCTAATTTTAAGTTGAAAGGGTATGGGAAATAATACCATTTGGAATACAAAGTAAGGTACAGTATGTAAGGCCTGTACAAACATTAATTGCAGCATAGTATGAATAATTACTTTTTGTGTCAAGATTGTACGTTGAGTGAAGTGAAAAGACTGATCTATAGAGAAGACCATGCTCTGTTTTTGAACTGTGTATCAAATATGGATTTTTCCAGAATGTCCTGTAAATATATGTTACCTAAATATTGGTCGAAAGATTAAAAAATATTTTGCACATTTGGAAGACTGAAAAAAGATCTGCAGTCACTGAACTTGACAACATTATTAAAGTTATCCTCAAGCCTTGCCTGCTGACCTTCCTGCTATGCTGAACTTTGAGCAAATGGAACTGTGCATCTAAATTTGCCCTTATTGGGTCCTAAGAGAACATTATGTCCTTAACTATTACAGCAGCATACACTGGCTGCTTGACTGATAAGAAGACAGTGCCTTTCAGATTGTATTTCCACTTATATACATAGATAAACAATGCTATAGATGTTAAGGACATTTAAAAAGGACGTGAGAACAGAAAGTTTAGAAAGTGGCACCAAACACTTTAGCATTCTGCAGAATGTTTTCATTTTTTAGGTCCCAGACTGTCACCATATCACTTGAGACATGATGGGAAGACAAAGGCCAAAAATCAGGGGCAGTTTTTAAATATTACTTAAATATACTGAAAAGGTTAGTAGAAAGTACAGTTGAGTACACTTACCATAAATGTACATGCTCAAGTGTATTCACTGTTGCAGTCATCACACTTGGGTTATCCTGCCAGGGGTAGCCCTCAGTCGGCCCGAATAACAGAGGCTTATTATTTCTACGTCAGTTGCTGTTGCTTCATGACTGACGTCAGGTTGTCAGAGGTATAAACACAGGCAGCCAATGCCATTACATCAGTTTTTCTTGCCCCAAATGTCAGGATCCCCCAAATAGGGAGCTAAGTTATGGTGGAAAAACACCACCAGTAATAAGTAAATACCAATAGCCCTGTAAGGAGAGAGAAAGAGAGAGAGACAAGGGGCTGGAGGGTAGAAAAGCAGGACTGCAACAGTGAATACACTTGAACATCTACATTTATGGTAAGTGTGCACAACTGTACTATGTTCTTCATGTTTCACTGTTGCAGTCATCACAATTGGGTTGATTCCCAAAGCTGAAGAATGGGTGGAGGCAGTCAAGAAGAGCTGGGGCTGGCTAGTATGTCCTGCAGGATGGCTGTTGCAAAGCCCACCCTGGATTTGGAAAAGATAGGCAGGTGGCAATACTTGATGAAGGTATGAACAGAACTCAAAGTAGCAGCTTCCAGAAGGTGCCTGGTAGGGACTCCTCTGAGAAAGGCTGTAGAGGTTGTAGTTGCCCTAGTGAAATGCATTCTGACCCCCTGAGGGGGTGGTCTCCCATGTTGTTTGTAACAGAAATGGATACAGTGTGCTATCCGTTTGGAGATGGTTTGTTTTGATATGGCCTTGCCCTCTGCCCCTGGTGCTAAGCTGACTAGTAACTGGTCAGATTTCCTAAAGGGCTTGGTCCTATCAAGATAGAATCTGAGCTGTCTGTGCACATCTAAAGAGTGCAGGATCCTTTCCCCCTTACTTTGAGGATTAGGGAAAAAGGTGGGCAAATGGACAGATTGGTTGAGAGCCACACTGGACACCACTTTAGACATGAAAGTTGGGTTAGTCCTGAGGGAGAGACTGTCAGCATGGAAAATAATGAAGGGTTCCACAGCCATAAGTGCTTGTAGGTCAGACACTCTTCTAGTTGAAGTGATGGCCAAAAGCAAGGCTGTTTTCCAAGAGAGGAATTTTAACTCTACTGAAGCTGCAGGCTCAAAGGGGGGTAGTGTGAGCTTTTCCAACAGAATGTTAAGGTCCCAAGCAGGGGTGGGGTCTCTTCCTAGTGGTCTTAAGTTGTTAGCCCCTCTCAGGAACTGCTTGATGAGAGGGTGAGAGAAGAGAGGTGGCTCAGTGCTGTAATGTGCAGAGATGGCAGAGGCACGGATCTTAATGGAAGAGAAGGACAGCCCCTGTGGAGTAGTTCTGCTAGGTAATCCAGGATGAGAGGTAAGGAGGGCTGTGCTGGGGTCAGCTCCTTTAGTCTGTATCCAGAAACAATACATTTTCCATTTGTCAGCATAGGATTTTCTAGTACTGGGTCATCTGGCCTCACATATGACATCCAGTACCTGCTTGCTTAGGCTGGCCACTGGAAGAGAAGTTGAGGAATAAGGTTCAGGGTCTGCAATTGTGGATGCAAGAACTGTCCCTACTGCTGAGTCAGGAGAGTTGGGATCTGGGGTAGATGCCATGGAGGCAACGGTAACAGACTGCGCAGTAGTGAGTATCAGTGTTGTTGTGGCCAGTCTGGGGCAATCAGGATTGCCCTTGGTCTTTCCTCCCTTATCTTGAGTAATACTCTGGTAAGAAGAGGTAGAGGGGGAAATGCACAGATTGAGAGGTTTGTCCACTGGAAGGATAGGGCATCCACTTTCCAGGACTCACTGTGAAGTTTCCTGGTGCAGAATTTGCTGAGCTGCTGGTTGTAGGGGGAGGCAAATAGGTCCACTTTTGGGGTACCCCATTTCTGGGTCACAAGGCTGAAGGTGTTGTGATTTAACTGCCACTTGTGTGGATCTAGGTGATTTCTGCTTAATTTGTCTGCCAGAGAGCTTTGGTTGCCTGGCAGGAATTGAGCTTGTAGGTGAATATGCATGGCTGACGCCGTGTTCCACAGGGTCATGGCTAGCCTGCAGAGTGGGTAAGAGTGGGTTCCCCCATGCTTGTTGATGTACCACATCACTGTGGTGTTGTCGGTTTTGATTAGTAGGGGCCCCGGTGACAGTAGGGATCTGAAAGCTGTCAGAGCATGCTGAAAAGCTAGCATCTATTTTTGGTTGATGTGCAGATGAATTTGGTTTGGGCTCCAGTGGCCCTGAATGCACCTGCTGTCCAGAGCACCCCAGGCATAGTCTGATGCATCTGTGGTTAGGGTCTGGGCGTTGTGGGGTTCTGTAAAGGGAAGCCCCATGTTGTGGTTGCATGCTGTTGCCCACCAAAGGAACTCTTTCCTTAGACAAGGTATTATAGGTATGATAGTTTCTAGGTCCTGAGAATGTTGGCACCAAAGACTTTTTAAGTACACTTGAAGTTTCCTCATATGCAGTCTGGCATATGGAATTAGTAGAATGCAGGAGGCCATGAACCCTAGAGCCTGCAGGATTTTCCTTGCGGATAGCTGGGTTCTGGTGGCCATTTCAGCAAAGTAGCCTGTCAGATAAGCTTGTTTTTCTGGAGTAAGGAATGCCATCTGGGTTGCTGTGTCCAAGCTTGCTCCCAGGAATACAATTTTTTTAACTGGGGACTTGTTTGGATTTCTTTTCATTGATAGTGCAGCCCAGGGAGGTTAGAAGGTCCTTTACAAACATCAGGTGCTGCAGCAGCTTTTCCTGACTGTCTGCCTGAATCAGGCAATCGTCCAAGTAGGGGTAAATTTTAACATTTCTCTGTTTGCAGTAGGCAATGGCTGGAGCCAGGCATTTTGTGAAAACTCTGGGAACAGTGGATAAGCCAAAGGTAAGTGCAGAGAACTGATAATGCATAGATCTTGCTCTAAAACATAAATATTTCCTGCAGGAGTCCCTGATTGGGATGTGCAGATAGGTCTCCTTTAGGTCTAGGGTGGCTAACTAGGCTTCTTTGGACAGCATAGGGAGAAGCTGCTGCAGGGGGATCATTTTGAATTTTGGTACCACCAGGAAGGTGTTTAGAATGGATAGATCTAAGACTGGGTGCCAGGTGCCCTCTTTTCTGGGTACCAGGAAAAATCTGGAATAAAAACCTTGGCCTATCTGTTCTGCAAGAACAGACTGAATTGTCCTTACGGAGAGCTGGGACTGAACTTGGTTTTGTGCCTCTGCCCACTGGTTTGGAGGAAGGCCTGAGAACCCTTTTGGGGTTGGAATAATATTTGTACCCCTTGGATACTATGTTGAGGACCCATCGATGGTTGGTGATGGAGGTACAATTTTTGCATGGTGGGTGAGTTTTCTTCCTAGGGGCATGAGCAATTGGGCAGAGGTGAGGAGTGGAGTTGAGAAGTCATTGTGAATTCTTTCCATAAGGGGGTGGCTTAACACTCCCTGCTTTAGAAGTGGAGGTACTCCATTGCTTAGATCTCTGCATACCCTGAGACTATAATCTGGGGGCGGGGGGGGTCTGTTTCCCCTGAGTCTAGGTTGAGATGGTCTTGAGGGGGCTGGAAAGGACCAATGTTTTGAGGGACAATGCCTACTGAATCTTGGAGGCTGCACTTGCAAAAATCTTTGACTGTCTGCATAGACTTAGCCTTTTCTTCCATCTTTTTTAAAACCTCTTCTGCTTTGGTGCCAGATTGTCTTTGTTCAGAGGAGCGTCCAATAATTTTGATTTGACATGATCTGGCAAGGTCTGCTCCTTAAGCCAGGCATGCCTTCTAAGTACAGAACCTGTGACTGCTGCCCTGCAAGATGCTTCTAGGGCATCAAACCCACATTGCAGAATATGCTTGCTGACTAGGCTTGCAGAATGCTTAAGCTCCTGTAATTCTTTATTTTCTGCACAGTCAGGAAAGATAGATAATTTTTGCTTAATAAGTTCGATAGTATGTTGCTGGTATTTCAGCATGTGGAACTGACAATTCAATGGTCTAATTGCGAGAGTTGCAGAGGTGCATACTTTTTTACCCCTCCTGTCTAAAGCTTGGGAATCCCTGTAGTACCTGTCCGGTTTCCTTGGAGCAGGGGGTAAAGTATCAGAAGTTAGACTGGATTCCATAAAGACATCATCCACAACATTCAGTACAGGAGGGGTAGCTAAGGGTCTATGCTGTGGTAAATCTAAAAATTCTCTGAGTCTCTTTTTGGACTGAGGATAATCCTGGAAATGCTCTCTCAGGGTATGTAGGGTTTCACCAAAAGAAAAGTCCTCTCGAGGGGAGGCAGAAGGAATGGATTCATCTGCATCTGAATCCTCATAGGCAGATAAAGGCATGTCTTCATATTCAGAAACCTCAGAGTCGTAGGACTCTTGGTCAGATAAAGATGCTGGGGGTAAGTCTCTTTTTCTTTTAGAAGGGGAAGGCTGGCTTCTCCTAATCAGCATGATCAGGTTTTCTGCCATTTTAAGCATCTGAGATTATGGCAAGGAAGCAGGTGTTTGAGTGTGGGCTGTCAGTTTTTTAGGCGTAGCTCATACTCTTGGCCTTAGAAACTTGGTAGTTTTAGAAAGAACTGAAGACGCGAAAGAAGTCATCGGTTTGTGTTGAATATCGGTAGAGCGAAGAACTTCCTCAGAAGCTGGTGCCTGCACAGCGGCTCCAGACCCATCCAAGGTAGAGACATCTGCAGGTTCCATAGTCAAAGAAGAGTCTCTAGGCATACTGGACTCCGAACGGGTCTAGGTAGTGGCCTGAAAATCCATCGAAGCGAGCATCAGGGGCTGCGAAAGTGCCTCACTGAGTACTGGTGAACTGGCAACTAACTTAATGAGAGTCATCTGCAGTTATGGACCTGTGCGGTCTGTCTTTATCCTTACATTTTTTCAGAAGATTGGTAGTCGGGTGGCTTACTGAAGCCATTTCGGAATATGGAGATCAAAAACAAAAGTATTTAGCTACAATAAGGGCCCGATGATGAATAGTTTGGGTGTTGAACAAAGCAGAAAACCGACAGTGAGGTACGTTGCGGTCTGGGCCTAAATAGGTGATGCAGTAAGAATGGAAATCTCGGTGTGGTATTTGCTTTCCACGGACGAGACAATTGTTAACTTTTTCTGGCATCAGTTAGAGCAAGAAAAAAGGTTCCCCAATGGGGTACTTAGCTTTAGAAGACTTCAGGATGATTCAATTTCGGAAACAAAAACTCAGGTAGCGGCCGACCAGCACTCGTGCGAACTGCTTCTGCTTCGGGTGCCTTGGCAAGAAAGACTGATGTAATGGCGTCTGCTGCCTCTTTTTATACCTCTGATGACCTGACGTCAGTCTTGAAGTGACAGCTACCGACGCAAAAATACTAAGCCTCTGGTATTTGGGCTGATTGAGGGCTACCCCTGGCAGAATAACTCAAGTATGATGACTGCTACAGTGAAACATGAAGAATATCAAGTGTTCCATCAACATTTATTTTCTGAACAGTAAATGTATGAAGCATCATTGGATTTCTGTAATTTACCAGAAAAAGTACAATGGACAAAGCAAAAAAAAAATCAAGGATGTTCTTCCAAATTCTGGACAGTTGAGAGGTAAGAGTGCTTATGAAGATTTCAGCTCTCATAACCTGCATTTCTTACAGTCTTGACATCATTTAAAAAAAAAATCAAAAACATTTTCAGCATTCTTTCAAAGTCTTCTATCCTGACTAAAACCCCACTTCTAACATCCATCTGAAGTATGTTGGCACTTCCTCGTCCCCTCCTATCAAGAATTTCCTTTACTTCCTTCAAAGATTTAATCCTTTATTTGTGTTCCTTTCCAGCATGCGCTATTTTTTATCCCTTGTGAGAGCTGGTATGCCAGATTTTAAGTTTCTTGCAGATTACAAAGATTTTTACGCCCATATCCTAACAGTTTTTCCCTGTTTACTTCATCCAGGATATGAGGTAACCTGCCTTCTGCCAAGACAATGCCAAGGCAGGAACTATAGTTTAATAGAAAGTTTTTCTCTGATTTATATTATTTTTGGGTACTTCTGCATAATGCACATTGTTTTCTTTTCAGCAGAAAAATCAGTAAAGCCAGTTCCATAAGAATTCAATTACAACATATCATCGTTTGCATTAACTGGTACGAGATCTTGATTATTGTAGTTGGTTGATTTTCTGTGGATAGTTGGGGTACATAAAGAAAGGTGATTGGCAGTTAGTTTGAGAAGACAATGTAAGACAATGTTGAGAGAGAAATCAGTTAAAGCAAAGAGAAACTGCAGGACAACTATTACACATTGTTTTCATCTAGTAGATATTGACTTATAATGTGAAAGAAGCTGTTCTTATCAACTGTTGTCTACATGGTACAAAAAGCAATGGCAACTTCCTGTAGCAGCCTGAAGGCAATATAAGAATGAGCGTCTCTAACATATCCCTGCAATAATTTCAGGAAAGTTTCTCTGTTTTGTTAAGCTATATTTATTTCCAGGAAGTTTCCAAACATTTCATGAACAAACAATAGAAAAAGAGAAGAAATTACTAGAGTACATCAACAATAAATTGCCTTCTGTGGAAGGTACCGGGCTGCAACTCGGCACCGTAAAACTCCACTGCCAGTCATTCTGTGGACTGTTCTGCTGTGGCGACCACTAATACTAACATAAGGTGAAAGGAGATGATGATCGACATTCAATTAATGACATCTAACAGCATGAGATGCGACAAGCTTGTGATATTATCAGATTATTGCTTATGTATGCACCATGAAGGTTTGCCATAGCATGTACATGGACTAAATTTCATATGTGTTTCACTGTAGATTATACAATTAGATCTGACCAAAAAAAAATCAGTTTAAGTTTACTGCTCAGCATTTTAGTATCAAACATTTTTAATTATAAATCAAATGCTGGCACATCATGAAAAGCATGTTAAAAAGGAAAGAAAGGATGTAAGACAACCGAGCTTAAACATGAACTGTTTTTGAAATTAATATGTCCTGGTTAAATGATTGAAATGTAGGACACAATTGCTGGATATCAAAATGGTCAAAAAATTGTTTTCCAAGGCTTACCTTTCTTCCTTTTTCTCTCTCTCTCTTTGCTGGGTCACTTCTGATCATCTGTTACGTTTATCTTGGGCTTGAGGTTACTGTATGCCTACTATGCATGAGTGGAAAGATATTGAAGTGTGTGTGTGAGCATGCGTGTGTGTGTGTGTGTGTGTGTGTGTGTGTGTGTGTGTGTGTGTGTGTGTTTCTTTCTCCTTCTCTGTTTATGTCTATATGTACATCTGCAGTAAATAGAACATTTAGCGATAGCAGAAATCACTTTACATAGTACATGCATATAAAATGGAAAAGGACTAATTTTTGTGAGGATAAAAACACACAAATATATAAACACATTCCACAACAATTTTAAAACTATAAAAAAGGAATCAGCAAAACAAGCACTGAAGCTATTTTATCAGTAAAATACTGTCCTCATGGTTGGCACTTTAGGAAAGTAACTGTCCTTTCAGGGGAGGTGGCCATTTGCTATGCTGCTGGGCCATCCTGTCACATATTACTGCTTGCTACTTCACCACTATTTTTAATCTGTCCGGCTATTTCTAATTCCAGCTCCATTCACTTCATTTGATGTCCGTATAATATGATGGCTTTAAATAAACAAACCTGAATAAACTAACAACTAGACTGGAGTCCCAGACTGCAGTTAGAATACTTGGTCTAGGAGAGGTATTCTGCACACATAAAATAAATAAACTTGAGTTTTACATTGTGTAACATTTATTGCTGGCATTCACAGCAACAAAAAATAAATAAAAAAGGAGGGAACTGTGACATAACAGAAAATATCCATAGTGTTGTAATGACTCTTGGGTGTTTAAGTATAGATCGCTGCAAATACCAGTTTCTGTTTCAAAGCACAGCAGCATTACATTTTGGAAGGATGTGACCCAGGTTATGGCACAAAAAGTGCAGGAACCTAATGCATCCTGGGGATGTCTCAATGAATTAGCCTTACTATCGAGTAGTCTCAGCTTTCTGTTCTGGTCCTCTTTTTTTGGGAGGGGGGCCTCTACTTTTATTTTATTTTTATTTTTATTTTACATTTGTTGACCGGGCTACTTCTCTGAAATCAAGGCCAATGCAGATGATTGCAAATTAGGACCAATCACAGAATCTCCCCAAGACATCCTACAGGAAGGACTAATACAGACAAATGAGTGATGTGATGCCTCAACACTGGCCCAGTAATCAAGGAGCCTCAATCCTCACCACTAGCAACAGTGGGGAATGCATACACTGAGAAGATGATAAGTACACACACAGTAAACTGTAATTTCCCTTAAGTGCACACAGAGATCACAGTCAGTCTGGGGCCGGTTTCTCCCTCTTTCTCCAGATCCCAATAAGACTCCCCACTAGCAGAGCTTAAGAGTTGAGATCTCAGTTGAGTGGCTAAGCCAAGACCTCCAGCACCCTCTCTGTACAACCAGTGCTTCATGCCCCTGCCCAAGTAGCTCACACACACACACACACACACACACACACACACACACACACACACACACACACACACACACACACACTTTGAGATTTGATTTATATACAAACATACACACACACCTGGAGCAGGCTGGCACAGGTTTACCAGCTATGCCTCCTTCTGCCTAGACTATAAGGTAGTTCCATCTGCCACCAGCCACTACTTATCAGCTACTTAAGGCCCTTAACAAAGGTTGTAATCATACTGTGTAATGTTACTATTAATCCAAATGGTAGTCTGACCTAGAGCAAGACCATTTAGGAGTGGCCTGTACAGTGTCACCCAATACATATGCAAGTACTCTAAGAGCTTAAATATGTCTCACAAATATCAGCCACAAAGATAGGTTTAAATATAAATAATAAAAGAAGATGACAATATAAATTAACACAGTAGCTTCAGAGTTCAAACTCACAGGGAATATTTAAAACAACATTGCAGGATAGTCTCAAATAAAACATCTAAACTAATATTTACTATATTTCTAATGATATCTAGAAGAGTTACTATGCCCTAAAAAACTTACTTACAGCAAGGCACGTGCAGATGTGATGCTGAGTGGATGTTTTGCTAGGTCCAAGACAAGATACAAAATTACAGTCTCTCTATGAGACAGTTCTTAAATTAATATCAAATATTACTTGTGGGCTAGCTTGGATGACATCACTTTTTGTCACCTGACCTCAGTTCCCAGGCTAACCCCATTGTCAGAAAGTACAACAATTTTTAGCATCTGTGAAAAATACATATATCAGATATTTGCAGATCCTGAAAGTAATAAAACACTTCTGAATCTCAAACTTAGTAATTACCTCTCTTCCAAGACAATACAAAAAACTTCTAGCTCTAGGCATTGTGTCTGCTACACTGAAACTGGCAGATAACCTTTACAGCACAATCATAAAACAATTTAATTTCAACTTATTTTCTTGAAGTTTGCAAGTTAAACTTTTATGTCCCAGTTTCTACTGTTAAAACATATACACATACACAATTACAACAGTTCCCCGACATATGTTGGTTTTAAAAAAACATTTATTTTTTTCTGATGAAAATGTTAGTAAGGATTTTAGGAGTGGAGAGTAAGAAAATGTTCTGCTGTATAAAGAACTGATGTTGCATATCAAACTAAATGTTAGTGTTTTACCTGTCTTAAATGATTATGTTTCTTGAGTTCCAGTATCATGAATTAAAGCTGATAGGTTTTAGGGTGGTGAGGTCATATCCATAGATAATTAATTAATAAACATACTTACTATTTATACTTCTTAGTGCGTTTGCTACATTTCATTCTAATGAAATAATATATGATTGTAAGAAAGAAGTGCTCAATAAAGTGAGTACATTTGGATGAATTTTTTTTTTCGTTGTTTTTTACATTAGGCTATTCTGTTGCCCGGAGTCCAAATATTAAGCATAACTGGAAGCTTTCATCACATTTTAGGTGAAAATAATTAATGTACATTTCAACTGCAAATTGTTTATTTTGTATTAATAATATTTTATCTTATGTAGAAGGGCCAGTCTGGAGGAGATTGGAGACTGTAAAGTGGTGGCAGGGGAAAGTGTAGTTAGGCAGCATATGATGGTGGTTTGTAGGATGACATTGGTGATCAAGAAGAGGAGGATGAGTGTGAGGGAAGCACCAAGGATCATATGGTGGAAACTGAAAAATGGTAATTGTGAGGTGATGTTCAGGGAAGAGTTAAGACAGGCACTGGGTGGCAGTGAAGAGTTATTGAATAGCTGGGTAACTACAGCAGAGCTAGTAAGAGAGATGGCTATAAAGGTGCTTGGTCTGACATCTGGAAAAAGGAAGGAGGACAAGGAGACCTGGTGGTGGAATGAAGAAGTACAGGACAGTATACAGAGAAAGAGGTTGGCGAAGAAGTGGGATTGTCAGAGAGATGAAGAAAGTAGACATGAGTATAAGGAGATGAGGTGTATGGCAAAGAGAGAGGTGGCGAAGGCTAAGGATAAGGTGTATGACGAGTTGTATAAAAGGTTGGACACTAAGGAGGGAGAAAAAGACCTGTACTGATTGGCTAGACAGAGGGACCGAGCAAGTAAAGATGTGCAGCAGGTAAGGGTGATAAAGAATAATGAGGGAAACTTACTCACAAGCAAGGAGAATGTGTTGAGTAGATGGAAAGAGTACTTTGAGGGGCTGATGAATAAAGAGAATGAGAGGGAGAGAAGGTTGGATGATGTGCAGATAGTGAATCATGAAGTACAGTGGATTAGCAAGGAGGATGTAAGGATAGCTATGAAGAGAATGAAGAATGGAAAGGCTGTTGGTCCAGATGACATACCTGTGGAAGCATGGAGGTGTTTAGGTGAAATGGCAGTGGAGTTTTTAACTAGATTGTTTAATGAAATCTTGGAAAGTGAGAGGATGCCTGAGGAATGGAGAAAAAGTGTTTTGGTACCAATTTTTAAGAATAAGGGTGATGTGCAGAGCTGTAGCAACTACAGAGGGATTAAATTGATCAGTCGCAGCATGAAGTTATGGGAAAGAGTAGTGGAAGCTAGGTTAAGAAGGGAGGTGATGATTAGTGATCAGCAGTATGGTTTCATGCCAGGAAAGAGCACTACAGATGTGAAGTTTGCTTTGAGAGTGTTGATAGAGAAGCACAGAGAATGTCAGAAGGAGTTGCATTGTGTCTTTGTTGATTTAGAGAAAGCATATGACAGAGTGCCTAGACAGTAGTTGTGGTATTGTATGAGGAAGTTGGGAGTGTCAGAGAAGTATGTAGGAGTGGTACAGGATATGTACAAGGGTAGTGTGACAGCGGTGAGGTCTGCGGTGGGAGTGATGGATGTGTTTAAGGTGGAGGTGGGATTACATCAAGGTTCAGCTCTGAGCCCTTTCTTATTTGTAATGGTGATGGACAGGTTGACAGACGAGATCAGACAGGAGTCCCTGTGGACTATGATGTTTGCAGATGACATTGTGATCTGTAGTGAGAGTAGGGAACAGGTGGAGGAGACCCTGGAGAGGTGGAGATATGCTCTAGAGAGAAGAGGAATGAAGGTCAACAGGACTAAGACAGAATATATGTGTGTGAATGAGAGGGAGGACAGAGGAATGGTGAGGATGTAGGGAGTAGAGGTGGTGAAGGTGGATGAGTTTAAATACTTGGGATCAGCAGTTCAGAGTAATGGTGAGTGTGGAAGAGAGGTGAAGAAGAGAGTACAGGCAGGATGGTGTGGGAGGAGAAGAGTGTCAGGAGTTATTTGTGACAGACGAGTACCTGTAAGAGTGAAAGGGAAGGTCTACAAGAGGGTAGTGAGACCAGCTATGTTATATGGGTTGGAGACAGTGGCATTGACAAAAAGGCAGGAGTCAGAGCTTGACGTGGCATAGTTGAAGATGTTAAGATTTGCACTGGGTGTGATGAGGATGGACAGGATTAGGAATAAGTATATTAGAGGGTCAGCCCAGGTTGGAAGGTTTGGAGACAAAGCCAGAGAGGCAAGATTACATTGGTTTGGTCATGCTCTGAGGAGGGATGATGGGTATATTGGGAAAAAGATGCTAAGGATGAAGTTGCCAGGAAAAGAGGAAGGCCTAAGATAAGGTTTATGAATGTGGTGAGAGAGGACATGCAGGTGGTTGGTGTGACAGAGCAAGATGCAGAGGACAGGAAGAACTGGAAACAGATGATCCACTGTGGCGACCCCTAACGGGAAAAAAGAAGAAGGAGAGGAAGAAGAAGAAGGAGAAGAAGAAGAAGGAGAAGAAGAAGAAGAAGAAGAAGAAGAAGAAGAAGAAGAAGAAGAAGAAGAAGAAGAAGAAGAAGAAGAAGAAGAAGAAGAAGAAGAAGAAGAAGAAGAAGAAGAAGAAGAAGAAGAAGAAGAAGAAGAAGAAGAAGAAGAAGAAGAAGAAGAAGAAGAAGAAGAAGAAGAAGAAGAAGAAGAAGAAGAAGGAGAAGAAGAAGAAGAAGAAGAAGAAGAAGGAGAAGAAGAAGAAGGAGAAGAAGAAGAGGAATATTTTTTCTGCTTAAAGTACAATTATACTGGCAGAAATGTGGAGCAGCTACAGGGTCTGATTTTCCTACCCCCAATGACAAACATTTTATGAAGCTGGTGGAAAATGAATATACTTTTGTTCATAATGATTCTATGCTATTACATATTTATTTTATATTGATGATCTCTTATTTATTTGTAAGTATGACTCTTCTACAATTAGTCAATTCATGAGTGATCTGTGACGGCCCGAGCAAAAATCACAAATCTGGTAGTTAGCACAGAATATTACGGCTGTGAGTTGCTAATGAGCTGTTTACTGAGGTACAGTGTTTGATTCCCGCTGCCTTCATTTGCTTACTGTGTGACCTTGAGCAAGTCGAATAACCTGGCAGTCCTTTGGGGCAGTTGGGAATCTGGGTCAGGCTCCTTATTGGCTCCTAGAGTAACAACATGCCTGGTAACTACATATGAAATATAACAGATTTGGTTTGCTTTTTTTTTTTTTTTTTTAATCGTTACACAACAATTCATTTTTGGAGTCCATTATAAGGATATAAACATTCAGTATATTAACAGCAAACTGTAAAATAAACCATCATCTAATAATACTCTATGTTGCAGCTGGCATCCTGCTAACTTTATAGACATCTGTCTTATACAAACAGCTGTGGTAAGTTAAAAGAGCAGTGTTAGGACATATTTTTAAATAAAATGAAAGATGCAATTTTGCATTTTCTTACAAGGTGGCTATGAATTACAGACATTAAAAGTGTTCATAATAAAGTACTGAAATAAAACATTTTACTGGGAAGTTTACTTAATTACTTACACATTTTTGAGGGCTGTTACTTTTTATACAGTACATCTTGTCTGAACAGTTAAGTTCCTACAATCAAAGCCTGACAGCAGTTCCTTAGAGAAGTAGTGCAATACACCAGAGTACATGTGCAAATACACATGTAAATACATTATATAAGTATGTGGTATGGGTGGCTCCACAAATTCCCAAAGGGAGGCATCCCCCCAGGGGCTGTTTTACTTGTAGATTACATTAATTATATTAACCACAAGACAGTTTAAATTAAACAAATGTACAGAGACATTTGATAGAAAGAGTGAGTTATGCTTTGACATCTCCCTGTAGATTAGTGCATATAGGACAAAATAAGAACTTCAAACCATGCTGTAAGGGAATTAAACAGCATTATATAGAACCTGCAAAATGTACTTCAGGTACCATTCTGTTAACAGTCATAGAGTCTTAATTATTCAAAGACATAATATGCATCTAAAATTGAACACCTTATAAACTTAAAGGGTGAAACAATCACCATAGTCCAAAAATGTATTTATTTGTCCTTTGATAAACAGAAAAGTCCAGCTGAGCCAATGGCCCATTTTTAGTACAAGCCCAGGGAGAAACACTCCACAACTGATGCAAAATAATCTAAACAGTAGGTGAGTAACTATGTACAAGGGGACACAGCCCCACTACTGATTAAATATTTTACAGTGAGTTGGGGAGTTAGCAGCTGATAACCAATTATATACAAGGGCAGCTCTCAAAGGTAGACAGTATCTCCTATATAAATTATTAATAAAATGCAATATAATTAATATTTCAATAGCAGTACCTCCTACATAAATTATTAATAAAATGCAATATAATTAATATTTCAATTATCTCCTACATAAATTAAATGCTGTTAGACTTTGAGGACAGTGAGAAGATAAGTACTGTGTTTCCTCACTTTCTCTCTCTTTAGCTGGTTAGTTAGTTAGTTAGTTAGTTAGTTAGTTAGTTAGTTAGTTAGTTAGTTAGTTAGTTAGTTAGTTAGTTAGTTGGTTCATAGGTGTGTACTAGGCTAATGTCCCTGGAGTCTTTACAAGCCTAGCCCATATGATTACCCTGGCATTGTGTGACCCAACCTTAGCTCCTAGTGCCTCTGTCAAGTACGGCCATTGGAGTTATCCCCGGTTTGAATTTTCTATTTCCCATCCACTCATCAAGATTTCTCTTGAAGAGGGCCAGTGAGGTGCTCTACTTATAGGTTCATAGGTTTATACTAGGCTATCTGCCCTAAGGCATTTATAAGCCTAGCCCAGAGTTTGTGGCTTACGCCACCCCTTATGTTAAAAAATACTGTGCCCATTAGTTTGTTATGCCTCTGTCCAGCAGTGACACAGAGATGATTCCCGGGGTAAAACTACGATCTCCCATCCACCAGTCAAGATTTCTCTTGAACAGAGCCAGCGAGGTGCTCTGCCTCACATGGACCGGGATTTTATTCCACAGCATAGGGAGTCTCTGGGTGACAAATATATCCCTCCAGCATGTCCTATTTATATCCGTGCTAAGGTTTAAGTCACTTGCTCTAGTGGATCTGGTAGATTTGGATTTTTTGAGGTGGAGCATGTCCATTAATTCTGGGTTGGACATGGCCTTGTATGTCAGGCACTGGTCACCTCTGAGCAGACGGTATGCGACTGAATAGAGCTGGAGTTTCTTCAGTCTGGCAGCATATGACAGATTTTGGAGTCCCTTTATCCTTTTGGTGAGGAACTTTTGGGGTCTCTCCAATTGCTGCAGGTGTCGGGTGAGATACATCCCGAATGGGGCATTGTACTCTATCATTGGTCTGATAAGTGAAGAGTACAGGGCAACAATGCCCTCACTTGATGTGGATGTGAATCCTTCATGATCAGGTGGGCAATGTAGAAGGTTTTTCTAACCACTTTAGCAATGTGAGTGTCAAAAGAAAGGCCACTGTCAACCTGGGTCCCCAGGTCCCTGATAACCTCTTCTGTGCTTAGTGGATTGCCACCTATGTGGTAGCTTGGGGTTACCTTGTTTTTCCCGAAGGGTATGACTACATTTTTTGGCATTTAACTTCAGGCCATGGCTCTGGCACCAGCTATCAGTTTCCGTGAGACCCCTCTGAAGGATATCTGTGTCCGATGTACTTTCCACTATGGCTCCCAGTTTGCAGTCATCTGCAAACTTTGTCAGCCATAGTCCTCCTATGTTAGCCTGTACTTCTGAGAAGTAGATGCCGAACAACAGGGGGCCAAGGACTGAGCCCTGTGGTACACCACTTGTGACCGGCTTGGAGTCTGACATGGTGCCAGCTACTCTAACCCTGTGGGTTCTGTCCTTTAGCCAGTTTGCAACCCATCTTGTGACATATGGGTTTACATTTAAGCTGGTAAGTTTCTCTATAATACCCGAGTGGGGTATTGTGTTGAAAGCTTTTGCAAGGTCAAGGTAGGGTGTATGGACTGCCTTTCCCTCATCAATGGCCTTGATGACTGTTTCGAAGAAGTCGACCAAGTTCAAAAGGCATGATCTGCCCTTGACAAAGCCAAACTGGGTCGGGTCCAATGTCTGCAAGTCCCCTATGTCTTTGTTTATGAGCTCCATTATGATCCTCTCCATAGCTTTGCAGACCAGGCTTGTTAAGCTTATAGGGCGGTAATTACCAGGGTCCATAGAGGCACCGCCTTTGTGGAGTGGGACCACAGTTGCCGTACGCCACTCCTTGGGCACGTATCCTGTGGTAAGGCTAAGATTAAACAGCTGCCTTATGTGCGGGTTTAGTTCCTCATTTAGTTCGTGTAGCACACAGCCGGGGACACCATCTGGTCCCATTGATGCTGTGTTTTTAGCTTTAGAGAGAGCAGTTTTCACCTGCGCATTGGAGACACTTGACATGTATGGGAAGTCTATTCCATAGCATTGGCAGTCTCTGTGTTATGAACCTGTCCCTCCAGCATGTACTGTTGATTGTGGTAATGAGGTTGAGGTCTCTGGAGCGTGTGGTGCATAGGGATTGGGATTTCTTTAGATGTAGCATTTCCAACAGAGCTAGGTCAGACATGTCTTAGTTGGAGTTTTTATTAGTCTGTCCATATAGGACAAGTGTTTAAGGCCTAGGATCCTCTTTGTGAGGTACTTTTGCTGCCTCTCCAGTTGTTGCAGGTGTCTAGTGAGGTGCATGCCAAATGGGGCATTATGCTCAATGATTGGCCTAATGAGGGAAGAGTAGAGGGAGACAATGACCTCTTTCTTCCTGGATGCAAAACCCTTAGTAATGAGATGTGCCACATAGAAGGACTTTCTGACCACAGTGGCAATGTGGTGGTCAAAAGAGAGGTTGCTGTCAACCTTTGTTCCCAGATCTCTTATAACTCCTTCTGTGTTCAGTGGTCTACCACTGATGTAGTAATTCATTGGGAACTGGGTTTTTCCCAAAGGGGATGATGACACATTTTTTGGCATTGAGCCTTAAGGCCATGGTTCTGACACCAGATGTTGGTCTCAGTGAGGCCTTTCTGTAGGATGTCAACATCACTTGGAGAGTTAATAATAGCTCCCAACATGCAATTGTCTGTGAACTTTGTCAGCCAGAGACCCTTTGTGTTGGCCTGGACTTCAGAGAAGTAGATACCAAACAGGAGAGGACCCAGGACCAAACCCTGTGGGACACCACTCATGACTGGTCAGCAGTCTTACTTGGAGTCAGCTACTTTCACACTGTTGGTTCTATCTGTGAGCTAGTTTGCAACCCACCTAGTGATATAGGGGTTGATGCCTAGCTTAGTGAGTTTTTCTATAATTCCTGAGTGGGTAATGGCATCAAAGGCCTTGGCCAGATCAAGGTAGGTTGTATGAACCACCTTGCCTTCCTCCACAGCTCTGGTGACTCACTCAACGAAGTCGACCAAGTTGAGCAGGCATGATCTACCCTTCACAAAACCAAACTGTGTGGGATCCAGAGTTTGGACATTCCCTATATCCTTGTTTATTAGGTCCATGATGATGCATTCCACAGCTTTGCATATCAGACTTGTCAGGCTAATGGGGCAATAGTTCCCAGGGTCTGTAGTTGGTCCTCCTTTGTGGAGAGGGTTGACTGTAGCAGTGCACCATTCAGTAGGGACAAAGCCTGAGGTGAGGCTGTGATTGAACAGGGCACACAGGTGAGGTGCCAGTTCACACTGTACTTCATGTAGAACACAGCCAGAGATATTGTCAGGTCCCATAGAAGCTGTATTCTTGGCCTTGGACAGTGCTGTTTTAACCTGTGCAGCAGTAACACTTTGGGTGCCTGGCAATCTACTGGTATTGTGATTGGTCCTCTGGGGGGGAGGGGTAAAGTTGGCATTAAATCTGTCAGCCAATATTTTGGCAATATCTGTTGGCTCAGTATAGGCGGTACCATTGTGCTCAGAGCAAATCTGGGTATTGCCATGGAAATTCCTTACATAACTATAGAAGTCCTTGTGGTTGTCTTTACTTTACAATTCTGTTTTCATAGCTAGCTTTGGAGGATTTGATGAGGGATCTCAACTTTTTATTGAAGCTGATAGAGGAGTTTTTCCAGTCTTGGGACTTCACCTTATTATGCATCAGTTTCCTCCTTCTGTTGTAGAGTTTGTTTATGGCAGGGGACCACCAGATTGGCTTTGTTTTTTTGTAGGAGAGCATCTTGGTTCTATTGGGTTTGGTGAGATCCATGCATTTGTGTATGTGTTCGTACAGTGCATTAATGTATAATCTGGCGGTCATGCAACTATTCCCATTTGCATGGGTGCCATGAAGTTAGCCACCTCTGTTTTTAGGAGCCCAAAGTTAGCTTTGGAGAAGTTTTTCATGGTGGTTACCTTTGCGGGGGTGAATTTCCAACGTGATTAGTTTGTGGTCGGATCTAACCAGGGAGGAGTTGACTATTGATGTAGAGCAGCAGTCGCCCATGTTGTAATGACCAGGTCAAGGATATTGCTACCTGTAGTGGGGGTAAGAACAAGCTGGTTCAGGGCATTGGAATTAAAGAATTCCAGGAAATGTTGGACAAGTGTACTGGTACATGAGTACCTTTCCCATTTAATGGAGGGGTAGTTGAAGTGACATCTGTTTACTTGGGAAGTCTGACATCTGCTGTATAAGCAATGTTATACTGCTTAACTATTCTTTTTTTAAAGCAATTTGTTTATTTGAAAAATCACATACATCAAAGTGACTGACTACTTTCTCTCATGGTGATTTTGGAGTACCTTTTGCATTTACAGCTTTCTCCTGTCTTTATACTCCTTGAGTTTGTTAGCCAAGGTGACAGATTATATTTTATGGATTAAAGTTTCTGTTTAAGACTAGGTTTGGGATTTATTTCTTATGTTTTAAAGCATTCATATAATGTAGTAATACCAAGTTTAAGCTTGCCACAGTCTGTCTCCTACATTGGTTACTCCATTCCTTGCATCGGTTAAAATATTACTTGCATTAATCAGTCTGAGAACCTACTATTTGGCACTGGCACATGATGGGCACTTAGAATGCTGTCACTGGAATGGTACCAGCACCTGATACCAGCTGTTAGACGTTGAGGACAGTGAAACGATAGGTACAGTCTTCTCCTCACTTTCTCTCTCTTTTAGTTAGTTAGTAACGTTTACTAGCAAAGTCTAACCAGGCAATGGCACCCATTTTCAACAGAGGCCCGGAAAGAAAATCTCCTTAAAGATGAATGTTCTGCATAGAATAATTTAGTAAGCATGTGAATAGATTTTCTCCCCAGGCCTCCACTGAAAAAGGGTTGTATCTCAGTCAAAATTTCCCAATAAACAAAGATAAATAAATAAAATAAATATATAATTCAAAAATGCAAATTCAATGATATGATCAAGAAGTTCTCAAATTAAGTCATATACAATGAAACAGATCAGTGACAGAAAATAGAACATACGTACATGACAGCAGAGTTATTCATTAAAACATGATTGTCTTGCCATGTGGAGTATATTGCAGAGATAATAAAGGCTGAAGAAATTAATTGTCTGAGCATTTAATGGTAGCTATAGAAACATGTTAAGAGACTTGGTAGAATGGGTGGATAGGCTGATAATATGATGGTCAAGCCTGTGTAAGAAGAGCTTTTGATGTGTCTTAAAGAGGGCTTTTCAGAATTTGAGTGATGTTATACACAGAGAGAGTGTGTGTGAATATACAAATATATCTAAATTATTCTACATACACACACACACACACACACACACACACACACACACACACACACACACACACACACACACACATATATATAATATGATCGAGTTTTCAGTAACACGAAATTACAAAGTACAATAAAAAAAAAAAAAAACATCGTTTCTGCAGGGGTGCAAGCCACCCTGCACCCCCCCTACACACACCCCTACTTAAATATACCATCTCTGAGATCAGACTACAGTGGGGAAAAGGGAAATCTCTTGTTCTGTGCTGTGCAAAAGCGCAAACCAGGAGATCTCCCATTTCTTCGCTATAGTGCAATCATGGAGATGGTATATTTAAGTAGGGAGGGTGCCAGGAGGCTTGTTCCCCTGCAGAAATGATGTGTTTGGGTTTTTTTTTTTATTGCACTTCCTAATTTCGAATTACGGAAAACTTGATCATATGGTCTCAACCATATGAAGTTCGAGTTTTCAGTAATTCAATATTGTGAAGTGGAACCATATATATATATATATATATATATATATATATATATATATATATATATATATATATATATGTTTATATAAAATTTGGTGGGTGAAGGCGTGTCCCCTGTAAAAAAGTGGATGTGTCATTATGCTGAGTAGTCACCATCACATCCTAGTAGGTTTAATTGTTTTCAGTTTGAATAATCAGCTATCAATTTAATAAGACATGATTACTCAAAGTAAACTCATCCATTCCCTGTATTAGTTAATCAATTTCCTCTATTAGTTAGAGTTTTTCTTTTCTACTGTTAGTTATCACTACTTTACTACATATTGACAAACATAATTATAAATTAACTACATGGTCTGTCCGTTCCAGTTTATTTATATATACTTCTAATTTTACATTATAATTTTGCAAAACTAAAAGAATGTATCGGTTTTCTTGACGATGGCACGCTTGCTTCAATATTCTGCTTTAACACACATCATTATTATTATTATTACAGCACCTGACATATAAAGACTAATAACATCATAGGTCCATAGGTAAGTACTAAGCTAGCTGCTCTTGTGGGCCATTTTAAGCCCAGACATTCTCTTTTTATGCTTGAATTAATCTATCCTTCAAAGGCACACTCCGTTTCTTCTGCCTGCTGTTTCTGACAGTTCCAAAGTATTTTACCAGCTTTGAAAACATCTCACGCTCCTCAGTTTTTTGTAACTAGCAGTGCATGGAGCAGACAAAGCTCCATGCATCACAAAGAATTATGATCCATGTCTGATCTTATGTTCTTTCCATGGACGGCAAGATTTACTTCACTCAAGAATTCTGGACAAAGCCAAAAATAATGGAGGGCCAAACATCTAAAACAGATCAATAGAACTATAGGTAAGTACTACGCCAGAGGCTCTTGCCGGCCATTTTAAGCCTGGCCAGTTTCCCTTTTTGTACTTGAATTAATCCATCCCATTTGGCAAGAGATCGGCCTAACCCATCCCACAATCAATAATTATATATTACCCCTAATGAGAATAACTGGGATCATACCATAGATGGTTTGAGATGACCAAGGCATGGGATAAAGCATTTGGTAGCTACCTCTGTCCATCAGTAGTACAGGGGGCAGTCCTGGGATACATTTTCTGTTTCCCATCCACAGATTCAAGTTGTACTTGAATATGGACAGGGATGAGCTTTGTTGTGTGCAAGTTCTGGGACTGCTGTGCTAAGAAAAAAAGGAGAACATATAAATATGTTAGATCTGCCTGTAGTTATACCAGGAAGGGCTATTGTCTTAGATATATTAATTAGGGGATGATGTATAAAATAAGGGGTGTGTATTCTTATACTGTGGTTCAGCAAAGGGACGATTTATACGGAAAATTGTAAACATATGCACTGGTGAATGAGTCTGTGGTGATGATGGTGGATTTGAACTACGATATCAGTGGGGAAAAAAGATCTCAGGTGATGTAAGGCAAATCTTTGATTTGGTGAAAATGGGGAAGTTATATGTAGGCCAGGAAAGAAAATATACATACTTTAGAAGTATAAGAACTGATGGAAAGTTTTGCATTTTCTCTAAAGAATTAAAGGAGGATGATGGAGTTGTTATCGCTGCAGACTCTTCAGGCAATTTAGCTGTTTGTGTGGAGGTGGGAGAAAATAATGTGCTGTAAAAGAAAGTAAAGAGCAAGAAAGAGTACAGGAAATATACTGCCCAGGACTGAGACAGTAAAGAGCAAGAAAGAGAACAGGAAATGTACTGCCCAGGACTGAGACAGTAAAGAGCAAGAAAGAGAACAGGAAATGTGCTGCCCAGGACTGAGACAGTAAAGAGCAAGAAAGAGAACAGGAAATGTACTGCGCAGGACTGAGACAGTAAAGAGCAAGAAAGAGAACAGGAAATGTACTGCGCAGGACTGAGACAGTAAAGAGCAAGAAAGAGAACAGGAAATGTGCTGCCCAGGACTGAGACAGTAAAGAGCAAGAAAGAGAACAGGAAATGTACTGCGCAGGACTGAGACAGTAAAGAGCAAGAAAGAGAACAGGAAATGTACTGCCCAGGACAGAGACAGTAAAGAGCAAGAAAGAGAACAGGAAATGTACTGCGCAGGACTGAGACAGTAAAGAGCAAGAAAGAGAACAGGAAATGTACTGCGCAGGACTGAGACAGTAAAGAGCAAGAAAGAGAACAGGAAATGTACTGCACAGGACTGAGACAGTAAAGAGCAAGAAAGAGAACAGGAAATATACTGCCCATGACTGAGACAGTAAAGAGCAAGAAAGAGAACAGGAAATGTACTGCCCAGGACTGAGACAGTAAAGAGCAAGAAAGAGAACAGAAAATGTACTGCACAGGGCTGAGACAGTAAAGAGCAAGAAAGAGAACAGGAAATGTACTGCCCAGGACTGAGACAGTAAAGAGCAAGAAAGAGAACAGGAAATGTACTGCCCAGGACTGAGACAGTAAAGAGCAAGAAAGAGAACAGGAAATGTACTGCCCAGGACTGAGACAGTAAAGAGCAAGAAAGAGAACAGGAAATGTATTGCCCAGGACTGAGACAGTAAAGAGCAAGAAAGAGAACAGGAAATGTACTGCCCAGGAGTGAGACAGTAAAGAGCAAGAAAGAGAACAGGAAATGTACTGCGCAGGACTGAGAGAGAAAGAGAACAGGAAATGTGCTGCACAGGAATGAGACAGTAAAGAGCAAGAATGAGAACAGGAAATGTACTGCCCAGGACTGAGACAGTAAAGAGCAAGAAAGAGAACAGAAAATGTACTGCCCAGGACCGAGACAGTAAAGAGCAAGAAAGAGAACAGGAAATGTACTGCGCAGGACTGAGACAGTAAAGAGCAAGAAAGAGAACAGGAAATATACTGCGCAGGACTGAGACAGTAAAGAGCAAGAAAGAGAACAGGAAATATACTGCCCAGGACTGAGACAGTAAAGAGCAAGAAAGAGAACAGGAAATGTACTGCCCAGGACTGAGACAGTAAAGAGCAAGAAAGAGAACAGGAAATGTACTGCGCAGGACTGAGACAGTAAAGAGCAAGAAAGAGAACAGGAAATGTACTGCGCAGGACTGAGACAGTAAAGAGCAAGAAAGAAAACAGGAAATGTACTGCGCAGGACTGAGACAGTAAAGAGCAAGAAAGAGAACAGGAAATGTACTGCGCAGGACTGAGACAGTAAAGAGCAAGAAAGAGAACAGGAAATGTACTGCAGGACTGAGACAGTAAAGAGCAAGAAAGAGAACAGGAAATGTACTGCGCAGGACTGAGACAGTAAAGCGCAAGAAAGAGAACAGGAAATGTACTGAGCAGGACTGAGACAGTAAAGAGCAAGAAAGAGAACAGGAAATGTACTGCCCAGGACTGAGACAGTAAAGAGCAAGAAAGAGAACAGGAAATGTGCTGCCCAGGACTGAGACAGTAAAGAGCAAGAAAGAGAACAGGAAATGTACTGCGCAGGACTGAGACAGTAAAGAGCAAGAAAGAGAACAGGAAATGTACTGCACAGGACTGAGACAGTAAAGAGCAAGAAAGAGAACAGGAAATGTACTGCCCAGGACTGAGACAGTAAAGAGCAAGAAAGAGAACAGGAAATGTACTGCGCAGGACTGAGACAGTAAAAAGCAAGAAAAAGAACAGGAAATGTACTGCGCAGGACTGAGACAGTAAAGAGCAAGAAAGAGAACAGGAAATGTACTGCCCAGGACTGAGACAGTAAAGAGCAAGAAAGAGAACAGGAAATGTACTGTGCAGGACTGAGACAGTAAAGAGCAAGAAAGAGAACAGGAAATGTACTGCCCAGGACTGAGACAGTAAAGAGCAAGAAAGAGAACAGGAAATATACTGCCCAGGACTGAGACAGTAAAGAGCAAGAAAGAGAACAGGAAATGTACTGCGCAGGACTGAGACAGTAAAGAGCAAGAAAGAGAACAGGAAATGTACTGTGCAGGACTGAGACAGTAAAGAGCAAGAAAGAGAACAGGAAATGTACTGCCCAGGACTGAGACAATAAAGAGCAAGAAAGAGAACAGGAAATGTACTGCGCAGGACTGAGACAGTAAAGAGCAAGCAAGAGAACAGGAAATGTACTGTGCAGGACTGAGACAGTAAAGAGCAAGAAAGAGAAAAAGAAATGTTCTGCCCAGGACAGAGACAGTAAAGAGCAAGAAAGAGAACAGGAAATGTACTGCCCAGGACTGAGACAGTAAAGAGCAAGAAAGAGAACAGGAAATGTACTGCCCAGGACTGAGACAGTAAAGAGCAAGAAAGAGAACAGGAAATATACTGCCCAGGACTGAGACAGTAAAGAGCAAGAAAGAGAACAGGAAATGTGCTGCCCAGGACTGAGACAGTAAAGAGCAAGAAAGAGAACAGAAAATATACTGCCCAGGACTGAGACAGTAAACAGCAAGAAAGAGAACAGGAAATGTACTGCGCAGGACTGAGACAGTAAAGAGCAAGAAAGAGAACAGGAAATGTACTGTGCAGGACTGAGACAGTAAAGAGCAAGAAAGAGAACAGGAAATGTACTGCGCAGGACTGAGACAGTAAAGAGCAAGAAAGAGAACAGGAAATGTACTGCCCAGGACTGGGACAGTAAAGAGCAAGAAAGAGAACAGGAAATGTACTGCGCAGGACTGAGACAGTAAAGAGCAAGAAAGAGAACAGGAAATATACTGCGCAGGGCTGAGACAGTAAAGAGCAAGAAAGAGAACAGGAAATATACTGAGGACTGAGACAGTAAAGAGCAAGAAAGAGAACAGGAAATATACTGCGCAGGGCTGAGACAGTAAAGAGCAAGAAAGAGAACAGGAAATATACTGCGCAGGACTGACACAGTAAAGAGCAAGAAAGAGAAGAGGAAATGTACTGCCCAGGACTGAGACAGTAAAGAGCAACAAAGAGAACAGGAAATGTGCTGCCCAGGACTGGGACAGTAATGAGCAAGAAAGAGAACAGGAAATGTACTGCGCAGGACTGAGACAGTAAAGAGCAAGAAAGAGAACAGGAAATGTGCTGCCCAGGACTGGGACAGTAAAGAGCAAGAAAGAGAACAGGAAATGTACTGCGCAGGACTGAGACAGTAAAGAGCAAGAAAGAGAACAGGAAATGTACTGCGCAGGACTGAGACAGTAAAGAGCAAGAAAGAGAACAGGAAAAGTGCTGCCCAGGACTGAGACAGTAAAGAGCAAGAAAGAGAACAGGAAATGTACTGTGCAGGACTGAGACAGTAAAGAGCAAGAAAGAGAACAGGAAATGTACTGCGCAGGACTGAGACAGTAAAGAGCAACAAAGAGAACAGGAAATGTACTGCGCAGGACTGAGACAGTAAAGAGCAAGAAAGAGAACAGGAAATGTACTGCCCAGGACTGAGACAGTAAAGAGCAAGAAAGAGAACAGGAAATGTACTGCCCAGGACTGAGACAGTAAAGAGCAAGAAAGAGAACAGGAAATGTACTGCCCAGGACTGAGACAGTAAAGAGCAAGAATGAGAACAGGAAATGTACTGCAGGACTGAGACAGTAAAGAGCAAGAAAGAGAACAGGAAATGTACTGCGCAGGACTGAGACAGTAAAGAGCAAGAAAGAGAACAGGAAATGTACTGCGCAGGACTGAGACAGTAAAGAGCAAGAAAGAGAACAGGAAATGTACTGTGCAGGACTGAGACAGTAAAGAGCAAGAAAGAGAACAGGAAATGTACTGTGCAGGACTGAGACAGTAAAGAGCAAGAAAGAGAACAGGAAATGTACTGCCCAGGACTGAGACAGTAAAGAGCAAGAAAGAGAACAGGAAATGTACTGCCCAGGACTGAGACAGTAAAGAGCAAGAAAGAGAACAGGAAATGTACTGCCCAGGACTGAGACAGTAAAGAGCAAGAAAGAGAACAGGAAATGTACTGCCCAGGACTGAGACAGTAAAGAGCAAGAAAGAGAACAGGAAATGTACTGCCCAGGACTGAGACAGTAAAGAGCAAGAAAGAGAACAGGAAATGTACTGCCCAGGACTGAGACAGTAAAGAGCAAGAAAGAGAACAGGAAATGTACTGCCAAGGACTGAGACAGTAAAGAGCAAGAAAGAGATCAGGAAATGTACTGCGCAGGACTGAGACAGTAAAGAGCAAGAAAGAGAACAGGAAATGTACTGCCCAGGACTGAGACAGTAAAGAGCAAGAAAGAGAACAGGAAATGTACTGCCCAGGACTGAGACAGTAAAGAGAAAGAAAGAGAACAGGAAATGTGCTGCACAGGACTGAGACAGTAAAGAGCAAGAAAGAACAGGAAATGTACTGCACAGGACTGAGACAGTAAAGAGCAAGAAAGAGAACAGGAAATGTACTGCCCAGGACTGAGACAGTAAAGAGCAAGAAAGAGAACAGGAAATGTACTGCACAGGACTGAGACAGTAAAGAGCAAGAAAGAGAACAGGAAATGTACTGCCCAGGACTGAGACAGTAAAGAGCAAGAAAGAGAACAGGAAATGTACTGCCCAGGACTGAGACAATAAAGAGCAAGAAAGAGAACAGGAAATGTACTGCGCAGGACTGAGACAGTAAAGAGCAAGAAAGAGAACAGGAAATGTACTGCCCAGGACTGAGACAGTAAAGAGCAAGAAAGAGAACAGGAAATATACTGCCCAGGACTGAGACAGTAAAGAGCAAGAAAGAGAACAGGAAATATACTGCCCAGGACTGAGACAGTAAAGAGCAAGAAAGAGAACAGGAAATGTACTGCCCAGGACTGAGACAGTAAAGAGCAAGAAAGAGAACAGGAAATGTACTGCGCAGGACTGAGACAGTAAAGAGCAAGAAAGAGAACAGGAAATGTACTGCCCAGGACTGAGACAGTAAAGAGCAAGAAAGAGAACAGGAAATGTACTGCCCAGGACTGAGACAGTAAAGAGCAAGAAAGAGAACAGGAAATGTACTGCCCAGGACTGAGACAGTAAAGAGCAAGAAAGAGAACAGGAAATGTACTGCCCAGGACTGAGACAGTAAAGAGCAAGAAAGAGAACAGGAAATGTACTGCCCAGGACTGAGACAGTAAAGAGCAAGAAAGAGAACAGGAAATGTGCTGCGCAGGACTGAGACAGTAAAGAGCAAGAAAGAGAACAGGAAATGTGCTGCACAGGACTGAGACAGTAAAGAGCAAGAAAGAGAACAGGAAATATACTGCCCAGGACTGAGACAGTAAAGAGCAAGAAAGAGAACAGGAAATATACTGCCCAGGACTGAGACAGTAAAGAGCAAGAAAGAGAACAGGAAATGTGCTGCCCAGGACTGAGACAGTAAAGAGCAAGAAAGAGAACAGGAAATGTACTGCCCAGGACTGAGACAGTAAAGAGCAAGAAAGAGAACAGGAAATGCACTGCCCAGGACTGAGACAGTAAAGAGCAAGAAAGAGAACAGGAAATATACTGCCCAGGACTGAGACAGTAAAGAGCAAGAAAGAGAACAGGAAATATACTGCCCAGGACTGAGACAGTAAAGAGCAAGAAAGAGAACAGGAAATGTACTGCCCAGGACTGAGACAGTAAAGAGCAAGAAATAGAACAGGAAATGTGCTGCACAGGACTGAGACAGTAAAGAGCAAGAAAGAGAACAGGAAATGTGCTGCACAGGACTGAGACAGTAAAGAGCAAGAAAGAGAACAGGAAATATACTGCCCAGGACTGAGACAGTAAAGAGCAAGAAAGAGAACAGGAAATATACTGCCCAGGACTGAGACAGTAAAGAGCAAGAAAGAGAACAGGAAATGTGCTGCCCAGGACTGAGAGAGTAAAGAGCAAGAAAGAGAACAGGAAATGTACTGCCCAGGACTGAGACAGTAAAGAGCAAGAAAGAGAACAGGAAATGCACTGCCCAGGACTGAGACAGTAAAGAGCAAGAAAGAGAACAGGAAATATACTGCCCAGGACTGAGACAGTAAAGAGCAAGAAAGAGAACAGGAAATATACTGCCCAGGACTGAGACAGTAAAGAGCAAGAAAGAGAACAGGAAATATACTGCCCAGGAGTGAGACAGTAAAGAGCAAGAAAGAGAACAGGAAATGTGCTGCCCAGGACTGAGACAGTAAAGAGCAAGAAAGAGAACAGGAAATATACTGCGCAGGACTGAGACAGTAAAGAGCAAGAAAGAGAACAGGAAATGTACTGCCCAGGACTGAGACAGTAAAGAGCAAGAAAGAGAACAGGAAATGTACTGCGCAGGACTGAGACAGTAAAGAGCAAGAAAGAGAACAGGAAATGTACTGCGCAGGACTGAGACAGTAAAGAGCAAGAAAGAGAACAGGAAATATACTGCGCAGGACTGAGACAGTAAAGAGCAAGAAAGAGAACAGGAAATGTACTGCCTAGGACTGAGACAGTAAAGAGCATGAAAGAGAACAGGAAATATACTGCCCAGGACTGAGACAGCTCTGTTACGGGATGAGCACATAACAATAGGAGATTATTGTGAGACATGGCTGACCGGTGCTCAGTATTAAGGAAAATATAAAAACTATATATGGTTTGATTTATTTATTTGTTTGTTTGTTTGAATTAAACTGAAAAGACAGAAGAAAGAGTAAGTTAAACTACAAGAATATTTTGGAAAGTATAGATGTGCTATTGGAAAAAGATGATGCATTATATTTAGAGAAAGAAAGAAAGACTTATATAAAGGAAATAGAAAAGAGGTTAAGGAGCAATTGCTTATGCAGCAGCATTATAATAAATGTAGGCGGGAACAGGTGTGTACTTTCTACTGAAGTAGAAAAGGAATAAAAAAGTGTAATAACAGCACTAATAAGCACCGATCCAGGCTTGTCTAAAGGTCAGCTCCTGGTGTTTTCTCCTGTCTACCTGATGAATCTGGCCATCTTGGGACAATGCAGCAATTGCCTCATGTACACAGACAATCCTCTCCTCCTACCACACAACACTATGACCTGTGAGAGATGCAGCCAAACTGGAAGCAAAGCTCTCTTCAATGAAGACAGGACTAGATAGTCAAGAGGAGAAGGTAAACACTTGCACCGCACCACACTCATCACATAGTCCCTCAAAACCTACACCACTAAAACACACACAGAAGCACAAAACACACACCTACATTCGCGGAGGCTCTCAGTAAAAATCTGCCCAAACAACTTGAGACCTCCAAAGCAGAAATACAAGCAACCTCCACCCCCCAATACAACCGAAATGACACATAGGCCACATACTCAGTGTGCCACTCAACTTCAGCCCATAAGGCATAACGTACCCAACACTCTAGTCATAGGTGACTCTATAGTCAGGCACACTGATGTTCCACTCACCAGGCTAAATAAGGAGAAAGTTACTGTCAGCTGCCTGTCGGGTGCCAGGATCCGCCACATAATGCACGCACTCCAGTCACTCCACAACAAGTACAAATATGACTCTGTCATTGTCCATGTTGGTGTGAATGACCTGAGATGTACCTCCCTGGACTACATGACAAGAAACATGGAGGAGCTCTTCGATCTTGTAGCCCAGACAGGTATGACCTTAGCCCTGAGTAGCATCCTGCCATCACCCAGAATGATACCACAGTACAAGGATAAAATGATTGACTTCAACAATTGGCTAAGCTTCTGGTGTCATTCTAAGGGAATCCAGTATCTGTCTGCCAGGGATGACATGATCGACAGACCATGCTGCTTTGCCAGAGATGGCCTGCACCTGTCACCCTTGGGATTCCAGATGCTGGCAAAGGTCTTGCCACCCCTACAGTGCCTTTTTTAGGGAAGGTTCTAATGACAAATTCACTGCCATAACAGGTGCAAGCAAGCAAAATCTGAGGGTAATGCTACTCAATTTTAGAAGTCTAATCCTCAAAATGCACTCACTCGAGGCACTCCTTAAAATGGAGAACACCGACATCTGTGCAGTGACAGAGACCTGGTTCAAAGTTCCAGAGAGCACTCCTGCATTACCAGGCTATAATTCATACCACACCTTTCGGCCACCAAACCCATACAGAAACACTAAATGTGGAGGAGTGTCCATATTCATTAAGGATATCCACACCTCCAAGCTAGTTGCTCAGCATAATGCATCCGAGTATATCCAAGTTCAACTAACTCTGGGCAAAACCACAATCCAGATTGTAGCTTGCTACAGACCCCCCACCATGCCCCAGGATTCCCACTCCTCTTTTCTTGATACACTGGAAAATATTAAGGTGCAACCCAACACCCTAATAATGGGTGATTTCAACTACCCCACCATTATCTGGGAAAACTACTCATGTACCAACTCTTTTGCTCAATGTTTTCTGGAATTCATCAATTCCAACTCCTTGGATCAACTTATCCACACCCCCACCCGAGGCAGCAATATCCTAGACCTGGTCATCACCAACATGGGTGGCCGGTGTTCCACACCAGAGGTCAACTCCTTGTTGGTCAGATCTGACCACAAGCTAATCACCCTAGACATCCACATCCCGCTCCCACCCCCCCATTAGGAAAACAACTGTAAAAAATTTCGACAAAGCCAACTTCACGCTTAAGACAGAGGTGGCAAACTTCATGAAACCCATGCAGATGGACAACAGAGATACGACTGCTTAATCCTACACAAATGCACTTTATAAGCACTTACACGAGTGCATGGATCATGCTATCCCTAACAGAACCAAGATGCTATCCTCCAAAAAAAGGAAGCCAATCTGGTGGTCTTCTGCCATAAACAAACTCTACAAGAGAAGAAAGAAACTGTTGCAAAAAAGAGTAAAATTCCACGATTGGAGGAACTCCCTGGTCAGCCTCAGTAAGAAGCTGAGATTCCTCATAAAATCCTCCAAAGCTAGTTATGAAAACAAAATCGCCACTGATTCTAAAGACAACCACAAAGCATTCTATAGCTATATCAAGAATCTCAATGGCAACACTCAGATCTGCTCTGAGTTACAGTACAATGACACTAAATATACAGAACCAACTGATATTGCCAACATCCTGACAGATAGGTTCAGTGCTAACTTTACCCCCCTCTCACCCCCTAAAGGGCCCATCTTTATACAGAAAGAATGCAAAGTTCCTGTAATCACGGTTGCACAGGTAAAAACCTCACTCTCCAAAGCCAAGAACACAGCATCCATGGGACCTGACAACATCCCAGGCTGCCTTCTACACGAACTACAGAATGTTCTGGCACCTCACCTAAGTACCATGCTCAATCATAGCCTCACCTCTGGCTTTGTGCCTATTGAATGGTGCACCACAATGGTTATCCCACTCCACAAAGGGGGGGCCACAACAGACCCCGGAAACTACCGCCCCATTAGCCTGACGAGCCAGGTCTGCAAGGCCATGGAACTCATAAACAAAGACATTGGAGATCTCCAAACTCTAGACCCCACACAGTTCAGTTTGTAAAAGGCAGATCATGTCTCCTAAACCTGACAGACTTCTTTGAAGCAGTCACCAAAGCCATAGATGAGGGTAAAGTGGTTCACACAGCCTATCTAGATCTCGCCAAGGCATTCAACACCATCCCCCAGTCTGGAATTACAGATAAACCCACTAAACTAGGTATAAATCCCTATATCACAAGATGGGTTGCCAACTGGCTTACTGACAAAACCCACACTATGAAAGTATCAGACTCCAAATCAGACTTCAGACCAGTGACAAATGGAGTACCACAGGGTTCAGTCCTGGGTCCTCTCCTGTTTGGTATCTACTTCTCTGAAGTACAGGCTAACACAGAAGGTCTTTGGCTAACTAAACTCACAGATGACTGCAAACTAGGAGCCATAATCGAAACTCCTAATGATGTGGACATCCTACAAAAGGGCCTCACTGAGACAGATGCCTGGTATCAAAGCAATGGTCTCAAGCTCAATGCCAAAAAGTGCACTGTCATCCCCTTTGGTAAAAACTCTGTACCCATGAACTACCACACAGGCGGTAGTCTACTTAACACTGAAAGTGTGATAAGAGACCTTGGGACACAGGTGGACAGTATTCTCTCCTTTGATAATCACATTTCCACAGTGGTCAGGAAATCCTTCTACATGGCACACCTCATCACAAAAGGTTTCTCATCCAGAAAAAAAGAAGTCATTGTTCCCCTCTACTCATCACTCATTAGACCCATTATACAGTACAATGCCCCTTTTGGTATGTACCTCACAAGACATCTACAACAACTGGAAAGGCCACAGAAATACCTCACAAAGAGGATTACTGGCCTCAAACAGATGCCCTACACAGACCGATTCAAAAAACTCCAGCTTTACTCCATCACATATCGCCTACTCAGAGACGATCTCTGCCTAACATACAAAGCTATGTCAAACCCAGAGCTGTTGGACATGCTCCACTTAAAGAAATTCCAATCCCTCTGAGCCACATGCTCTAGGGACCTAAACCTTGTCACCACAATAAACAGAACATGCTGGAGGGATAGATTCCTGTCCCAGAGACTTCTCATACTCTGGAATAGGCTACCTATCTATCGCAAATAGAGCTCCTCATTAGCACTATTCAGGAAAAATCTTGATGACTGGATGGGTAATAGAAAATTCACCCCGGGGATCACTTCTGTGGTTCTGCTTGACAGGGGCACAGGAGAATAATTTTCTTGGGTGGCGAAAGGCAGGGAACCTTTTTGGCTAGGCTTGTATAGGCCCTAGGGCCAATAGCTTAGTACCTACCTATGAACTAATGAATAAAAAAGGAAGAGAAATATAGGCAAGTGGAACTTATGGAAATACTAAAGCAGTATTTTAAGTCTGTATTATATTGCGGGAAGAAAAGTTTCTTGGTAGGTGGAAAATTAAGCAAAGACAGGAAGAAATGCTGAAATGTTTGGAAAAGGGTACTGTTTTGCATGAATCAGAAGTACTGAAATGAGTAAATGTAACTTCAGTACCAGGGTTAGATGGGATTGGGTATGAAATGTTTAAGGTTATCAGGAAGGAAGAGAAGGAAATATTACTGAGAGTTCTGAATTGTGGGAAAAGTGTTATTCAGAATATGTAAGAGTACAAGGGATTAACAAAATGGATATTGTTAAAAAGGGGATAGGAAGGATATTAAGAGTTAGAGACTAACATCTATGAATCATATGGATTATATTAATGAAAGGGATTCAGAAGAAGTTTGAGAACCTTGTAGGCAAGTATTGTGGAAGGACTGCATGACTGCATGGTATTAAAGTTAAGCAGACTGAGGAAATGTTGCGGCTGATAACAGGCATTGTAGATAGTATAATACCTAAAGTGAAGATAGTTGTGGGAGAGATAGAAAAGGTCTTGATAGTTTGGATTGTGGTCAGTAATAGGAAATTATGACTACTTATGATGTCAAAGGAAAGGTTTTGCAATTTTCTGCTTATAATAAAATATATGAAAGATGGGTTAGAATTCTGGCAAATGGTGAGTTAATTCAGAGAATTGAAGTTAGAAGAGGTGTTGAACAGAGATGACGGATGGATTTTTTTTACAATAGTAATGAATAATCTTTCTTGGCAAATAAATGAAAGTTATGGTGAGGCAAAATATTTGGTTACGGATGAGGAAAAAATGCCTCTTTTAGTTTCATGCAGATGATTTCATTATTATAGTCAGAAATAAGCTATAAATAAAAGAGGTATCATAAAGGGTAGTAAGGTGGTTAGACTTAGTGGGTTCGTATTTTAACAATCAAAAAAGTGAAAGATTGGGGCAGTGGTTAAGAATGTGGGTATTCAGTTCTCCATGTCAGAAATTTAAATTTTAGGTATTTGATTTGGAAAACAGAAAGTGGCGGAGGAACAATGGGAGGAGTTTTAAAGAAATTAGAGACATTTTTATTTCTGGAAGATGTTTAGGTTAACATCTGTTAAGAAGATGTATCTTGTTAGGTGATGCTTGTCAGAAAAGTTAGGTTATTTGCCTGGAGTAATTATACTTCAAGTTTAAAAAATAAAACAAGTTATTGTAGCAAAGACCCTGTATTTTAGGTTTTATATGACTAAAAGGAAAGGTGGTTAGGGTTCCTGCAGTACATGTGGTATCTTTAAATTTATTTATTTTGGGTTTTACAAAAATAAGAGATTCCCTACAGAATATTTTGGTCAGGGTTGTGTGTACCAAATAAAGGACTCTTGGGGATAAAATAAAGCAAGTTAAAAGATTACCCAATTTATGCAATGAGAAATTGAGTGAATGGTGGAGTAAGAAACATGGAAACTCAATGTAGGAGGGAGTGGAAGGAAAAGGAGAAAATGATACAAAGAAATAATGAAAAGGAGAAAAAGATACAAAGAAATAATGAAAAGGAGAAAATGATACAAAGAAATAATGAAAAGGAGAAAATGATACAAAGAAATAATGAATGTTTTTTATTAGGTGGACTATGGCAAGCCCCCAACACACACACACCCATGCCCCAAAACTTTTATAAACCAACTCAGAGATCCCCAGACCTCATAGGAAAGGGAATATTCTGAGAAATACCATCCCAGACTTGGTATACACAAGTCCAATCTTTCGGCCTTTCAGACTCTGCATTTTGGGACTTACTCTAGCGAATCCCAACATTTCAAATGATTATCCAGTTGAACATCTCAGGAGTGTAGCGCCACGCTTTGCTGCAGTTCAGTGTTGGTATTGGATTAATTTTCTGATGTGAGAATAGAACCCACAGCTTTCTAATCTTCCACCACCAAAGCCGAGTGAGGTACCTGATGAGCCACTAACAGTGGCATAATGCTTCCACTCAACCTATAACACACAAACTACAGACTATTAAAACCAAGATTTGTAGATTTGCAATCTGATCCTAGAAAATGTCATTGTGAGGTACTAAAGGAAATCAGTCAGATCCCTATATCACTCAAAGCTACCCCCTTGATCTTATCAAGATAAAGATATAAGATCTTTGATCTTGATCTCTGCTGTTTAAAACTCTAAATACGGGCTATTGCCCCTCCATTGAAAATAATATTACCACTAAGACAGCAAAGTTACTCCCTAAGGGTACACAAGACAAAAGCTGTATGCATGCTACTCCAACCGTTTTCAGGTCAACCAATGGAGAAAAAGTTTTGTCTCAGTTGGGCCCAGCAACATGTAGCAAACTCTCAAAGAAGGTAAAAAAACAGCAAAACTTAATAATTTTCAAAAATTAATTAAAAACACTTTCAATAGGAAACCATTTGCACACACTTTGGGGACACTAAATAAAACTCAGCTTCCCATCTCAGCTTTTTTTTTTGAAATTTGCATGATATTTACATGTTGCTGCAGAACTGAACTGATATGTAAACAGTATATTATTTCTTATGTCGTACTGCCATTTGCAGTGCGTGGAACTGCATACCTACTGGCATTGTTAGCAGAACGGAACCGATATGTAAACAGTGTATTATTTCTTATATCATACTGTCATTTGCAGTGTGTGTAACTGCATACCTACTGACATTAAGCTTCTTTGCTGTAACTGTACTTTATAATAAGTTATATATTTTTATGCTATTTGAGTCCAAGACATGACTCAAAAAGGTCAATATACCAGTTAATGCAGCAACGTAGTTTAACAATAAAATAAAATAAAACAAAATAAATAAATAAACTGTATTAGCAGGGGTTATGCCGAAGGCAGAGGTGAAAAGTGATCAAAAAAGTTCTTTTTTTTCAGTCTTTTAAACTGAAGCACACAAATGACATGTATGAGCTGTATGTTGTATCGCATTACAAATGACTGCGTAGAAATGTCATTCAAAACTGCCGATTGAGCTAATGACAACTGGTAACAGCAGTACTGAAAATCTTGCATATCACAGTAAACTATCCATTTCATTACCCGATGTCAAAGTCTTAGCAAAAGTGCATGCAATGTTTGAAGTAAACTTAAAAAAAGTGCACGCAGCACATGATTAGCAAAGTGGAGTCTGTTTGTACTGACTGAATATACATGTTTGTCAGCAGTATGTGCACGAGCAGGGAAGTCTGTAGTTAGATGAGTTAGGTCTGAGCATGTGCACTGACTAAATATACGTGTCTGTCAGCAGTATGTACATGAGCAGAGAAGCCTGTATTTAGTTGCATTATGTCTGAGCATGTGCACTGACTGAATAGACCTGTTTGTCAGCAGTATGTGCATGACCAGGGAAGTCTGTAGTTATGTCTGAGCATGTGCACTGACTGAATATACGTGTCTATCAGCTGTATGTGCACGAGCAGGGAAGCCTGTAGTTAGATGAGTTAGGTCTGAGCATGTGCACTGACTGAATATACATGTCTGTCAGCTGTATGCGCACAATTTGGGTAGCCTGTAGTTAGATGAGTTATGACTGAGCATGTGCACTGACTGAATATACATGTCTGTCAGCAGTACGCGCACGATTTGGGAATCCTGGGATTAGATTAGTTATGTCTGAGCATGTGCACTGACTGAATATGTGTGTTTGTCAGCTGTATGTGCATGAGCAGGGAAGCCTGTAGTTAGACGAGTTATGTCTGAGCATGTGCACTGACTGAATATACATGTTTGTCAGTAGTATGTGCATGAGCAGGGAAGCCTGTAGTTATATGTGTTATTTCTGAGCATGTGCACTGACTGAATATACATGTTTCTCAGCAGTATGTGCATGAGCAGGGAAGCCTGTAGTTAGATTAGTTATGTCTGAGCATGTGCACTGACTGAATATACGTGTTTGTCAGCAGTATGTACACGAGCAGGGAAGCCTGTAGTTAGATAAGTTATGTCTGAGCATGTGCACTGACTGATTATATGTGTTTGTCAGCAGTATGTGCACGAGCAGGGAAGCCTGTAGTTAGATGTGTTATGTCTGAGCATGTGCACTGACTGAATATACGTGTTTCTCAGCAGTATGTGCATGAGCAGGGAAGCCTGTAGTTAGATTAGTTATGTCTGAGCATGTACACTGACTGATTATACGTGTTTGTCAGCATTTTGGGCACGATTTGGGACTCCTGGAGTTAGATTAGTTATGTCTGAGCATGTGCACTGACTAAATATACATGTCTGTCAGCAGTATGTGCATGAGCAGAGAAGCCTATATTTAGATGAGTTATGTCTGAGCATGTGCACTGACTGAATATATCTGTTTTTCAGCAGTATGTGCACGAGCATGGAAGTCTGTAGTTAGATGTGTTATGTCTGAGCATGTACACTGACTGAATAGACCTGTTTGTCAGCAGTATGTGCACGAGCAGGGAAGCCTGTAGTTAGATTAATTATGTCTGAGCATGTGCACTGACTGAATATATGTGTTTGTCAGCAGTACGTGCATGAGCAGGGAAGCCTGTAGTTAGATGTGTTATGTCTGAGCATGTGCACTGACTGAATATATGTGTTTGTCAGCAGTACGTGCATGAGCAGGGAAGCCTGTAGTTAGATGTGTTATGTCTGAGCATGTACACTGACTGAATATATGTGTTTGTCAGCAGTACGTGCACGATTTGGGAATCCTGGAGTTAGATTAGTTATGTCTGAGCATGTGCATTGACTGAATATACGTGTTTGTCAGCAGTATGTGCACGAGCAGGGAAGCCTGTAGTTAGATGTGCTATGTCTGAGCATGTGCACTGACTGAATATACATGTCTGTCAGCAGTATGTGCACGAGCAGGGAAGCCTGTAGTTAGATGAGTTATGTCTGAGCATGTGCACTGACTGAATATACGTGTTTCTCAGCAGTATGTGCATGAGCTGGGAAGCCTGTAGTTAGATGAGTTATGTCTGAGCATGTGCACTGATTATACGTGTTTGTCAGCAGTATGTGCATGAGCAGGGAAGCCTGTAGTTAGATGAGTTATGTCTGAGCATGTGCACTGACTGAATATACGTGTTTCTCAGCAGTATGTGCATGAGCAGGGAAGCCTGTAGTTAGATGTGTTATGTCTGAGCATGTGCACTGACTGAATATACGTGTCTGTCAGCAGTATGTGCATGAGCAGGGAAGCCTGTAGTTAGATGAGGTATGTCTGAGCATGTGCACTGACTGAATATAACTATTTGTCAGCAGTATGTGCATGAGCAGGGAAGCCTGTAGTTAGATGTGTTATGTCTGAGCATGTGCACTGATTATACGTGTTTGTCAGCAGTATGTGCATGAGTCGGGAAGCCTGTAGTTATATGTGTTATTTCTGAGCATGTGCACTGACTGATTATACGTGTTTGTCAGCAGTATGTGCACAAGCAGGGAAGCCTGTAGTTAGATGAGTTATGTCTGAGCATGTGCACTGACTGAATATACATGTCTGTCAGCAGTATGTGCACGATTTGGGAATCCTGGAGTTAGATGTGTTATGTCTGAGCATGTGCACTGACAGAATATACGTGTCTGTCAGCAGAATGTGCATGAGCAGGGAAGCCTGTAGTTAGATGAGTTATGTCTGAGCATGTGCACTGACAGAATATACAGGTTTGTCAGCAGTGTGTGCACGATTTGGGAATCCTGGAGTTAGATGTGTTATGTCTGAGCATGTGCACTGATTATACGTGTTTGTCAGCAGTATGTGCATGAGCCGGGAAGCCTGTAGTTATATGTGTTATTTCTGAGCATGTGCACTGACTGATTATACGTGTTTGTCAGCAGAATGTGCATGAGCAGAGAAGCCTGTAGTTAGATGAATTATGTCTGAGCATGTGCACTGACTGAATATACATGTCTGTCAGCAGTATGTGCACGATTTGGGAATCCTGGAGTTAGATGTGTTATGTCTGAGCATGTGCACTGATTACACGTGTTTGTCAGCAGTATGTGCATGAACCGGGAAGCCTGTAGTTACATGTGTTATTTCTGAGCATGTGCACTGACTGAATATACATGTTTCTCAGCAGTATGTGCACGAGCAGGCAAGCCTGTAGTTAGATGAGTTATGTCTGAGCATGTGCACTGACTGAATATACATTTTGTCAGCAGAATGTGCATGAGCAGGGAAGCCTGTAGTTATATGTGTTATTTCTGAGCATGTGCACTGACTGAATATACATGTTTGTCAGCAGTATGTGCATGAGCAGAGAAGCCTGTAGTTAGATGTGTTATGTCTGAGCATGTGCACTGACTGAATATACGTGTTTCTCAGCAGTATGTGCATGAGCAGGGAAGCCTGTAGTTAGATGAGTTATGTCTGAGCATGTGCACTGACTGAATATACGTGTTTGTCAGCAGTATGTGCATGAGCAGGGAAGCCTGTAGTTAGATGTGTTATGTCTGAGCATGTGCACTGATTATACGTGTTTGTCAGCAGTATGTGCACAAGCAGGGAAGCCTGTAGTTAGATGAGTTATGTCTGAGCATGTGCACTGACTGAATATACATATCTGTCAGCAGTATGTGCACGATTTGGGAATCCTGGAGGTAGATGTGTTATGTCTGAGCATGTGCACTGACAGAATATACGTGTCTGTCAGCAGAATGTGCATGAGCAGGGAAGCCTGTAGTTAGTTGAGTTATGTCTGAGCATGTGCACTGACAGAATATACAGGTTTGTCAGCAGTATGTGCATGAGCCGGGAAGCCTGTAGTTATATGTGTTATTTCTGAGCATGTGCACTGGCTGATTATACGTGTTTGTCAGCTGAATGTGCATGAGCAGAGAAGCCTGTAGTTAGATGAATTAAGTCTGAGCATGTGCAATGACTTAATATACATGTCTGTCAGCAGTATGTGCATGATTTGGGAATCCTGGAGTTAGATGTGTTATGTCTGAGCATGTGCACTGATTACACATGTTTGTCAGCAGTATGTGCATGAGCCGGGAAGCCTGTAGTTACATGTGTTATTTCTGAGCATGTGCACTGACTGAATATACATGTTTCTCAGCAGTATGTGCACGAGCAGGCAAGCCTGTAGTTAGATGAGTTATGTCTGAGCATGTGCACTGACTGAATATACGTGTTTGTCAGCAGTATGTGCACGATTTGGGAATCCTGGAGTTAGATTAGTTATGTCTGAGCATATGCACTGACTGAATATACATGTTTCTCAGCAGTATGTGCATGAGCAGGGAAGCCTGTAGTTAGATGAGTTATGTCTGAGCATGTGCACTGACTGAATATGTGTGTCTGTCAGCAGTATATGCATGAGCAGGGAAGCCTGTAGTTAGATTAGTTATGTCTGAGCATGTGCACTGACTGAATATACGTGTTTTGTCAGGAGTATGTGCATGAGCAGGGAAGCCTGTAGTTAGATGTGTTATGTCTGATATACAGTTTTGTTCCTATAAAGAATAGATCTAAGGACCATAAAAGTGTGTGTGTGTGTGTGTGTGTGTGTGTGTGTGTGTGTGTGTGTGTGTGTGTGTGTGTGTGTGTGTGTGTGTGTGTGTGTGTGTGTGTGTGTGATTCTGTGTGTTGCTAACACAAAATCTCTTATTTTACCAAGTTTTTAAGTTTATAAGAGCAATATTTAAAATCTGTTCCTATTTTTGGGGCTTCATTCCCCTCATTATTTTAGGCTTGGTCCAGATTTCTTCCCTAATAGGTTAAGAGCTATGATGTGGATTCAGTGAGAGGCTGTTGTTTAGTGTTTCTTACTGATGGTCACATCCCCATTATACTAATATTTACAGGAGAAAGCAGTAGTCTACAAAATGCTACAGGGAATAATCTAGAAATTCCAGAAATAACAATATAGAACATGTATGATTTCATTTTTCCATTTCACTCTGAGAGAGTGAGAACTGCACATTCAGTTCTGCCGTTTACAAATGCTACTCTGTGATAAAATAATTTTGTTTCTCGACAAGGGATATACATGCTACTTAAACTGACTGCCTGAGACAGAGGTACATATACAAAGAACTGTAATTTCTTACCAACAATCCTGGAGGTATACGTAGGCATGCAGCACTGTGATTTTCGTCAAGTTATAGCTTTCTATCCTGAGAAGCATGGCAGTATACACATTTAGGAAGCACTCTGAAGTTTAGCACGTTTTAGCTTTAACAAGGACTGACTGTGACAGACAGCTTAATCTTTCCTTCAAGACAGCACAGAACTTGGCTAGGGTCACAAAGTAAATGCATGACAGGTAATGGACAGGAAAAAGTGTTCATTTATTTTCTTACATCAACCCCCTTCCTATGACTTTGATTTTGGAATACGTGTATTTTTTTATTGAGGTAGGGATGTAAAAAAGTGGTTTGCTGGTTGGGTTGTGAGGCTACATGAGAGCATTCATTCAGCAGACATTGATAAACACTAAACTGGAAAATGTTTCATTTATAACAGAATTAATATGAGGTGAAAGGATACGGCATGGCAGATGACGTCTCTTTCTGCAACCCCCAAACAACACCATCCTTCTGACATTACACTCTCTGATGGCAGGTTGTAACCATGGGATTTTGACATCAGTGTAATTTAAAACAAACATTTTATACTGCAGAGCTGTTATCATTTGAGTAGCATTATTAATTTGTTACAACTTACTATTTTCTAACCTCAACAGCTTTTCCATGTATGAAATGACTTTTCCGTGTCTTTGCTTATGGACTTTAGATAATCACAAGGTCTAAGGTTATTTTTCAAACATTTTCTTTTTTTTTTTTGCATTATTTTTTATTTTAATAATGGTAAAACTTAAATCTCAACTCTGCTTCACATGCCTTCATTGTCATGCTGTCCATGTGGCAATCCCCTACATACAACTCTCATCTAACCAACACATCACATGCTTCATTGTCATGTTCTTTACCTGGCAGTTCCCTACATATACCCATCATATATCCAACACATCACATGCTTCATTGTCATGTTCTTTACCTGGCAGTTCCCTACATATACCCATCATATATCCAACACATCACATGCTTCATTGTCATGTTCTTTACCTGGCAGTTCCCTACATATACCCATCATATATCCAACACATCACATGCTTCATTGTCATGTTCTTTACCTGGCAGTTCCCTACATATACCCATCATATATCCAACACATCACATGCCTTCATTGTCATGTTCTTTACCTGGCAGTTCCCTACATATACCCATCATATATCCAACACATCACATGCTTCATTGTCATGTTCTTTACCTGGCAGTTCCCTACATATACCCATCATATATCCAACACATCACATGCTTCATTGTCATGTTCTTTACCTGGCAGTTCCCTACATATACCCATCATATATCCAACACATCACATGCTTCATTGTCATGTTCTTTACCTGGCAGTTCCCTACATATACCCATCATATATCCAACACATCACATGATTCATTGTCATGTTCTTTACCTGGCAGTTCCCTACATATACCCATCATATATCCAACACATCACATGCCTTCATTGTCATGTTCTTTACCTGGCAGTTCCCTACATATACCCATCATATATCCAACACATCACATGCTTCATTGTCATGTTCTTTACCTGGCAGTTCCCTACATATACCCATCATATATCCAACACATCACATGCTTCATTGTCATGTTCTTTACCTGGCAGTTCCCTACATATACCCATCATATATCCAACACATCACATGCTTCATTGTCATGTTCTTTACCTGGCAGTTCCCTACATATACCCATCATATATCCAACACATCACATGCTTCACTGTCATGTTCTTTACCTGGCAGTTCCCTACATATACCCATCATATATCCAACACATCACATGCCTTCATTGTCATGTTCACCACCTGCTAATCCCCTACATACAACCAGCACATCACATGCCTTCATTGTACAATTCTTCTGACTTCTGTAGCAAGTAATTTTGTGTTTTTACTATTTCATTTTGCTGTTATATTGTCTCATAATAGCTCAGGCATTTAACCTGCTGTATGAGCAGTAACAATATGTACAGACTCCCCAAACCAGTGTCATAAAATGGAAATTATCAGTGTTACTGGATCTGTCTGAAAGCATGGGTAAACAAAAGGAACTGAGGAAAGAATTAAGAATATTGGGAGTTTGGGAATCAAGCTACATACCAGGACAATACTAAAACTATAAACAATTGTACATAAAAGGGTTAGCAAGTACGGTGAACCAGTGCAAGATACAAAAATGCAAGGTAAAATTGTCACCTACAGGAATAAAAATGTAATAATTATAGTGAAAAAACAATGACACAGTAGCAGGCACATGGAGGGAATTAAAGAAGAAATAACAATATTGGGAGCAGATAGAACAAAGGGAAAGTATGAAAGAGTGGGAGGGAGTCAAAGAAATGTTTAACTTTGGAACACATTAATAATTCCCCTAAATGGCATTAAGGAAACAGTGGAAACATAATGGGGGCTTTAAGGCACCAGAAGAGAGAGGCTTAAATTGTAAGAGCACCAAACTGCTTCTTACTGAAATTGGTACACCTTGTTTGCTGTAGCATAGACTAGATCCAGGCCTGCTGAATCTAGCTTTGTTTGTATAACTTGAGCAGTAATCCAGGCATTCTTTAAAGTATTCAGTTGTATTTATTACTGCTTGGTAGTAACTTGATTAAAGTGTAGCTATCATTCTAAGTCTTTTGGATTAAGCACTTGGGCTTCAGACCAGTTGTTTTACATTAGGAAGGTTTGTGGCCTGCACTGTGGTGGCAGGACAGGTAGCTTACATCCTTCTAAGTTGTGAACTGCTGATTGAGGGCTCAGTGTATGTTATTCTAAAAGTGTATTAGTTCTGGTTTAAGCACTTGGGCTTCAAGCCAGTTATTTTACATTAAGAAGGTTCATGGTCTGCACTCTTGTGGGAGGAGAAGCTGGACTCTGCCCTTCTGAGCTGGGAATTTCTGGTTAAAGGCTTATAGTGCCTGCATATTTGAACTGTTTCTTACTGAAATTGGTACACCTTGTTTGCTGTAGCATAGACTAGATCCAGGCCTGCTGAATCTAGCTTTATTTGTATGCTTGTTGTTTGTTTACTTGTTATTTCCCTGAAATGCTAATTCCACCTAAAATACGGCTTTTCAGTGCTTCTGTGGATCCCTAGTGATATCTGCATTGCTTACTGTACTTATTTCCTTGTTTCACTTGAAAGAAAGTTACTGTTTGTCGTTTTTGCATTTAAGTTACCTGTAACACATTGCATTTAAGTTACCTGGCACTTGCTCACTAAAGCAATTATATAAGTCAGCACTAAAATATTAAAAGCACTACACCCTCACAAACTCCCCTTGAGTACCTCATTCCCCACTGGCCCTTTTTTTCAATTATAAAAGAATTCCCGATACTATTCTAGCATGTCCAAAGGTCAGTTGTCAATTTCCTCTCCGGTCCAGCTGGTGAATCTGGGAATCTTGAGGCAATGTTACAACTGCCTCATGTACACAGACAACCCTCTCCTCCTCCCAACAAATTCCAACACATGTGAGAGATGCAACCATATAGCCATACTGGAAGCTAAGCTCTCTCAACTCACTACTGGCAAAACCAGTCAGGAGGAGAAGGAAACCACACTCACTACAATTCCAGTCTCACATAGACCTACCAAGACAGCAAACCAAACACATAAACACACAAAAACATACTCGGAGGCTCTAAATAAAAATCTGCCTAAGCAGCAGAGACCTCCAAAGCAGACACCCAAGCAACCGCTACCACAAAACAAAGCACGGGCAACACATAGCTTACAAAGCCAGTGTGCCGAACAGTCACAGCCCTTAAGGCTAAACAACACACCTGATACACTTGTAATAGGTGACTCTATTGTCAGGCACACTGACGTCCCGCTCACTAGGCTGAACAAGGAGAAGGTCACGGTGAGCTGCCTGTCGGGCGCTAGGATCTGCCACATAACACAAGCACTCAGGTCACTCCAAGGCAAGTACAAATATGACTCAGTCATTGTCCATGCTGGTGTGAATGACCTGAGACATACCTCCCTGGACTACATGAAAAGAGACATAGAGGAGCTCTCTGAGCATGTAGCCCAGGCCAGTATGACCCTGACCTTGAGTAGCATCTTACCCTCACCAAGAATGATGCCACAATATGAAGACAAGATGATCAATTTCAACAATTGGCTTAAGTATTGGTGTCATTCAAACAGGATCCAATGCCTGTCAGCCTGGGATGACATGCTCGATAAGCCATGATGCTTGGCTAGGGATGGCTTGCACCTAAAACCCCTGGGCTTTCGGATATTGGCAAAGGCTCTTGCTACCCCCATAGTGCCTCTTTTTAGGCAAGGCTCAAAAGACAAACCCACCTCCATAGGTATCACAAGGGATAAGAAACTAAGAGTAATGCTACTCAATGCCAGAAGTCTAAACCTCAAGATGCACGCACTCGAAACTCTCCTTAGCATGGAGAACATCAATATCTGTGCAGTAACAGAAACCTGGTTCAAGGCTCCCGAGAGCACCCCAGCACTACCAGGTTATACCTCATACCATAATTTTCGGCCCCAAAACTTGGACCGTACCACAAAAGGAGGGGGGTATCAATATTCATCAAAGATACCCACACCTCCAGGTTGGTGGCACATGACGAAGCATCAGAGACTATCCATGTGCAACTAACAGTGGGTAAAACTGCCTTCCAATCTATAGCCTGCTACAGACCACCCTCCCAAACCCAGGAACCCCACTCGGCCTTCCTGAGAACACTGAAAAATATGAAGGTCTCTCCAAACATCATTATATTGGGCGACTTCAACTACCCAAACATAGACTGGGAGCATTACTCTAGCTCCAACACCCTAGCCCAAAGGTTCCTAGAATTTATAAACTCAAATGCTATGGAACAACTTGTTACCACTCCCACAAGAGGGAAAACATACTGGACCTGATCATCACCAACATGGGGACTCTATGCTCCAGACCAGAAGTGTATCCCTCACTGGTAAGATCAGACCATAAACTAATCTCACTGGATATTCACATCCCGACTCCACCCCCTGCCTTGAAAACCACAGTGAAAAACTTCTCTAAAGCAAATTTCACACTCCTCAAAACCGAGGTGGAATCCTTCAAAGCCCCCGGGCCTGTGGAAAATACGGCCCAGACCGCAGAATCCTTTCTAAATGCATTCTATGAAAACCTTCAGGAATGCATGGATCATGCAATCCCAAATAAAACCAAGACCCAATCCTCCAAAGGCAGACATCCTGTCTGGTGGATCCCAGCCATAAACAAACTATACAATAGAAGGAGGAAGCTACTACATGATAGAGCAAAATCCCAAAAAGGGAAGGCATCTCTGATCAGTATTAGCAAAAAACTACGGGCACTCATAAAATCGTCTAAGGCCAGCTTCGAGAGAAAAATTGCACAGGACACTAAGGATAATCACAAGGCTTTCTTTAATTATGTTAGGAACCTGGGTGGGAATTCCCAGATATGCTCAGAATTAGTCCAAAATGACAAAAATACACTGAACCCACAGACATTGCCAACATCCTAGCTGACAGGTTCAGCGCAAACTTCTCCCCCCCCCACCAAAAGGGCAAATATCTATCCCAGCAGAGTGCTGGCCTCCTGACATCTCAGATGCTCAGGTAAGAGCTGCCCTCTCCAAAGCAAAAAACACAGCATCAATGGGACCAGACGGTGTCCAGGGCTGCATCCTACATGAACTCCAAGAAGAGCTAAACCCAAACATAAAACTACTGTTCAATCTCAGCCTTACTACAGGATATGTACCCAAAGAGTGGCGTACAGCAACAGTGGTCCCTCTCCACAAAGGTGGTGCCTCAATGGATCCTGGAAACTATCGCCCCATAAGCCTGACTAGCTTGGTCTGCAAAGCTATGGAAAGGATCATCATGGACCTCATAAATAAAGATATTGGGGACCTACAGACACTGGATTCTACCCAGTTTGGCTTTGTTAAGGGCAGATCCTGCCTCTTAAACCTGGTTGATTTCTTTGAAACAGTCACCAAGGCCATTGATGAGGGGAAGGTGGTCCACACAGCCTACCTGGACCTTGCAAAAGCCTTGATACAACACCCCACTCGGGCATTATAGATAAGCTCACCAGCTTAAATATAAACCCCTATGTCACTAGATGGGTTGCAAACTGGCTCAAGGACAGAACCCACATGGTTAGAATTGCTGGAGCCATGTCAGACTCCAAACCAGTTACAAGTGGCGTCCCACAAGGCTCAGTCCTGGGACCTCTCTTGTTCGGTATATATTTCTCGGAGGAACAGGCCAACACGGAAGGACTGTGGCTGACCAAGTTTGCAGATGACTGCAAACTGGGCACCATAATTGACTCTCCAGCCGACACAAGCATCCTCCAAAAGGGCCTCATAGAAACAGACAACTGGTGCCAGATCCATGGCCTCAAGCTAAACGCCAAAAAGTGTATAGTCATCCCCTTTGGCAAAAACAAAGTGCCCACAAATTACCACATAAGTGGTAATCCATTAAGTACAGAAGAAGTAATTAGGAATCTGGGGACCCAAGTTGATAGCAATCTCTCATTTGACAACCACATGGCCAAAGTGGTTAGAAAAACATTTTATATAGCCCACCTAATCATGAAGGGATTCACATCTAGATCAGGGGAGGTCATCGTGCCTCTTTACTCATCCCTCATCCCCCCTCTACTCACCCCTCATTAGACCTATTATAGAATACAATGCCCCATTTGGTATGGTACCTCACTAGATACCTACAACAACTGGAAAGATCACAAAATACCTCACTAAGAGGATCTTAAGCCTTAGACACATGCCCTATATGGACAAACTCAAAAAACTCCAGCTATACTCTGTCTCTTATTGCCTAAGAGTTGATTTCTCCTTGACCTACAAAGCCATGTCTGACCCAGAGCTGCTAGATATGCTGTACCTAAAGAAATCCCAATCCCTGCATGCCACATGCTCCAGGGACCTTAACCTCATTACCACAATAAACAGAACATGCTGGAAGAACAGGTTCCTAACCCAGAGACTTCCATACTCTGGAACAAAGTTCCCATTCAGGTCAATCAGAACACTTCACTGGCCCTCTTTAAGAGAAATCTTGACGAGTGGTTGGGCAATAGGAAGTTCACCCCAGAGATCACTTCAGTGGCCTTGCTTGACAGGGGCACTGGGAACTAACTTTGGGCAGCATAATGCAAGGGAATCTTCTTGGGCTAGGCTTATATAGGCTCCAGGGCCGTTAGCCTAATACACACCTATGAACCTGTGAACCTATCATCTATTTAAACATATCCATGCAAAGATAAGAAACCACCTAGATATGTGTGCATATCTGGGGCCTACTGTTTCTTCCCAGTGTTCTCTTTTCCCAACAGCTTATTCCATTTTTTCTTAAATCTTCAGTATTCTCCATGTAGTTTTCTACCAATATATTATATGATCTATTAATTAACTTTTTTTTTTTATTTAGGTTCATAGGTTCATACTGGGCTATCTGCCCTAGGGCATTTATAAGCTTAGCCAGAGTGTGTTTGGCTTTCGCCACCCATTTTAAATTCATTTTGCTATGCCCTTTTTCGAGGTTAGTATACTGTGCCTCTGTCTAACAGTGACACAGAAGTGATACCCGGGGTAAACCTATGATCTCCCATCCACTCATCAAGATTCCTCTTGAAGAGAGTCAATGAGGGACTCTGTCTAACCTGGACTGGGATTTTATTCCAGAGTGAAGGGAGCCTCTGGGTTATGAATCTGTCCCTCCAGCATGTCCTATTTATTTCAGTGCTGAGGTTCAAGTCTCTCGAGCACGTAGCTCGATGGGATTTGGATTTTCTGAGGTGCAGCATGTCCATTAATTCCGGATTGTTACAGTTTTTACCTGTGTAGCCATGATAATAGGGACTTGGCATTCCTCAGGTATTGTGATAGGCCCTTTAGGGGGTGAAATGGGGTAAAATTCCTGAACCTGTCAGCCAATATGTTGGCAATATCAGTTGGTTCTGTATATGTATTGCCATTATGCTGTAACTCAGAGCAGATCTGAGAATTACCATGTAGATTCTTGACATAACTACAGAAGGCCTTGTGGTTGTCTTTAGAATCTGCAACACTTTTGTTTTCATAAGTAGCTTTACAGAATTTGATGATGGTTCTCAGTTTTTTGCTGAGGCTAACAAAGGAGTTTTTCCAGTCTTGGGGCTTCACCCCTCTCTGCAACAGCTTGTTCCTTCTGTTGTAGAGTTTGTTTATGGTGGGCAACCATATACAGATTGGCTTCCTTTTTTTGGAGGACAGTGTCTTGATTCTGTTTGGTATGGCCCATTCCATGCACTTGTGTATGTGCTCATACAGTGGATTGGTGTACGATTCAGCAGTCATGCACCTATTTTCCATTTGCGTGGGTGTCATGAAGTTAGCCACCTCTGTTTTTAGAAACCCAAAATTGGCTTTGGAGAAGTTTTTTATGGTGGTTTCCTTTAGGGGGTGAGGGTGGGATGTGGATATCCATGGTGATTAGCTTGTGGTCAGATCTGACCAGGGAAGAATTGATTACTGGTGTAGAGCAACAGTCACCCATGTTAGTAATGACCAGGTCAAGTATGTTTCTACCCTTGGTGGGGGTAAGAATGAGTTGGTCCAGGGCATTGGAATTAATGAATTCCAGAAAACATTGAGCAAGTGTGTTGGCACATGAGTAATTTTCCCAGTTAATGGAGGGGTAGTTAAAGTTTCCCAGTATAAGGGTATTGGGTTGTAGCCTAATATTTTCCAGTGTGTTTAGGAATGTGGAGTGGGAGTCTTGGGACATGGTGGGGGATCTGTAGCAGACTACAACCTGGATTGCAGTTTTACTCAGTGTTAGTTGTACCTGAAGTATCTCTGATGCGTTATGTTGGGCTACTAGTCTGGAGGTGTGCATATCCTTTATGAATATGGAGACACCACCGCCTTTAGTGCTTCAGTCCAGGTTTAGGGACTGAAAGATGTGGTATGAATTATAGCCTGGTAGTGCTGGGGTGATCTCCGGAGCATTGAACCAGGTCTCGGTCACTGCACAGATGTCGATGTTCTCCATTTTAAGGAGTGCTTTGAGTGAGTGCATTTTAAGATTTAGACTTATAGCATTGAGTAGCATAACCCTCAGATTTCATTTGCTTGTAGCTGTTGTGGTAATTTTGTCTTCAGGACAGTGCCTAAAAAGGCACTATAGGGGTGGCAAGATTCTTGGCCAGTATCCAAAATCCCTGGGGTGACAGGTGCAGGCCATCTCTGGTGAACCCTTGAGGTCTGTTGATCATGTCATCCCAGGAAGACAGATACTGGATCCCCTTAGAATGACACCAGAAACTTAGCCAATTGTTGAAGTCAGTCATTTTCCGCTTGTACTGTGGTATCATTCTGGGTGACGGTAGGATCCTAAACAGAGTTAGGGTCATACCTGCCTGGGCTACAATATCAGAGAGCTCCTGTATGTCTCTTTTCATGTAGTCCAGGGAGGTACGTCTCAGGTCATTCACATCAACATGGACAATGACAGAGTCATATTTGTACCTGTTGTGGAGTGACCTAAGTGTGTGCATTATGTAGTGGATCCTGGCACCTGACAGGCATTTGACCGTAACTTTCTCCTTATTCAGTCTGGTGAGTGGACATCAGTGTGCCTTACTACTGAGTCACCTATGACTAGTGTATTGCGTAAGTTGTTTTGCCTGTTTATGTGAGCTATGTGTCTCATGGTTTGTGCTGGGATGTGGTGGTTGTTTGCATTTCTGCCTCAGAGGTCTCTGTTGTTTGGGCAGATTTTTATTGAGAGCCTCCGTGAAAGTAGGTGTGTGTTTTGTGTTACTATGTGAGGGTTGTGGTGGTGTATGTTCTGGAGGGCTATGTGGTGTGGTGTATGTGTTATTCTTCTCCTCTTGACTGGCTAATCCAGTATTGGCTGGAGAGTGCTTGGGTTCCAATTTGGCTATATATGTGCATCTCTCACAAGTCATTGTGTTGGGAGGAGATATGTTTATATACCGTAAAAAATACAAATACTCCTCTTCTTCTCAAGATAAAACAACTCTGACCCAACAACTGGATGTCACTGATTAAATTTTGAAATAATAAAGTGAAGCAATAAATAAATTCACTTGTTTTATTCACACTCCATTATAGTACCTTGTTTCTGTCTATACGAAATGTCATTAAAATAAAAGTAATTATTTTTTAAACAAAAATCTACCAAATTTCTCACAAAGCTAGAAAAGGGGGTGTCTCCCATGTGAAAGGAAATGGCCACCACCCCATCGTCATGCTTAATTGATGTATACAAACTTTTAACATCAATTACCAACCAATAGTTTTCCGGTTTCCAGACTATGGGGGATATCTTCCTTAAAAATTCAACACTATTCCTAATGTATACCAGGGATTTAAGTACAAATGGTAATAATATTTCATGGATCACTAAACCAATGTTATGTAAACAATATTTACAAGCAGAGATAATAGGTCTACCAGGTGGTTTAACCATACTTTTATGTGTCTTCGGTAGACAGAAAAAAATAGCTACCTCACTGTTTCGGTTAAATAACTTATCTCTAAACTCTTTCTCAGTGAAATAGCCCAACCTTACACTTCTGTCTAACATATTCTCAAACTCAACTACTGCCTGTTCATATTTATGTTGCTCACATTTTTCATATACTTCAGCATTGTTCAGATGTTCCATACACATTTCATAATATTGTATTACATTCATGATAACTATTTTATTCCCCTTATCTGAGGGTTTAATTACTATATCATTCCTATTTCCCAGAATTTTTAATGCCTGCCATTCTTTCAAAGCTAAATTATATGATATTTAATTTTTTCTTATTAATACATTTTCACAAATATTCCCTCCCCCATATTCTATCATAGAACCAAACTATATAACACGTTGGTTAACAAAAGGGGGTATAAATTTACTAAAAGATGATATATTTGAGACATTAATTTTACAACAGGCATTAGGAAACATATCTTCCCTATCATTTGCACACAATACCCCTTCATCCTCATTACAGGAAAAAAAAACTTTCATCAGATTCATCAAATAGAGAATAACCCAACGGCACATGTCTTTTACCAAAATCTTTGGAAAAATAATATTTTAAATGTAATTTTCTCAAAAATTTGAACATTTCCTGCTTCACTACATGACTTCTAGGCAATACAGTCGGAACAAATTTCAATCCTAAATTCAATACAGATACTTGTTCCGATGTTATATCACAGTTAGACAAGTTAATTACTAAACCCGGTTCAGTACATACCTTATCATCTGAAACTCTTAAAATATTGTCCATTTCTATATTGCTGTTGTTGTCCCTGTGGATAGTCCATTCTATAACCTCTTTCTTGGTTATCCGTGACTGCCCCGTAACTCCTGTTACGTTTTTGTCCCTGATGAAACAGCTGTGGATGCTGTAATGGTTCCTCCTGATTAAAAAAAATCCGTGCATGTTCACCCGGTCACTGCGGTAAAGGTAACGCGGGAAACTCTTCACCTCCTTCTGACTCTAAACAGTTCTCCTCACCGGAAGAAACAAAGGAAGAAGACGCTGTTCTTTTAAACCTAACTTGCTGACGTTTGCAGTTACCAGTTTTACGATTGGCTGTACTTGAAAAAGCCGACCCCGTTTCATATTCATTAATATCCCTTATCAACTTTGGCTTTTTTTGTTCTATAAGTTCAGTCTCAAGTGAAAGTAGCTTTTTATTAGCTCGTTCCAAAAAATTATTAACATGTTGTACATTAATAGGTTCATACTAGGCTATCTGCCCTAGGGCATTTATAAGCGTAGCCAGAATGTGTTTGGCTTTCGCCACCCATTTTAAATTTATTTTGCTATGCCCTTTTTCGAGGTTAGTATACTGTGCCTCTGTCTAACAGTGACACAGAAGTGATACCCGGGGTAAACCTACAATCTCCCATCCACTCATCAAGATTCCTCTTGAAGAGAGTCAATGAGGGACTCTGCCTAACCTGGACTGGGATTTTATTCCAGAGTGAAGGGAGCCTCTGGGTTATGAATCTGTCCCTCCAGCATGTCCTATTTATTTCAGTGCTAAGTTTCAAGTCTCTTGAGCGCGTAGCTCGATGGGATTTGGATTTTCTGAGGTGCAGCATGTCCATTAATTCCGGGTTGGACATGGCTTTATACGTCAGGCACAGATCGCCTCTGAACAGGCGGTATGCCACTGAGTAGAGCTGGAGTTTCTTTAACCGGGCAGCATGTGGCATCTGTTTGAGCCCTTTGATCCTCTTGGTGAGGTACTTTTGGGGTCTTTCCAGTTGCTGCAGGTGTCTGGTAAGGTACATCAGGGGAATTGTACTCAATTATGGGCCTGATGAGGGATGAGTAAAGAGGCATTATGACCTCCCCTGATCTAGATGTGAATCCTTTCATGATTAGGTGGGCTATATAAAATGTTTTTCTAACCACTTTGGCCACGTGGTTGTCAAATGAGAGATTGCTATCAACTTGGGTCCCCAGGTCCCTAATTACTTCTTCTGTACTTAATGGATTACCACCTATGTGGTAATTTGTGGGCACTGTTTTTGCCAAGGGGATGACTATACATTTTTTGGCATTTAGCTTAAGGCCATGGCTCTGGCACCAGTTGTCTGTTTCTATGAGGCCCTTTTGGAGGATGCTTGTGTCGGCTGGAGAGTCAATTATGGCGCCCAGTTTGCAGTCATCTGCGAACTTGGTCAGCCACAGTCCTTCCGTGTTGGCCTGTACCTCCGAGAAATATATACCGAACAAGAGAGGTCCCAGGACGGAGCCTTGTGGGACACCACTTGTAACTGGTTTGGAGTCTGACATGGCTCCAGCAATTCTAACCATATGGGTTCTGTCCTTGAGCCAGTTTGCAATCCATCTAGTGACATAGGGGTTTATATTTAAGCTGGTGAGCTTATCTATAATGCCCGAGTGGGGTATTGTATCGAAGGCTTTTGCAAGGTCCAGGTAGGCTGTGTGGACCACCTTCCCCTCGTCAATGGCCTTGGTGACTGTTTCAAAGAAATCAACCAGGTTTAAGAGGCAGAATCTGCCCTTAACAAAGCCGAACTGGGTAGGATCCAGTGTTTGTAGGTCCCCAATATCTTTATTTATGAGGTCCATGATGATACTTTCCATAGCTTTGCTAAGCTAGTCAGGCTTATGGGGCGATAGTTTCCAGGATCCGTTGAGGCACCACCTTTATGGAGAGGGACCACTGTTGCTGTACGCCACTCTTTGGGCACATATCCTGTAGTAAGGCTGAGATTGAACAGTAGTTTTATGTTTGGGTTTAGCTCTTCTTGGAGTTCATGTAGGACGCAGCCCGGGACACCATGTGGTCCCATTGATGCTGTGTTTTTTGCTTTGGAGAGGGCGGCTCTTACCTGAGCATCTGAGATGTCAGGGGGGCAGCACTCTGCTGGGATATATATTTGCCCTTTTGGTGGGAGTTTGTGCTGAACCTGTCAGCTAGGATGTTGGCAATGTCTGTGGGTTCGGTGTATTTTTTGTCATTTTGGACTAATTCTGAGCATATCTGGGAATTACCACCCAGGTTCCTAACATAACTAAAGAAAGCCTTGTGATTATCCTTAGTGTCCTATGCAATTTTTCTCTCGAAGCTGGCCTTAGACAATTTTATGTGTGCCTGTAGTTTTTTGCTAATACTGATCAGTGATGCCTTCCCTTTTGGGATTTTGCTCTATCATTTAGTAGCTTCCTCCTTCTATTGTATAGTTTGTTTATGGCTGGGGTCCACCAGACAGGACGTCTGCCTTTGGAGGATTGGGTCTTGGTTTTATTTGGGATCGCATGATCCATGCATTCCTGAAGGTGTTCATAGAATGCGTTTTTAAGGATTCTGCGGTCTGGGCGTATTTTCCACAGGCCGGGGCTTTGAAGGAGTCCACCTCAGTTTTGAGGAGTGTGAAATTTGCTTTAGAAGTTTTTCACTGTGGTTTTCTGGGCAGGGGTTGGGGTCGGGATGTGAATATCCAGTGAGATTAGTTTATGGTCTGATCTTACCAGTGAGGGATACACTTCTGGTCTGGAGCATAGAGTCTCCATGTTGGTGATGATCAGGTCCAGTATGTTTTCCCCTCTTGTGGGAGTGGTAACAAGTTGTTCCATAGCATTTGAGTTTATAAATTCTAGGAACCTTTGGGCTAGGGTGTTGGAGCTAGAGTAATACTCCCAGTCTATGTTTGGGTAGTTGAAGTCCCCTAATATAATGGTGTTTGGAGAGACCTTCATATTTTCCAGTGTTCTCAGGAAGGCCGAGTGGGGTTCCTGGGTTTGGGAGGGTGGTCTGTAGCAGGCTATAAACTGGAAGGCAGTTTTACCCACTGTTAGTTGCACATGGATAGTCTCTGATGCTTCGTGCTTTGCCACCAACCTGGAGGTGTGGGTATCTTTGATGAATATCGATACTCCCCCTCCTTTTGTGGTTCGGTCCAAGTTTTGGGGCCAAAAAGCATGGTATGAGGTATAACCTGGTAGTGCTGGGGTGCTCTTGGTAGCCCTGAACCAGTTTCTGTCACTGCACAGATATCGATGTTCTCCATGCTAAGGAGAGTTTCGAGTGCGTGCATCTTGAGGTTTAGACTTCTGGCGTTGAGTAGCATTACTCTTAGTTTCTTATCTCTTGTGATACCTATGGAGGTGGGTTTGTCTTTTGAGCATTGCCTAAAAAAGGCACTATGGGGGTAGCAAGAGCCTTTGCCAATATCCAAAAGCCCAGGGGTGACAGGTGCAAGCCATCCCTAGCGAAGCATCGTGGCTTGTCGAGCATATCATCCCAAGCTGACAGGCATTGGATCCCCTTTGAATGACACCAGTACTTAAGCCAATTGTTGAAATTGATCATCTTGTCTTCATATTGTGGCATCATTCTTGGTGAGGGTAAGATGCTACTCAAGGTCAGGGTCATACCGGCCTGGGCTACATGCTCAGAGAGCTCCTTTATGTCTCTTTCATGTAGTCCAGGGAGGTACGTCTCAGGTCATTCACACCAGCATGGACAATGACCGAGTCATATTTGTACTTGCCTTGGAGTGACCTGAGTGCTTGTGTTATGTGGCGGATCCTAGCGCCCGACAGGCTGCTCACCATGACCCTCTCCTTGTTCAGCCTGGTGAGCGGGACGTCAGTGTGCCTGACGATAGAGTCACCTATTACAAGTGTATCAGGTGTGTTGTTTAGTCTTAAGGGCTGTGACTGTTTGGCACACTGGCTTTGTGAGATATGTGTTGCACGTGTTTTGTTTTGGGGTAGCGGCTGCTAGAACTACTAATTGTCTGTGATAAAGTCGCTAGTTCTTGCATCAATTTTTTCTGTTTCAACTGGTCTCTCTCTAGTAGAATATGCAACCATTCTACTACACACCTATGTGAAGCCTTCAACCAACGTTCTTTAAATTGCTTCTCAATGGGACAGTTCAGATCGAAGGGAGTACTTGGATTTTTCACAAATCTAAGTCCACTGGGAGTAATATCCAATTCTATATATCTTTTTAACCCCAAAATATTAAAGAAAGTTCTTGTTTCCTTATCAAGCAGTTTCTCATATTTTTCACACAGTTCTCTCATCTCAGACAGTATCACATTGAGCATCTGCCCCACAGAATTAAAGGGGTCTGATACTCTTTTAGCTCTTTCTCTCACAAATACCTCATATATAGGACTTGTACCTGGCCCTGCTTGCCGGTTATCAGTGGTTGCTCCCATTGCTGGTGCTGAATTATTCAAATAATGTTCCATAGTCCTCTGGGAGCCTGTTTGTATATTCAAACCACTGTTCGCCCCAAGCAAAAAAGCCGGTTCCTCACGGAATACATGAGGTAAGTCCACATTAGGGTGAGACGCCATCACTCCACCATAAAAAATACAAATACTCCTCTTCTTCTCAAGATAAAACAACTCTGACCCAACAACTGGATGTCATTGATTAAATTTCGAAATAATAAAGTGAAGCAGTAAATAAATTCAATCGTTTTATTCACACTCCATTGCAGTACCTTGTTTCTGTCTATACAAAATGTCATTAAAATAAAAGTAATTATTTTTTAAACAAAAATCTACCAAATTTCTCACAAAGCTAGAAAAGGGGGTGTCTCCCATGTGAAAGGAAATGGCCACCACCCCATCGTCATGCTTAATTGATGTATACAAACTTTTAACATCAATTACCAACCAATAGTTTTCCGGTTTCCAGACTATGGGGGATATTTTCCTTAAAAATTCAACAGTATTCCTAATGTAGACCGGGGATTTAAGTACAAATGGTAATAATAGTCAGTCAGTCATTTTCTGCTCGCACTGTGGTATCATTCTGGGTGACGGTAGGATCCTACTCAGAGTCAGGGTCATACCTGCCTGGGCTACAATATCAGAGAGCTCCTCTATGTCTCTTTTCATGTAGTCCAGGGAGGTACGTCTCAGGTCATTCACACTAACATGGACAATGACAGAGTCATATTTGTACCTGTTGAGGAGTGACCTAAGTGTGTGCATTATGTGGCAGATCCTGGCACCTGACAGGCATTTGACCATAACTTTCTCCTTATTCAATCTGGTGAGTGGACATCAGTGTGCCTTACTATTGAGTCACCTATGACTAGTGTATTGGGTAAGTTGTTTTGCCTTATGGGCTTTGGTTGAGTTGCACACTGTTTATGTGAGCTATGTGTCTCATGGTTTGTGCTGGGATGTGGTGGTTGTTTGCATTTCTGCCTTGGAGGTCTCTGTTGTTTGGGCAGATTTTTATTGAGAGCCTCCGTGAAAGTAGGTGTGTGTTTTGTGTTACTATGTGAGGGTTGTGGTGGTGTATGTTCTGGAGGGCAGGGCTATGTGTTGAATGTGGTGTGGTGTATGTGTTATCCTTCTCCTCTTGACTGGCTAATCCAGTCTTGGCTGGGGAGTGCTTGGGTTCCAATTTGGCTATATATGTGCATCTCTCACAAGTCATTGTGTTGGGAGGAGATATGTTTATATACCAGTTAGGCTATCCAAAATGTTTTCCATAGTAGATGAAATATGTTGGAGTTATAAGACAGGAGACAGAGGAAGTTGGGAACACATTTTGAGACTGGAGTAAACTGTCAGATTGGACAAAAATATTTGCACACTTTAATATTGTCTGAGATGAAGCAACATTATCAAAGGATAATCATCATTAATCATCGCCTTAACTCCACCTCAAATTAGAAAACAATAACAAAGAAGTGGAAATCAGCAGAAACACCTGCATTAATGGAAGCATTTGACTTAATTGAAGAAGTGGAAAAGGCTAAGCAAAGGTTCAAGAAAGGAAAACTTAGTACAGTACAAACAGGAAAGTGAGCCATGTAGAGTAACTTTGTGAAAACCTAGAAATAATGTAAAATATGAGAAGTAATATAGTTTGAAACATCATTTGGTAAGTGTGAAAATTAGAATGTGCTGATCCCATGCGTAATACTAGAAAAATAATATGAAACTTTAATGGTGGAAAGAAGGGATGGCATCTAGTGTACTGAAAATGCACCATAAATGTAGACTGCATTGTATGTAAAGTTGACTTTTGCTGCTAAAGAGATTAATAAATATGTAAGATTTTACAAAAAAGGGAAAGAAAGGAAAGAAAGCAGGGGGAAACATTTATCTCTACATTAAAAATCACCAAATTTAAACATAAAGCATGTATCATTCAGCTGTTTCAGGAATGGCTCATTTCAAAGGCCTGAAACTAACTCAGCAGCATTACCTAATGTGGACCGATCCTTTACTATCCTCGTTCCTGTTTAAGTTGGATCACAAATTAGTACATTACCTAATGTGGACCGATCCTTTACTATCCTCGTTCCTGTTTAAGGTGGATCATAAATTAGTACATTACCTAATGTGGACCGATCCTTTACTATCCTCGTTCCTGTTTAAGGTGGATCACAAATTAGTACATTACCTAATGTGGACCGATCCTTTACTATCCTCGTTCCTGTTTAAGGTGGATCACAAATTAGTACATTACCTAATGTGGACCGATCCTTTACTATCCTCGTTCCTGTTTAAGGTGGATCACAAATTAGTACATTACCTAATGTGGACCAATCCTCTACTATCCTCGTTCCTGTTTAAGGTGGATCACAAATTAGTACATTACCTAATGTGGACCGATCCTTTACTATCCTCGTTCCTGTTTAAGTTGGATCACAAATTAGTACATTACCTAATGTGGACCGATCCTTTACTATCCTCGTTCCTGTTTAAGTTGGATCACAAATTAGTACATTACCTAATGTGGACCGATCTTTTACTATCCTCGTTCCTGTTTAAGGTGGATCACAAATTAGTACATTACCTAATGTGGACCGATCGTTTACTATCCTCGTTCCTCTTTAAGTTGGATCACAAATTAGTACATTACCTAATGTGGACCGATCCTTTACTATCCTCGTTCCTGTTTAAGTTGGATCACAAATTAGTATTCCTTACCTTTAAAACCACCTGCCTCCATAATGACTTTAAGGACTTTAAACATATAAATGTGTTTGAATTATGTGATTAACGATCTATGAATTTACTTGAAATATCACATTTTCCATTGAAACTTAATCCCACATAAAAAAGTGTACAGATTAAGCAATGTACACTAGAACCAAACATAACTGAAAATTTAAAAATAAACCACCTTGGTGGTCTGACACTATAAGTAAGCTCTATAACAAAAGAAAAAAACTTTAAACTTCACACAACAAATCAACCAGATTAAAGATTTTATTTCAAAAAGGATTGCCAAGGAAATAAAAACAATCACAAGACAAACTAAAGCTGTACATAGACTAGGACTGTCATTAGAAGCCATAGACAACTACAACCAATTTTCTACTTACATTAAGAAAATGAGAAACACCACCTTGCAAGGTGTATAACTAACCCATAATGGCATTACTCATTCTAAAACTAAAGACAGAGCTGCTACACTTGTAGTCAGACTTAGTGCTACCTTTAATTCAGAAATAGACACTGCACTTCCAAAAATCCCAAAGTCCCACTCACCTTAGAACATGTTCTGGCTGTACTGTCGAAAACTAAAAACACCTTTGTCCCAAACAAATTACTTGGATGTCTGATAAGGATCCCATTAGTGGTTACCTTCCTAACAATATAGGTAAACTGGGAAGTCAGTAATTTGAAGAAAAACATAATCCGGGGAAGACAGGGTGTCTTGTTTCTTCACTTATGAAGTCCAGTATAAATTAAAGTAATATCAAATTAGAAGCTGATTCTTTTATATGTGTAGGAAGGAATAAGAAAGAAGTCAAATTATATGATTTGTGGGAGTGATGAGGTAGAGATGTTTACATTTTTAAGTAATTGCCTAAGTAGCATCTACTTATACAATTCAGTTGAGATCTTCATCTGTAGGACTTAGTAAGGTGGTAAGAAAATGAGATAGACCTAAACTGCTCAGTGAACTTCAGCTAACATGGACGAGAAATGAAATATCTTCCTGCAAACTCTTATCTAGTGCACTCATGACTTTGTTACAGAAAAACTTCAAGAAGGCATGCAGTACATCTTTTTTTCAGAATTTTACCAACATACGAAGGTAATCATTTTCATCTGTTGCTAGTCTCATCCTTTTTTGCTGCTCTCTTTTGTAGCTACGTTTTCATAACAGGTCTATCCTCAGTCAGGACTAATGTCTCAGGTATTAGCACAGCTCTGCAGATAAGTAGCTACTGTCAGCCCTCCCTCTTTCCCATCATGCACCACAGCAGTCATTTTCTCTCTCCAGATGATCTTTGCCTTGCTTCAGTAAAGGTGAGGAAAATTACCCGTCTGCTTTTGATCAAAGTGACTAAAAAGTTGGTTTTAATAACTAAAAAACGTTCACTGTTTTTCTTATATTAGCATACAGTTAGTTACTCAATGACTGGATTGTATTATATACACACTATTCAATGTTAAATGTATCCAAGTAAAACTGTATACATTGATTTTATACCCTGTATTGCTTATTCTGTTTTTTTTTTTCATTTGTTTTTGGTTGTCTTACACTTCAGAGTTGAACCTATAAATAGTCTAGTGAGACCAGTGTTCTACCCATGTTTGCAAAATAAAATAAAATAAACACATTTTAATGGCGCTTGACATGCCTTCACTGACCCTCGCCTACACTTGTTTCATTTAAGCCTAAGCACAGGGTGTGAGTGCCCCTGAGATTTATAAAACATCTGTAGTGTTGGCCCTTCTTCAGACCCTGAGAATTACTGGCCCATCAGCCTCACTAGCCTAATTTGTAAAGTCTTGGAATATATCATGGAACATTAAATACTTCACATCTCCGGACCAACAACAGTCTGGTTTTGCCCAAGGAAAGATCACATCTACTGGTTAAGGCTTTCAGCTGTAGTTCCTGTAGTACCAGGTTTGAATCCCTCAACCTTCATTTGCCTATTGCATGATCCTGAGTAAGTCCCTTAAACAGACATCGCTCCTGGTTCACGTTTGAAAAGGGACTGTGCATCCAGTGGGCCTACCTGGTTAACACATGGGTATTTTTATTAACCTGGTTAATTTCTTTGAGAAAGGCAGTGGACAGTGGCCATGCAGACAAGGCACTTGACAAAGTAAAAGAACTAAAGGTAGACCTTTATGTGATAAGATACATTGTAAACTGTCTGAAGTCTAGTAATCAAACAATCAAACAAGTTAGAAAGTAACCAGTGAAAGTCTGCAAGGGGACTGGGACCTCTCCTTTTAGATATATTCTTTTCTAAACTCCATAACACACATCTTTATCTATGGCTAACCAGATTCACAGATGACTTCAAGCTGGGTATCATTGTCTATTCCCCCATTAATACAGAAGCACATCAGCAAAAACTAGCTCTTACAAACAAGTGGTGTACAGACAAAGGACTCCGATTAAATGCAAAAATGTGTATTATTCTCACCATTGGGAAACACCACTCAAATAAAACTTATGGTGCAACTAGTACTTCACCCATGCAGATTGTCAGGGATCTCAGCACCTGGGTCCATGGCTCTCTCAACTTTGGCCACCATGAAGCAACAGTAGTTAGGAAATATTTCTGCCCAGCATAACTGATTTCTCAGGGTATCTCACCTAGGTCAATGTAGGCCTTACTCTGCAATAATTAGACCAATTAGTGAGCTGAATGCCTTCTTTGGTATTTATCTAGACAGACATATCATGCATCTAGAAACGTTCCTGAAGAAAATGATTATCATCCTAAAAAGCCTACCAAGAACGACAAAAAGCCATATATATGCTCTTGCTCGAGATCTGTGCTTGTCAGACCATGCCATCAAGGAATCCACACTAATGGATGTCTTATACCTTTACAGGATGAATAACTACATAAACACCTGAACCAAGGATATGAACCTACATTGACATATAAATAAAACACATTGGAGGGATACATTAATTCCCCAAAGGTTTCCAGATCTCATGCCCCCACATGTTAAGCAGGGTAACACCGTATCCTCCTTTAAGACTAGTCTTGACAACTGGCTGGGAATCCACAAGTTCTTCCCTGATCTGACGTGTTGCCCCACTGGAAGTGAGGGGTTCATAGCTCAGTACTATGCTAGCTGCCCTCATGGGCCATTTTAAACCTAGCAAATTACCCCATGCAAGAATCAAACCCTGCACCTTGTGTCTGTAAGGTAAACACCATAACCATTATGCTAACCTCCCACACTGAAAGTTACATTCAGGCCAATAAAATCAAACCGCACTAGCTGTGGGCATGCATGTTTTTGGGGCATCTTGAGGGTGGCAGTGTTTCGTAAGGTACAAATAGTCTTCAGACTGGCCTGTATTGCATTTATTTATCTTATTTTACAATCGTTTACCAGGATGGTCCAACTGGGCTAGTAGCCCATTTTCAGTAGAGGCCATGGAAGAAAATCTCCATAGAATAGCAGATACAATGAGAAGACAGATTTTGTAAAGCATGATACAATTCAGATACAATTATGCCATCTAACCTTAGTTCACAAAATTTAGTATAGTACAAGAGTTTAATAAAAGATTACATGCAGACAAACATATACAGAGTATACTGTAAAATGTTAACTGTATCATTTTTTCTTTTCATTTCTTATGATTCTATGGTCCTAGTAGGCTACTTAAAGATTAAGAACTTGTATTTCACTGAGAAACTGCAACGATAGGGAAGGGTATACTTAGTTTCATCCTTATTGTGAGCGATATGATTTTATCATGCCAAAACATTAACACAATGGAAGCTGCTTTCTTAAGAACCAGACTCTGGTTGAGTGTCTTCTAAGGTTAAAGCATTTGCCTACCTCTTTTTGTCCCCCAATAACTTAATATGGGCATTTTTTCCTTAATTGTTTGCACTCCTGCTTGCTACATGAGCACAGAATAGAACTGTGACCATAATATAATTATGCACCCAGGACCGCCTGCTGTGCACTCCTGCTTGCTACATGAGCACAGAATAGAACTGTGACCATAATATAATAATGCACCCAGGACCCTCTGCTGTGCACTCCTGCTTGCTACATGAGCACAGAATAGAACTGTGACCATAATATAATTATGCACCCAGGACCCCCTGCTGTGCACTCCTGCTTGCTACATGAGCACAGAATAGAACTGTGACCATAATATAATTATGCGCCCAGGCCCCCTGCTATGCACTCCTGCTTGCTACATGAGCACAGAATAGAACTGTGACCATAATATAAATATGCACCCAGGACCCCCTGCTGTGCACTCCTGCTTGCTACATGAGCACAGAATAGAACTGTGACCATAATATAATTATGCACCCAGGACCCCCTGCTGTGCACTCCTGCTTGCTACATGAGCACAGAATAGAACTGTGACCATAATATAATTATGCACCCAGGCTCCCTGCTGTGCACTCCTGCTTGCTACATAAGCACAGAATAGAACTGTGACCATAATATAATTATGCACCCAGGACCCCTGCTGTGCACTCCTGCTTGCTACATGAGCACAGAATAGAACTGTGACCATAATATAATTATGCACCCAGGACCCCCTGCTGTGCACTCCTGCTTGCTACATGAGCACAGAATAGAACTGTGACCATAATATAATTATGCACCCAGGACCCCTGCTGTGCACTCCTGCTTGCTACATGAGCACAGAATAGAACTGTGACCATAATATAATTATGCACCCAGGACCCCCTGTTGTCAGCTCGTCATACATCCGTAATAGATACCAAAGCTTTTGTAGAGAATGGCCGAAGGACTGCCTGTTATGTAAGTTTGTTATTTTTGCTGTTGAGAATGGCAGAACTGAGAGTTTGGTTAGTGTAGAGCTTCAGCCAGGAAGTTAGATGTACAGGGGAGAAGATATAATATCACATTAAATTATATTATGGTATTATGGTCGTGGTGCTCTGCCAATGTAACAGGCCGACAAGTTAAGGCATGAGAGCATTTCCTGCCAGTTCTGGATAAATGTTAATGCCATACCTCTCAAGTGTACCTCATTACAAGGAACGTACCTCATTACGAGGAATGTACCTCATTTGGGGTCTTAAAAAGTTCATGTTCCTCAAAGTTCCACATTGAAAGAGTATGTCACACATTTACTATTAAGAATTTTTTCAAGTGAAATCCATGGTAAATAGAAATGAATCATATTAATTCATTAAAAGGTCTTCTTTATAAGTAAAACCAGTATATTTTAACCATCTTAATGCTGCTTTAATGCACGGCTGTGAAGCAGTCTGCAGGCCCTGGCTTTAACACTTAATCTTTGTCAGCACCCCAGCACGTTTTATGTTATAATGAAACATCAGTACTATCACATGTATTCCTAAGGAAACCCCAAACTTGCTAAACTTCAGGATACAGTGATGACCCCGAAATATATTACTTAAACAGTGATTTTGGTGAATTTCCTTAAACAGAGGCACAAAGAACTCTAGTTCGTCAGTTTTAGCCCCACCCCATCTGAGTTTCCCTAGCTATCAGCTAGTTAGCAGTAACTTAACATTCTGAATCTAGGAATTAAGGTCTTAAAAAGTAACACAGGCTAATGGTAGCAGTAGGAGGACATATTGCATCTTGTTATTTGCTGACCTGCACTAAGGCTGAAACATGCTGTCTTATTCATTATCTCGTGGTATATTTCCCAATTACCTTACCCATTTATTACAGCTCCAAGGAACCCTTGCTATCACCCCTTCATGCATCAGTAATTCACTAGGGAGTTAATGTGATCCTTCTTGTAAACTCCCAGTGTACATCACAAATCGTGCATGTTCTGTTATGTGATGGCAGCTAGGACATAATGAGGATGTTAATGCCTACTACAAGCATTTCCCAAGCACTGAATCCAGTAGAAAAGTACAGTATTTTCAGGACAAGAACAGCCCACACATTTATAATTTAGTACCAGGACCTGGCATCTTGTAACAAGGCTCTCAGTTAAAAGAGTAAACAATGTTTTATGCGAAGACATTAATTACTGAACTGCTGCGTATTCTCTTAAACACAGTAGCTCCCAAAAACAGCAAGAAAGAGCAAACACCTTAAATTCTTTACTATAGTTACATTTCACTGTGACCTTTGCACCCTATGTCTAGAATAATATTTGCGCAGCACAGATAAGCAAGTACTAAACAAACCTGAGGACAAAACAAATGTGGTTACTTCTGAAGAGCAATATGACTTACTTTTATTGAAGATGGTTCTCTCAGACATTCAAGGTGGGCTTACAAATTCCTTAATTGGCTTTCCTTCTTTAGAAACAGATTTATTTCTCCCAAATTGTGTATCTTAAGTTTTCATGTCAGTGTTTGGATTTCCTTTGTGGCAAAGTTTAAACTCCAACAAAGTACAAACCAGAATTGTGCATTACAACATCATTCTCACTTCTGATTTGCTGACAACATCCCTCTTGCCACCAAGTACAAAAGACTGGCAATAGATACAGCCAATCCATGTGTTCTATTACAACATGGGTGTGTACTAATACATTACAGTCTGGGCTGGGAGGGGACAAAACATTTTAGGACATGAGGTGCAAAGTCCATCTGATTATCTGCAACATGAACTTTCACACAGTTTACATCAAAATTTGCTTTTAATATCCAGTACAAGGTGAATAATGCCTAGGTGTAGTAGTAACAAATCTGACTCATTCCTACTACTTAAATTATCAAGGTCACACACAGAAGGAAGCCTGTTACTCAGAGAAATAAATAATCTTGACTTAAGTAGAAACATATCAGGTTTCTCTGTTTTAATTTATACTTGTCATACATTGGGGATGCTCATACCTGAAATAATAACATTAATACTACAAAAACATGTAAACCTCTGCTTTTATTTTGGGAAGCAGTGGTCACCCTAACATCCAACTGGTGGCCAGATGAACAGAATCAAATAACTTGCAAAGTTTTTTTGTTTGATTCTGTCCTGACTTTTTCAGTCCTTCTTGTAGTTTGCATATGTAATTTTTCAGTTTTAATATTTCCATAGCCTTCTATAGTACAAGATCCTTACCTTCTAGGCTAGTATTGCTGTGAATGCTTCTTTAAATGTGACTTGTGTCCCATTTCTGTTGTATTTATTTTAGTGACAATACATTGTCACAGGATGACCTATTTTTTAACAAGAAACATCTTTATTAAATTATCATGTATGACATAGACAATCTTACATTTATATAAATGAAAATAAACCATACCGACACAATTTCAGTTGCAAATGTTATACATTACAAATTATGCTGACACAACTGTTGATGCAAACATTATACATCACTTATAACATATCCAGTCACTGTCAGTCAGACAATGGATGGCTCATTCAAATCCTGCCTTCCTTTAAACCTTGTTCCTCCTCTACATGTATTAATTCCACAATTCCCATTTTTTCATATGTAATTTGCTCCTACCCTTTTCTATGGGCAGCGCAGTGGTGCAGAGTTTAACGCTGTCACCTCACAGCAAGAGTTCTCTGGTTCGATTCTTGGCTGGGTTGCCTTCTGAGTGGAGTCTGCATGTCCTCCCTGCATTTATGTGGGTTTCCTCCGGGTACTCCAGTTTCCTCCCATATTCCAAATCATGGGTCTGGACCACTTCTCCAAAGGTCTCCGCTGAAAATAGGCTCTGTCCACATTCCAAAGCATGGGTCTGGACCACTTCTCCCCAGGTCTCCGCTGAAAATCGGCTCTGTCCACATTCCAAAGCATGGGTCTGGACCACTTCTCCCCAGGTCTCCACTGAAAATCTGCTCTGTCCACATTCCAAAGCATGGGTCTGGAGCACTCCACCCCAGGACTCCGCTAAAAATAGGCTCTGTCCACCTTCCAAAGCATGGGTCTGGAGCACTTCTTCCCAGGTCTCCGCTGAAAATCGGCTCTGTCCACATTCCAAAGCATGGGTCTGGACCACTTCTCCCCAGGTCTCCACTGAAAATCGGCTCTGTCCACATTCCAAAGCATGGCTCTGGACCACTTTTCCCCAGGTCTCGGCTGAAAATCGGCTCTGTCTACATTCCAAAGCATGGGTCTGGATCACTTCTCCCCAGGTCTCCACTGAAAATCGTCTCTGTCCACATTCCAAAGCATGGGTCTGGACCACTTCTCCCCAGGTCTCCGGTGAAAATCGGCTCTGTGCTAGTCATACTTTCCCACTCATAAATGTTAAATAAATAAATAAAAGATCCCAGTTCCAGTTATTTTATCTATGTTACTATCTTTGCTACTTCTAGTAAAGTTGATTTAGATTTTGATTTCCGTTTTCTAGTAATTGCTTTTTGGCAGCCACCATTTTTAGACTTCGTAAGGTCTTACTATGTCTAGGCAATTAAGATTCTGTATCACAGCTAAAAAAAATCATTTCCTTAGTGACACCAATTTGCTCACCCAGTATCTCCAATAGAGCAGTCTGCAGAGAATCTATAAAGTCTACCAACTCATTACACTCCAGAAAATATCTTCCCTAACATACCTCTAACATTTGCTGTCTACCTGAGGAAAAATTCTTTGGAGTCTACTTGGAGTATAAAAATACCTATGTAAACACTTCCAAGCAAAGATCCTAAATCGTCTAGACTTTGTTGCATATTTGGGAGACATACATATATCCCCCATTGTGAATTGCTTATCCAATCTTTCTTCCCAATCCTTTCTAACCCCTTATGATTGATTCTTTTAGTTATTATGCAATATTTTATATGGTCTAGTAATTGTTCATTTTTTAACAGCAACTTTTGTTCTAGATGCTACTAAAAATCTACCAGTGCTGGTCTTTCATTTAAAAATCCCCTATTCATTTCTCTTTGCCTATACTCTGACATCAATCCTTGATAGAGAATGCGATCTCTAACCTGCAGTCCAAATAAGTTTTTGGCATCTTCCCATTCTATTACCCTTCTTTCTTTATTTATTTGCTCCCAATACCTCAGTTCCTTGCCCAGCTTTCTCCAATAAATTCCAGCCCCCTCTTACCTATTGTCTGTATCCCAAATTGAAATCATCACTATCATCAGAATCTCCTTTCTCCATTCCTGTGTTGGCTTACTTCTTAGAATACTTTCTGATACTTTATGAATATAATATGCTGCATGATTATTGTTATTCTTCTTAATGGTCTGCATCCAAAATCCCAGTTTCTCCTTGTTTCTTCAGCCTCCCCCCAGTTCATCATCATCATCATCATCATCTCTTTCCACTTCTGAATTATAGTTTTCTGCTTGTGTTACATATAGGAACCTTAACTGTGTTGCTCTGAAATACCACAAATCCAGTAATCCCAGTCTGCCTTGTTCTGTTGGAAAAATCAGCTTATCCTGCTTGACTTTTGATGTCTTCCCCTCCCAGATAAAATCTTTCAGCTTTCATTAATTGCTATCCACAACTTCTCCACTGGTTGATAAAAATGTGCCTGACCTGTGTATGAACTAAAGGGACTAAAAGCATTTTGACTGCTTGTATCTTACTGTCCATATCCATACAACAAAGCTTCCATTCTCTAAGTTTTTGTATTATCTTTTGTTTAGTCTCTTCCCACATATCCTTAGCTGCTAAACCAGAATCATTTTTAATCCATACTCCTAAATACTTCATTTTATCATGTCCCCATAAATAAGGATATTGCTGAACCAATTCATGTGTGGGTACATAATTTACTGTTATTGCCTTTGTTTTAGCTTAATTAATCTTGTATCCCAAAACAATTTGAAACTGTATCAAAATGTTCCACAACACTGTAATGACTTTTTCTGGTTTTGTCAGGTATAAAATAATATCATCTGCAAATGGAGCCAACTTTTCTTGACTACCATACCAATTATATCCTTGAATTACTGAATCACTTATTTTCTTTGCCAATGGTTCTAAATATAATGGAAATAACAAAGGGGAAAGATGGCACCCCTGCCTGGTTCCAACGCTCAAGCAGAAATTATCAGAAAGGACCCCACCCACTTTAGTTTTTGCCTCTGATCCCTCATATATCCTCCTAATCAACCTTATATATTTTTTCAGGAAATGCAAATGCTTCCATTGCCCTACTTATAAAGTCCCAGCTTACTTTGTCAAATGCTTTCTCTGCATCAAGACCCACCACCAACAATGGTATTTTCTTATATTCTGTTTCCCTCTGGATCATCAGTGTTCTGTTAATGTTATCAAATGTTTGCCTCCCCTCCAGAAAACCACATTGATTCATCTCCATCAATTGTGGCATTACTTTTGCCATTTTTTTTAGCCAATATAGATATAAACACTTTATTACCATGATTTAGTATTGAAATGGGCCTGCATGAAGCTGGATCTGATGCATCTTTACCCTCTTTAGATATTACAGTGACCACTGCTTTCTTCCAGGATGTTGGTACTTCTCCTCTTAAAATACTGTTAAACCAAACCTTCCACATTTTTATTACTTTCTTCCCTCCTAGCACACTTCCACAGGAATACCATCTAATCCTTGGGACTTTCCTGTAGATTGGTTATACATTCCCATATTTATCTCATCTCCTCCCATCATGTCAGCAATTGAGCCTCCTCTACTTCTAACTTGGGCATATTTAATTCTTCCGTAAACATTTCCATTTGTACCTTTTCTTGATTTCCATATTTCTCTGCTTTATACAGACTTTCACAAAATTTCCAAAATGTTTCTAATACTTGTAAATTATCCCATTTTATCTTCCTTGTTATAGGCTCCCTGACCTTGGTGACAGTCCTTGCCACTTTCTGTTGCCTGAGTCATTGTGCTAAAAGTTTTTGTGCGCTGGAGTTATTATCAAAAAACAGTTGCTTAACAGCAGTATTTCTAGACTCAAGCTAACCCCTTATTTTCTGTTCCGCATTCTGCAGTTGTTCCTCTTTTTGTTCTGTGAGATTTCCATTTTGCAATACTTTAACATTGGTCAGTCCCTCTAAAAAATTCTTGTTACTTCTTAAGCATATCTCTCTTTCTTTTTTTCCACCCTATTTTTAAACTCCTCTTTAATTTTATCCCACTCCCTAGCTATATTTTGAAAAGAAATTTCTATCTTCTTTAATAGCTGCTGTATAATTTCCACTACCTACTCCTTAAATCAATCTCTTTTCTACAGATAGGTGGGAAGGCACCACTGTCTCATTTTCCTTTTATTACCTTGTGTTTTTATTTTTGTTATTATTGGCGCTTGATCTGAAATAGTTATTGGGTGTGTATCAGGACCTTCAATTAAATGAACATGTTCCTGTGAAATGTAAATTCTGTCTTCCCTAGCTCATTTTCTGTATTTTAGGGAATAACATGCAAATTCCCTTTGAACTCCTAGTACCGAATTCACATCTTCCATGCCAAATATTGTCATACATTTCTTTAAAAATATATCCTCCTTTGTTACATTTTCTCTTCTGGGCCCCTCCCCCCAGACACATCTTCACTGTTGCAAATCAAATTCCATTCCCTACCTATAAGTAATATTCCTTGTTGAAAGCTGGTTATTTCTTCCAGAAATGTCTTAAGCTGCATTATAGCAGTTTTCAGTGGAATATAAATACATGCCAGTGTAATCCTCCTCCCTTGCCAGTAGCCCCTTAGTACTGCAAATCTACCATTATTGCCTTTTATATACTCTTATATAACTACTGGAGCTCCACTTGCAATTAACATTAGTACGCCTCTCTTCCTTTGCCGCAGGTATTACCTGAATAACAATCTTGAAAACCTTTCTTTATCAAATTCACATGTTCAGTTCTTTCCAAGAGCGTCTCCTGTAGCATAGCTATTTGCACTCTACATTTTTAATATAATTCACTACACTTTCTTTTTGGTATTCATATGTGAAACTGTTAACATTTACAGGAAGTATAGAAAGTATCACATTCTTAAAAAATTATTTTTCCCACCTTTTATGTATAAAGGCTTTTTTGCTAAATGTCTAGTTCCAGGTTTTGTGTTACATGCATGTACTGTTTGGCAGGTTAATCTTTTATACAGTTGTTTCTTGTCATCTCCATTTCAGCCTATGTCACATCTTACAGAACTTTGTTTTGTTGAAAACCCTCAAACAAAAATACAAACACACCCTAATACCGCCCTAAAACCTATTGACTTAATAATAACACACAAAAACTATGTACCTATCCAAATATTGAACTTTTACCCTGCTAATAGGAACAAATGTTTCAAGTTGATAGTTACACACACAGATTTGAGAAAACCTAATGGAAAGGTCATCCATGCTAAGCTTTATGGTACAGCCTGTGATTCTATTAAGTGCTGTCTGGGTCTGTCTTATCTTTATAGCTGTCTCAGCTGGGAAAACACTTGAATGATTTCAGGAAGTATTTTCTCCAAGCCATTTCTCTTTATCAGCTGGTCTGCTAGAAACATGAAAACAAGACAAGTAACTGCCAAGCATACTGTTGTTTACTACAATATTAAATATTCTTTTTCATTTACTTGCTTTCTCCTAAATCTTGTTATTAGATTAAGTTAATGGCCTTAGCCCAGTCATTCCCTTATGCAAGAGTGAGAAAAAGCACAGCAATTTTTCTTTTGTCATACTCTTTTAACCAGATTTTTTTTTACATTGCAGTGCCTACATTTCTTAAAATTGAGCAAGAGAAGGGAGAATGAAAAAAAAAAAACAGGAGCACCTATTTACATTAGTATTCACATTACACAAAAATAAAAGTAAAAATTTACTTTATAACATGCAAAGAAAATCATGCCCTATCAAAATACTATTAAGAATTATTTTTTTTCTTACTGTTAACTTTCTCCCTCATCTTCCGCTCTCCTGAGTATTTTTCTGAATATTAATGACATGAAGTAGAGCATATGCTTTAGAGTCCTCTAAAAGTTTACAAAATATCAACATTTCCAGATTTTCTTGTTCTGTTTCACAAATATACTTACTGCTTTGTAGTCCCAAATTTGTCTATTTCCAAGTTACTGATTTTATTCTCCAAACATTTATGACATGAAGTAGGGCATATTCTTTAGAGTCCCCTACATATTTAACAAAGTCCAAGAAAGTCCAATATATCCAGATTCTCTTGTTCTATTCCTGTTCATCCCCATCTCCCAAACCTGGTCTCTGCTTCATTTACAAAGTACTCGCGATTCTTCTAGTCAACTCTTGTGCTTTTTCCATCTCTCAAGCATTTCCATTTGAAACACTGGAAAAGGTTTCACTGGCAAAGTCTCTCTGTGTTCTTTATTACCAGAAGAACAAACAGCAGAATCTTCTTCCATTTCACAGCTCACTTTTTGTTGGACAAACATTTGTATTTCTTCCTTAGCATGTACTTTACAAAAAAATTATTTTGTTCCTCCAGGGAAAAATACTTTGAAGGTAGCTGGGTACAGCACTTTGAATTTTATGCCTGCTTCTCAACTGACTAACTACAAACACCAACTCCAGTACTAGACTGTAAAAACATACCATAACTATTTGTATGTAGCACAAATAAGCAAAAAGCATGTATTCTTCCAAACACTTCAAAATTTCTTCTCGACATTCCTTGAATATGGAATAAATGTTCTCCTCTTCTGCCTAGTGTACAATGAATAGTCATTCTCCACAAACATTCTACTGTCTCTCACTTTTAGTATTTTGCCCTTCTGCCACAGTTTTGTCAGAATCATCTCTTTCTGCTGGTAAGATTACAAGCTTTACTATTAAAGGTTTAGGTTGTTTTCTCATAGCCAGGTTTGGAGCATACAAGTGATGCGCCTTTTCAATTAACAATTCTTGTAGTGAAATACAAGTCCAGTTGCTTATTTGTGCTTTCATAAAATTAATATAGTCTGTTTCTTCCAACCTCTTGAGTACAGCACAAAATCTCAAGCTTTCCCTTTGTGCTCTGCCCTCTAATTCTATTATTTTTTTAAACATCTCTTATTGTGCAGTCTCATATTCAGCCAGCCTTTTCTTCATTTTGACCTCTGAGTTTTGCAGTTTTAACACCTTATCTGAATATCTGTTTAAAGCTTCTTCCATTGTTTTCCAGCCTTTTATTGTTTGAGTTAATATACTTCATCAGTGTTTCATTTATTTTAGTAAGGTGTGTGTGCAGTTGCCTTATACTTTCATCTAGGGTACTGGAAGTCATGTCTGGAAGTTGCACTGCTGTTTGCTGAACAACTGCAGTACTCTTTGCAGTCAGGTTTTTTTCGTCGCCTTTTGTAGCTGATTTTCTTTCAGGTCTTCTGTATTTTTTTCCTGGCATCCAGGCAGTTACTTACCAGCCAGTTACTGAAATTTACCCTGAAATCCAGGCCCAATGTCTTTCTCTGCAAAGTTTCTGTTTTCACACTGAGAGCTCGACTTATGCTGTTACTCAATGTGCAGCCATCTTGGAAGTCCATTACAGGATGAGTTATGATGATCTTGGAAGTCCATTACAGGATGAGTTATGATCTCAAACTAAGAAACGAAAACAAAACAAACTAAATAAAAACTGAGCAGGATGAAGGTTTATGGTAAATCACAAACTTCATCAGACTTCACACAAACTTCATGGTCTGATGAAGTTTGTGATTTACCATAAACGAAAAGCGCTTAACAGTACATAAACTGAGGATGAGTTATGATGATAACTCAACAGTCTGTGCTGATAAAATATCTGTTTTCCTATAGCTTTGGCATTAACCCCAAGAGTGAGTAAACAAGAGAAAAGCAAATAAAAGACACATTTAGAGAACAAAAATTTATCTTTGTGTATTATATTTATGATAAAATGTTATTTTTGTTGTTATCCCAAACAAGTTTAGTAGTTGCTTGCACTCTTCAATGAAGCAACAGGCGTACATGCCTAGTTATGTTTTGTTCCATATTTATTTGACAGTTTAGTTCCTATAATGGCCAGAAAACACTGTTACTTGGCATTTATCATCGGATGTTGATTGTATAATGTGTAGTTGGTGGGCCATGGCATTATTACAAAGCTGTGTATGGTTACTTCAGTAGACTCAGAAGCAAACACAAGCTACCAGAGAATGCCTTAAGAGAGCGGGGCCGCTATTCAGGTTCATACTGGCATGGAAGGAACATGATCAGATGTCAATCAATTCTTTGTGCCCTTCTGCTCACCACTTTAACAAAGTAGTTCATCAGTTTACCCCCACCCCATCCACATTTCCCTAGCTATCACCTACGCTAGATAAAGTCAAAGGCATTGGTGCACTCCTGGAAGGCAACTACTGGTATTCTCCTGCCAAGATCTCCAGCAACACAATTATAAACCTGGATTAGGTGTGACTGAGTCTACTTTCTACTAATGAACCATTGCTGATGATTGCTGTCACTCTCCTACTTTGGACACAACAGAAGAGTCTTTGTGGATTCTGTTCAAGCAGCTTTATTCTGGACAAACACATCACTATAAAGGTTTTACTGACTTTAGCTTAAGCAACTTGTATACAAACTAACAACTGCGATTATGCATGCTCTCACTGAGGCTGCTCTTACAAAATGGCAATAGAAAGTGCACTTGTCTGAATTTTTATATATATATATATATATATATATATATATATATATATATATACACACACACACACACACACACACACACACACACACACACACACACACACACACACACAATTAAGTCCACATTGCTGCATATTTCACACACGGCTTTGACACACGCCCATAGTGTGTGACATAAAACTGTGAATTAAATTTAGCAGCTGGAACTGTCTCTGCAAAATGTTTGACCTGTGGAATGTCTGGAACATTTTCTAGAATGGAATTAGAATTTTGAACACATTCTGGTATGGAAACAATGTCTGATTCATTCTTAGATTTAAGTTTGCATCACAGAAGCAATGTTATGACAGTGAAGATGATTCTAGTACAGGAAGATGTTTTCAGTTACTCCTATATTCTACACCATCTGAATCTACCAAGTAAGATCATGGCTTGGCACAGATGCCTGTAATCTGTCCAATTCAATCAAAACCTTTCATTGTCTGATTCATATCGGCTCTCTTTCCCTCAATTGATGAAGTAATCTGCTCGATCTGTCATAACTAGATTTCTAAATATTATGCTTCTTAACCAAGTGAGCCTTGATGGTTTCACTGTTCTTAGGTTTAGGCTTCAATAAACTGGAAGTAATGGGTAGCATAGTTCTACTTTGGAAAGCAGTCTTTGAGCAGGTGAACCAAGAATATCGTCACGAGGTATATTTCTGAGATTAAGCAAGTTTAAAAATGCACGAGTATTGTCACGTTTTGACCTTTCAAGTAACTGCTTTGCACTCTGTACTACACGTTCAGCTAGACCATTCAGCTGAGGATATTCAGGACTACTAGTGACACGTACAAAGTTCCAGTCTTTTGCAAATTTGTGAAACAACTGGCTAGTAAACTGAGTACCATTGTCCGAAAGAACTTTGTGTGGACTACCATGAACTGAGAAATTACTTTTCAGCTACGTAATAACAGTAGTGGATGTTAGGCTGGGTAGCAGATCAATCTCAAACCAATTTGAACAAGATTCTACCAAAACTAAGTAGTGTTGGTTGTTACACTCAAAGATATCAGCTGCAACTGTTGACCATGGTAGTTCAGGAAGTGGACTTATCTGAAGTGGTTCTCTTTGCAAATGCGGTCTATTACTATGGCATACTGAACAAGATGAAAGTACTTTATCAATGTATTTTGGTAAATATTAATTCTCTTGCTCTTCTCTTAGTGGATGTGGAACTTGGGTGACCACGATGCAAAATCTGGATATATTCTTGTTGTAAGGAAGTATGAACAACAATTTCAGGACCTTTGAAAATAATGTCATCTTCCATCAACAATTCATCTCTGTAATGAAAGTAGGTTTTCACTTTAGGTGGTACACTAGATTGCTTTGACAGCCATCCAACATTAATGTATTGTGTGAGCTTCTGCAAAATTGGATCAATCTGACTGTGTTCTCTCAACTCATGAAGTCTAGTGGTAGAAAAATTATACACTGCCATCACATCAAAGTCAAAATTCTCTGCATCGAGCTGTTCTGTTATATTTCTGGGTGATCTGGATAAGGTATCAGACAAATAAAGTAATTTGCCTTTTGTGTAGACCATTTTGAAATTATATTTTTGCAATTTAAGCATCATTCTTTGCAATCTCACTGGAGCCAAATACATAGGCTTTTATAGAATAGTAACTACAGGTTGGTGGTCAGTCTCAATCTGAATAGTTCGACCATAAATATAATCATGAAACTTGTAACATGCAAATACTATTGCCAAAAGTTCCTTCTCAATCTGAGCATACTGCATCTCAGTTTGGTTTAGTGTTCTAGATCCATAGGCTACTGGTCTGCCCTCTTGAAGTATAACTGTGCCAAGACCAAATTTTGAAGCATCACAGGAAAGAGTAATTGGTTTGTTTACATCATAATATCTCAATGTAGGTGGGTGCAATTTTCTGCTTATTAAATGCCTTCTGGTACTGTTCCAACCATGACCATACAACACTTCTGCATGTTAGCTCTCTTAAAGGTGCTGTCAACTCATTGAAGTCTGGTATAAGCTTGCCTAAATAGTTGACCATGCCTAGAAAAATGTTGTAGAGCTTGTACATTATCTGGTGCTAACATCTCAAGAACAAATGTTTGCTTGGTCGGGTCTGGTCTCAAGCCTATACTCGTGAACAAATGACCTACGTATGTAACATCTGGAAATCTGAATTTGCACTTCAGAGGATTGAAGCTTCAAGTTTACTTCACGTGCTCTGTCTAGAACTTTCTTTAGGTTTCTGTCATGCTCTGCTTCACCATTGCCTCCAACCAATAAATCATCTACTATTATGGCACAAGGATAACCTGAAAAAATGTGCTCCATTGCACACTGAAAGACTTCACTTGCAGAATTTATCCCAAATGACATTCTTAGGAATCTGTATCTGCCAAAAAGAGTACCAAAAGTAGTTAGAAATGAGGATTTGCGATCAAGCATCATTTGCCAAAATGAACTCTTTGCATCCAAGACAGAGAAAACAGTGGCATTCGATATTAAGGCAGCAACCTCTTCAAATGTGTGCATTGGATGATACAGTCTCTTTAATGTTTTGTTCAGATCTCTTGGGTCAATACATATTCTGATTTCGTCTGAGCCTTTTTTGTGAGCTGCTATCATGGACAATACCCATTCATTTGGTTCTGTGACTGGACAAATCACACCTTGCTGCACCATTTTATCCATCTGAGCCTTAACTTTATCCTGCATAGCTATCAGAACTCGTCTCACTGGTCTGACCTCTGGGTCTAACTTCATGGAAAACGCAACTGGAGGTTTGCCTAACTTGTCATCAAAAACATCAGCATACTCTGAGAAAATGGCTTCAGAAAAATTAGAACACAGAACTGCACTCACATGATGAACTTCTTTAGCAAAATAAAGCATATTCATTCGTAAACTATCTTTGAGACCCAATAAAGACTGTACTGGTCTTCGGACTACACAGGATTACAAGTTGTAATAGTTCTCAGCCAAATAACATGAAAGCATCTCTGAACCTTCTGGTTTTAATTTCTTCACCTCCATAAGCAACAACTCTCACACTACTGGCTAGATTGAGTTGCTTGTTAGGTCTCACATTAGCAAATGTGTCTGCTGATATAACATTACACTTTGGATCAGTGTCTACTTTAAGCTCTGTGGCTTTTCCATTAATCCAGACAGTACAAAACACTTTGCTCCTTGTTAATAAATTCACTGCATCAACTCTTTTATCAAGCGCTGATACACCATCTACATAGAAAGCTGTCTGCTTCAGCTCTACTTGATCAACTTGTTTATGTGACCTTTCTTTACAACTGTGTAAGGCTTAATTGATTTTACAAAACATTTGGAAGTGGTTCCATTTTTTACACTTGTAGCATTGCTGACCATATGCTAACCACTTCTTTCTTTTAGAGTTATGATTTGCACCAGAATTGTGACAGTTAGCAATAAAGCTAGACTTGGGTTTTGCTGATTCATGTTTATAGTACATTGAGCTAGAGCATGCTCTATTCTTAGAACTTGCTGGAAAGCTACATGTCTTCCTTGGAAATCTCATAGCTGCACCATGCTTGGGCCTACTTTTGTTTGCCATGTGTTGCATACTATCTATATTTGCTCTGGAGCCAACTGAACTCATGCTCTTGTCACTCACAAGCATATTCATGTGTTTCTCTGTCACCTCATGGATTTTACAAATCTCAATGGCTTTACTCAACGTTAAATCAGTCACGTAGTAATATCTTTCTCACAGCAGCACTGTTAATATCACACACAAGCCTGTTCTTTATCAGCTATATTTTAAGTCACCAAACTGACATGTTTTAGCTCCATTTCTCAGGTCAGTTATATAAGCTGCATATGTTTCCCCTGGTTTCTGATCTCTCATGTAAAACAAATGCCTCTCTAATGTAATATTTGTTTGAGGGTTACACATTTCTCTGAACTTGTGCTTCACACAATCAGGGTCCTCTCTTGATTCAGCCTGTACAACAATATGATGATTTTCACCTTCTCCTTCATATACTGCAGGTGCATACACAAATGAATGTTCTCTTTCTATGACCTCTGACCCAACTAGGTTTAGCAAAATGAATGCCCTGGTGCGTGCATCTCTATCTGCAGAAGCTGCTTGTATAAAAATATCATACTCGTGCTCAAATATTCTCCAATTCTCTGCAATATTCTGATCAAACACAAGTGGTACGGGATTTCAAAATCCATCTTCTGTATTAACACATACCAGCGAAGGTTTTTGCAAATAAGCACAAACATATGCTTATGCACATATGCCATTAACTTATGCCAGTGCTTGTATCTGAATTTATTTCTTTTGGGCTTTTCGAAACAGTGCTAATAAACACACATAGTGAAATAAACTCTCAGGCACTGTAATATTCTTGTAATATTGTTTTTGCAATAAATCCCCTCTTATCAGTGTAAGAAACATATTAAATAACTTCACAATATGAATAAACTGAATCTCTCTTCCCCAAAACTCAATAACATTTCAAAGTAGTTGCACTTTGCAAATAACAGCATACAGCACACAAAATGCCCCCAAAATGGTGATACTTTGCTAGGCAACTCTTTACAGTGCAAGAAACACATTGTAATGGTGACACTTTGAAAACTGACACACCCAGCACAAGAAACTTTTCGAAATGGCTATACTTTGTATTTCACAAAATAGTTGCACTTTGCACACAATAAGCTCTTTGAAACACATACACAGTAATAAGCACACACTGTAATCACTTTTACACACTTTGAGATACTTTGAATAACTTTAGTTATGCCCTTGATACAATACGAAGTTGTAATTATGCCAAAACATAGCACTTTGCCAAAACACAAGCAGACGCCTTGCTTTATTTTTGCTTAATGTGCCCTTTTTTCTCATTTTGCCTTATTATATTCGTTTTGCTTGTTTAAGTCCTTCATGCCCAACATACGTTTCTTGTACTCATTTTGCTCTAAACATGCCCAGTTCTGTTTGAACACACTTGCTTTACTTTAAACATGCTTGTTTTTATCTTTAAACATACTCAGTTTGCTTTAAACATACTCAGTTTACTTTAAACATGTAATTTTGCTTTACTGTTAATTGTTTCAACAAATACCTTTATTTTAAACATTCTGGTTAGCCAACAAACGTTTTGTGTCTTCAGCTTGCTCGATAATGTGGTTTGTGCCCCATTTTATCTCTTTTATCAAATAAACATTTTGTGCTGCTTCTCATTAGCTTTGATTCTTTTCTGGCTCTTGTTGTGCTTGTTTCTCTTGGTTTTACCTTCACTATTGTCTCTGCACCTCATGGCTCTGGATTTTATTCTCTTTGATCCCACTTCTGACACCATGTCACTCTCTTACTTCAGACACAATTGAAGAGTCTTTGTGGCTTCTATTCAAGCAGCTTTATTCTGTACAAACACATCACAATAAAGGTTTATTGACTTTAACTTAAGTAACTTGTATACAAACTAACAAATGTGATCATGCATGCTCTCACTGTAGCTGCTCTTACAAATTGGCACTAGGGAGTGCACGTGTCTGGAATTTATACGTGCATCTATAGCCTTGACATGCTTCTTAAAGGTATAGCATACTTCACTTGCAATCTGATCTACAATTGCCTTACAGATTGCTGACATGCAGGAAAGCAGCTGGCCTTTCCTTCAGAATTCTTTCCATGACTTTTCCTGCCACTGCTTTTGGACTAACAGAAATGGAATCCCCTGGATTATTCCTGCTGCCACATATACAAAGGAGGAACACTTTTGGTCAATCAGTCTTTGGGCATTTCTACACTGCTTTTCTTACTTCAGTACTAGAATTCTGAATCACTTACACTTCTACACTGCTTCTTTACTTCAGTATCAGAATCTACAATGACTCACGCTTCTACACAGCTTCAGCTACTTAAGTATCAGAATCCTCAATGACTCACACTTCTACACTGATACTATTACTTCGGTATGAGAAACCTCAATGACTCATACTTATACACTGCTTCTGTTACTTCAGTATCAGAATCCTCAATGCTCACACTTCTACACTGCTTCTGTTACTCAGTATCAGAATCCTGAATGATTCACACTTCTACACTGCTTCTGTTACTTCAGTATGAGAATCCTCAATGACTCACACTTCTACGCTGCTTCTGTTACTTCAGTATCAGAATCCTCAGTGCTCACACTTCTACACTGCTTCTGTTACTCAATATCAGAATCCTGAATGACTCATTCTTCTACACTGCTTCAGCTACTTAAGTATCAGAATCCTCAATGACTCACACTTCTATACTGATACTATTACTTCAGTATGAAGATCCTCAATGACTCACACTTCTACACCGATACTATTACTTCAGTATGAGAATCCTTAATGACTCACACTTCTACACTGCTGCTGTTACTTCAGTATCAGAATCCTCAATGCTCGCACTTCTACACTGCTTCTGTTACTTCAGTATGAGAATCCTCAATGACTCACACTTATACACTGCTTCTGTTATTTCAGTATCAGAATCCTCAATGCTCACACTTCTACAATGTTTCTGTTACTCAGTATCAGAATCCTGAATGACTCATTCTTCTACACTGCTTCAGCTACTTAAGTATCAGAATCCTCAATGACTCACACTTCTACACTGCTTCTGTTACTTCAGTATGAGAATCCTCAATGACTCACACTTCTACACTGCTTCTGTTATTTCAGTATCAGAATCTTCAATGCTCACACTTCTACACTGCTTCTGTTACTCAGTATCAGAATCCTGAATGACTCATTCTTCTACACTGCTTCAGCTACTTAAGTATCAGAATCCTCAATGACTCACACTTCTACACTGATACTATTACTTCAGTATGAAAATCCTCAATGACTCATACTTCTACACTGATACTATTACTTCAGTATGAGAATCCTTAATGACTCACACTTCTACATTGCTTCTGTTACTGGGCGGCGCAGTGGTGCAGCGGTTAATGCTGTCGCCTCACAGCAAGAGGTTCTCTGATTCTTCTCTTTGCGCCTTTGTGTGTTCTGTTGTTGTTTATACTGTCTGTTTTATTGCGGGTCCTTCCTCCTCTCCGTTTCCCTTCACATTCTAAGACAAGATGCCTGGAGCATTTCTCCCCGGGCCTCCGCTGAAAACAGGATCTGTGGAACCTAGTCGGACTTTCCCGGTCAACAAATGTTAAATAAATAAATAAATAAATACTTCAGTATCAGAATCCTCAATGCTCACACTTCTACACTGCTTCTGTTACTCAGTATCAGAATCCTGAATGACTCACACTTCTACACTGCTTCTGTTACTTCAGTATCTGAATCCTCAATGCTCACACTTCTACACTGATTCTATTATTTCAGTGTGAGAATCCTCAATGACTCACACTTCTACACTGCTTCTGTTACTTCAGTATCAGAATCCTCAATGACTCATACTTCTACACTGATACTATTACTTCAGTATGAGAATCCTCAATGACTCATACTTCTACACTGCTTCTGTTACTTCAGTATCAGAACAGTGAATGAGTCATGAAAGCAGCTCATTGCATCTCTGTGCTTTACCTTCCCTAAATGCTCTCATTTTCCATTTCACTTCCTTTGTTTGATCTGGCATCTTTCCAGTGCTCACCTTCCTCTGCCTTGCTGCAGTCTTTCAGGACACACTCATCTTCTTTTCCTTTTTGAAGCAAAGCATTCATTCAGTACCTCTACTTTTTTGTAGCTGAAATCTTCATGCTTATTTCCACATTTGTCCTTTGCTTGAGTATAGTTTGCAGTACATATTGCTTGTGATATTTGCATAGATTCATACTATACTCAGTCTGGATAAAAAGTGGAATGGAGAATAGAACTTATGATCTCAGAGTTAGTATATCTGAGTAAGAGAGATGTGAAGTTGTAGGGGGCTTAACCATATGTGAAATATAATTGTTTTACGGTGTTGTAGGAATGATGTGTTTAGCTAATTTGTAGTTAAAACAGTTTAGTTTTTGAGTAGAAATTGCTTTGTTGTTTAAACATGAGCAGTTTAAATTTGCTGTACCATAAGGGAACCTTCCATGTTCTGTTAGCCTTGCAAGGTCTTTTTTTCCTTCCTGTTTTATTTAAAAAAAAACCCTTAGTCATCTCTTTCCCATATACCATCTCTTTCTCAGGCTTGGGCTTTGTTCCACTTCTGATTTATACTTACTCCACCACCCTAGTCTTTCCGTACATTTCCTGTATGCTTCTAATCCCCTGCATTACCACCCTTTGCAGTTACATTGGCCATCTGTTCTTTTGGCCTTTTTTACCTCTCCCTCCAACCATTATCCTTAGCCTTACATACCTGGTACCAATCCAGTTCCCCAGAGTTTATTTCGCTCTAATTTGGTCCCAGATGTGTAACTCATCTTTGACCCTCTTTCCCACATCAGCACACTACGTTGCCCTAAAATCCCTAAATCCCCACCACTGTTTTGGCCTTCCTCCTTCTTTCCTACTATATAGCACACAGTGTCAGCCTGAACACCCCTGACCATTTGTGCCTTGGCTAGGACTTTGTCCACAATTCATTCCCTTCTGGTAAAGTCCTACACCAGCTGATGATCACATAAAGGTCCAAGACCTCATTTGTCTTCAACCTGGAGATAAGAATCTCCATATTTTTTAATTGAAATGCTTTTCAATTTCTCAACAACAGCTATCCATGAATAGAACATTTTCCTCTTACCCTCTCCTTTATTACATTACATTTTATCAATAACAGGAGGCGACAGTAAGTCCATCTAACCTGCCATTAAGTTCCCTAACATTCCACATCATCTTCATCCCCGTCACCCTTTCTCAATATGACCCTTGCAATCCATGAGACATAGAAAGTAGTTAGTCCTCACAATTTGCTGCTAGTACTCCTTCCTCCCTTCCACCTCTGCCTTTCCAATTCCAGATGTCCTTTTCACAATGCCCTGATATGATCATGTGCAGCAATATATTCCCCGCAGTCTCTTATGGCATGTAATGAGAACGACTTTAGCCTTTGAGCATATCCTTTCTCCATCTCATACACCCTTCTGTTAGTTTCTCTGCGGACTTCTTCCAACAACCCAATGACGCTTCCCCTTGCATGGCCTCCAGAACTGCATACAGTGTATATTTTTTTCTTTTGAGAACCAAGATGGAAGTGAGCCAGACCTGGTAGAGAAGAAGCATTACTGTGCTTCTAAAGTCTATCAGCCTGGCAACAGAGCCAGCCTTCTGTTCTCTAACGTCACTGCCATTTCATTCTGTTCCTGGCGGTCTAATGTAGGCTTTATCACTACTCTGCTCAACTGTCATCAGTTCTACACCCTGAGTCAGAAACTTAATATCAGGGTGATTGTGGCCCATTTTAAGTATTTTGGATTTGTCTGCACTGACATGCAAATGATAGTTGTCTGCAAATGTGATCAGACTTTCTACTTCCATCCTTGGCTTGTCCCCATTCTTCACTGCTGCACTGACTTATCCCCATCCTTCACTGCTGCACCAACTTATCTCCATCTTTCACTGCTGCACTGACTTGTCACCATCCTTCAATGCTGCACCAGACTTGTCACCATCCCTCACTGCTGCAAAGACTTGTCGCCATACTTCACTGCTGCACCAGACTTGTCACCATCCTTCACTGCTGCACTGACTTGTTCCCATCCTTCACTGCTGCACCAGACTTGTCACCATCCTTCACTGCTGCACTGACTTGTCACCATCCTTCACTGCTGCACCAGACTTGTCACCATCCTTCACTGCTGCACTGACTTGTCACCATCCTTCACTGCCGCACTGACTTGTTGCCATCCTTCACTGCTGCACTGACTTGTCGCCATCCTTCACTGCTGCACCAGACTTGTCGCCATCCTTCACTGCTACACTGACTTGTTCCCATCCTTCACTGCTGCACTGACTTGTCACTATCCTTCACTGCTGCACTGACTTGTCACCATCCTTCACTGCTGCACCAGACTTGTCACCATCCTTCACTACTGCACTGACTTGTCACCATCCTTCACTGCTGCACTGACTTGTTGCCATCCTTCACTGCTGCACTGACTTCTCACCATCCTTTACTGCTGCACCAGACTTGTCCCCATCCTTCACTGCTGCACTGACTTGTCCCCATCCTTCACTGCTGCACTGACTTCTCACCATCCTTCACTGCTGCACTGACTTGTCACCATCCTTCACTGCTGCACTGATTTGTCACCATCCTTCACTGCTGCATCAGACTTGTTGCCATTTTCTCTGTTGCACCGACTTGTTGCCATCCTTCACTGCTGCACCAGACTTGTCACCATCCTTCACTGCTGCACTGACTTGTTGCCATCCTTCACTGCTGCACTGACTTGTCACCATCTTTCACTGCTGCACCAGACTTGTCACCATCCTTCACTGCTGCACTGACTTGTCCCCATCCTTCACTGCTGCACTGACTTCTCACCATCCTTCACTGCTGCACTGACTTGTTGCCATCCTTCACTGCTGCACCGACTTGTCACCATCCTTCACTGCTGCATCAGACTTGTTGCCATTTTTCTCTGTTGCACCGACTTGTTGCCATCCTTCACTGCTGCACCAGACTTGTCACCATCCTTCACTGCTGCACTGACTTGTTGCCATCCTTCACTGCTGCACTGACTTGTCACCATCTTTCACTGCTGCACCAGACTTGTCACCATCCTTCACTGCTGCACTGACTTTTCCCCGTCCTTCACTGCTGCGCTGACTTGTCGCCATCCTTCACTGCTGCACTGACTTGTCACCATCCTTCACTGCTGCATTGATTTGTCACCATCCTTCACTGCTGCATCAGACTTATTGCCATTTTTCTCTGTTGCACCGACTTGTTGCCATCCTTCACTGCTGCACCAGACTTGTCACCATCCTTCACTGCTGCACTGACTTGTCCCCATCCTTCACTGCTGCACTGACTTCTCACCATCCTTCACTGCTGCACTGACTTGTCACCATCCTTCACTGCTGCACCGACTTGTCACCATCCTTCACTGCTGCATCAGACTTGTTGCCATTTTTCTCTGTTGCACTGACTTGTTGCCATCCTTCACTGCTGCACCAACTTGTCGCCATCCTTCACTGTTGCACCGACTTGTCTCCATCCCTCACTGCTGCACTGAATTTCCCCATCCCTCACTGCTGCACTGATTTGTCCCTGTCCTTCACTACTGCACTCATCTTTGTCTCATTAGCTGCTTAACATATTATATCTTTAACATATTTTATTCCCTTTACTTTGTAGTTTCCCTGTTTTAAGCACTGTAAATCATTGGTGTGACACCCCACCACTGGACCTGTAATCAAGGAGCCTCAATCCTCACCACTAACACCAGTGGGGGATGTACTCACTAGGAGGATGACAAGTACACACACACAGTAAAGTACAATTTCCCTTAAGAGCACACAGGGACCACAGTCAGTCTGGGGCTGGTTTCTCCCTCTTTCTCCAGATCCTCAGTAAGACTCCCCACTGACACAGCTATAGAGTTGAGATCTCAGCTGAGTGGCTAACCCAAGACCTCCAGCACCCTCTCTGTCCAACCAGTGCTTGGTGTCCCCACCCAAGTAGCTGACACATACACTCTTTGAGATTTGATTTATACACATATACGCACACACCTGAGAAAGGTTGGCACAGGTTTACTAGCTATGTCCCCCTCTGCCCAGACTATAAAGTAGTTTTGACTGCCACCAGCCACTCCTTATCAGCACCTTTAAGACCCTTAACAAAGGGTGTCCAATTTTACTGTGTAGGACAGACCATCCACAATTGAAAGGTTTCAATATTTTTAATAATAAACAAGAAAAGAACAAGAAAATGCTCACTAAACAATCATAGTCACTTCAGAGTTTGAAATCACAGGAAATATTTAAAACAACATTGCAGGGTAGTCTCAAATAAAGAAAGAAAACATCTAAGCTATCTTCCACTATATTCCTAACTGTATATAAGAGAAATTACTGTACCCTAGACTTACTTACTTACCCATAGTAAGGCAAGACAGATGTGGTGAGTGGGTTTTCCACCTGATGTTGTCAGGTCCAAGACAAAATACAAAATGCACAGTCTCTCTCTCAGAGAGTTTTTAAATTAATATTTCAAATATTACTGCTGGGATACTTGCAGCATGACATCACTTCTTGTCATCTGTCTATCCCAGATGAAACCCCCCACTGCAGCTGGTAGCATTTAGCATCTACCTGTGAAAACTACACCTACATTTATTCTAGCCATTAACCCACCCCTATTCATACACTATCCAATCAGACAACAACTAATCCAACCCCTCCGTTTTATACCCACACTCAATTTACACATTCACTGACACTACTCCCTCCCTAATCCCTATTACCTGCCCTCCCCATACCCACACAACTAAATCCAAACTTCCCTAACCAGCTAATTTAATCCCCAATTTTACACCTGCACATTTTACATGCCCTCTCTCAAAACCCTCCCTACCCCCCAACATTCTTATGTCTCACACCCTTATACCATGCTACCTCCTATTCTACAATCCATATCCCCTTCTTCTCCCATTTTCTCCACTCCCACCACATAATAAACACCACCTCCCTACTACAAAAAGCTTCTACTGCATCTCCCCCTCTCTGATTCAATCTAACTTCCTTCATCACTTTAACCTGCAAATTATGCCAACCAGTACAAAACTCCATTTAACTAAACTCATAATACACTTCCCCTGTATTATAAAATAAAATCTAGTTCCATAGCACTATCCCACCTCAATATCCTCTACCTAGCAGGTGACATTCATCCTAACCATGGACCTAACTCATCTTCACACAAAAACATCTCTCCTTCCTACCATTCCGCCACCCATAAAGCTCTTCAACTCTATACACTCAGTGCCCAAAGTCTCAGTAACAAAGTATCCATATTTCAAGCTTGGCTAAACCACAACCAACCTGACATTGTTAGCCATCTCTGAGACATGGCTTAAAGCCCATACCTCAGACTCTAAAATACAACCCCTGGTTTCCAAGCCCTTAGGTGTGATCACACACACAAAAAAGGAGGAAGAGTTGCCTTAATCTACTCTAACCTACTCTCCATAACCCCTTACCCAAACCCTATTCCTCAATTTGCTAACGCAGAACTACTGGCTTGCTTACTTAAAATAAATAACCACAAAAATCTCTGTATCATCGTCCTATATATCCCATCAGGAAATAATATCCAGATCCTTGAAGGAAATTCTCTTATGGGCCTCTATGAATATAAACAATGAGACATATATACTAGGTGACATAAACAAATTGGAACAACATCAACAATGCTACTCCATCACCATCAATCTTTTCAATTTCACCCAAATAATCCACTCTATAACCAGACACAATAAAACCAAACCCCCCAGGGTCTATCCACGACTAATTCCTAGTAGTCCACCCAAACAAAATTACAAACTGTGGCACCATTCCTGACTCCATCAGTGATCACCTCCCTACTTTTGCTCTACTTCTTCCTCGCTAGAACAACATCACTATATTCACACACATAACCTTAGTAATTTCAACCCCAACACATTCTCAAACTCCCTTAAACAAATGAACTGGAACATACTAAAAACCCTTCCTATTGATGAAGCTGTTGACTACTTTAATTCCTTTTTTCTAAACACTCTAAATAATCTAGCTCCAAAAACCAAATCTGCCCCATGGCTAACCAAAGACACCAAATAACTAATGCACCAAAGGGACAAATCCTGGAAACTATACCAGAAAAATAAACTCCCCAAAACCCTACTTCAATATACACAGCTTCATAACCTCACAAAAAACTAATTCTTAGAGACAAAAGAATCCTACTGCATCAAACTCCATTGCAACCATGCTAAAAGCACTAAACAACTCTGGAACTCTATAAATGCACTTCTCAACCCAGGCACCCAAAACAATCCCTGCCCAGACCCCACCAAATCTGATCAAGAAATAGCTTCATTATTCAACTCTTTCTTTATTAACTCCATATCCAAACTAACCAAAACATTTCCCAAAAACAGTCCTTTCTCTATGTGTACTTCCTCCACTACAACCACATCACCCACTGACTCCAATTCCCCCCATCTTCAACCTTAAACCCATATCTACCAACTTTATAAAAATACTTCCCTTCAAATTAAAACCTTGCTCAAATGCTCCTGACAATATGCCTTCAATCTTTCTTAAAACTGCTGCTGATGGAATTGCATTCCCTATTAACATATTAATCAACATATCCATACAGGAATCCTACATCTCCAAACTCTGGCATACAGCCTATAATCTACATCTCCACAAAGTTGTCAAGAACACCAATATCTCAAATTTCCACCCCATAGCTATTCTCTCCCCAATCTCCAAAATCCTAGAAAAATGTGTTCATCTCCAGCTTATTTGTTTGTGTCTTTTGGCTTTTCCCAGTTAGGGGTCACCACAGAGGAACTCCAGTCCACTAATGATTGGCAGTTGATTTTTAAGTACGGGCTTGCCAGGCCTGACGCACAACCTTCAACGCAGGTACGTCCATTCACGCATGTCTCCATGCAGAAGACACTCTAGCTGAGAATCGAACCGGACAGCGTCTTACTGTGAGGCGACAACGCTACCGCAGCACCACCACCGCGGGTCCTATCTCCAGCTTATGCCTTTCCTAAATCAAAACCATCTCCTCACCCCAACTCAACATGGTTTCTGACCTGGGCACACCACTACAACAGCTCTCATTTCATTCTTAGACTCAGTCAATCACACCGAGATGCCAGGGAAACAGTATCCACAATGCTTCTGGATCTCTCCAAAGCATCTGCAACTGTTTCCCATACCCATCTTTTGAGCCATCTCTCAAACCTAAATCTCTCCCAAAATACCCTCTCCTGATTCTCAAGCTATCTGTCTGACAGATCTCAGGTGGTAAAATGGAAAAAAAAAGTATCTCTCCTGTACCTCAAGGATCCATTCTTGGAATGATGCTGTTCAATATCTTTATCAATACTTTTCACTTGACTATTCCTAACGTCAAAGTAACCCAATATGCAGGTGATTCAGCTTTAGTCTGCTCTGCCTCAAATCTCCCTGAACTTCTATCAAAGACCCAGACTGTCTTCTCAACCACTGAAGCCTGGATGCTCCAAAACCACCTTTCCCTAAATGCAAACAAATCTAAAATATTAATCTTCCTACCATCAAAATCCTTCATTTTTACAAAAGCTTTTTCATAGTTCTAAGCCAAAATAACTCTCCTATTGAAGTCAACCCCATGCTAAATTACTTGGTGTAACTATAGATGAGCACCTAAAATTTGACAACCATATACTTCAAAACATAAAGAAAACCCACCAAACACTGGGTATGCTATATAGGAATAATCACTTCCTCTCACCTCACACCAGACTTACTCTCACCTCCACTTACCTCCTTCCCTCCCTAATGTACGGTGCATCCCTTCTAACCAACCTATCTACATCCATCACCTCCAAATTAGAAAACTGTTATAACAAAATCTCCAAATCCGTCACTAACTCCAAAAACTCCTCCCATCACTGCCTTGCCCTTCACTCTCTAAATTGGCTAGAATCCAAACTATATGGACTACCTCCAACTCATCACAGCTCATAAACTACTCCAACTCCAGCAAATTCCCTGCCCTCAAAACATCCTTCTCCCCATGTTCTAAGTAGATCTCTTAGATCTGCACATCAAAACTTAATCACTGTTTATAAACCAAACCGCCCACCAGGACAACTACTCCTCTCTTTTTCCTTAGCCAAAAAATGGAATTTTCTTCCTCCTACCCTAAGAATAATGGAAAACATGGAAAGCTTCAAAACACAGCTTCATTCCTACTGCTCCTTTATCTGGAAATGTACCTGCATTCTTCCATGTTAGCGAATGTCCCTCCCTTCTAATCCCTATAATGTCCATGCTTTATCCCATCTACTTATACTAACTTTCTTAAATATGTTGGAACAAATAACTTCCTACCAACAATCTACCTACCTTCATTGCAACTGTTCAACCTCAAAAGCCAAACTTGGATTCAAGCTCACTAATGTCAACACCTTATAATTACAATTGCTTCTTATGTGAATGTTGTAAATACTCTTCTCTGATTTCTATATAATCTTGTATTTGTACTGAGCGTCTGTTGTGTATTGTATTCTGTATAATTACTTGTATTCTAATCTTTACTGTATTTTGCTTTGTTGGAGCTTTTCTCCTCGGGCCTCCACTGAAAACAGGCTCACTGGGCCCAGTGGACTTTTCCAGTCAACAGACTGGAAATAAATAAATAAAACACACGGACCTTAGATCTTTTGGCAAATGGTGGAAGTAGTAAAATAATTTACATTCCTCGACATTTAAAGACAATACAAAAAAACTTCTAGTTCTAGACATTATGTCTCCTGCTACACTGAAACTGAAAGATAACATCTCTTTTATTACGTGGTTATAAAATAATTTAATTTTAACTGTTTTTCTGAAGTTTTGCAAGTTAACCTTCTATATGCCAGTTCCCACTGTTAAATCATATACATTTACACAGTTACAATAGTTTATATACACTTCTGTTTTTTTCTAGTAGGGTACACTGTGATACATCTTTAAGCTGAGTACTCTACAACAAATCTCTTCAGCAAATATGTCTGTACAAACCATCTTATATGACATACAGTTTTAATACATTTTTAACACAAGCATATGAATCATGTTGACATTCACAAATGACATATAACCATTTACAAAATGACAAGCAGCTGTGCTGGCAGTATCTCCCACTGTCACATTTCTATATAAATCATATTAATATTCATAGGTTCATAGGTTCATACTAGGCTATCTGCCCTAGGGCATTTATAAGCCTAGCCAGAGTGTGTGTGGCTTTCACCACCCCTTAGGATGAGAATACTATACCCATTAGTTTGCTGTGCCTCTGTCCAGCAGTGACACAGAGATGGTTCCCGGGGTAAACCTACAATCTCCCATCCACTCGTCAAGATTTCTCTTGAACAGAGTCAGTGAGGGGCTCTGCCTCACATGGACTGGGATTCTGTTCCATAGTGTAGGGAGTCTCTGGGTGATGAATCTGTCCCTCCAGCATGTCCTATTTATATCCCTGTTGAGGTTTAAGTCTCTTGCTCTCGTGGCTCTGGTGGATTTGGATTTTTTGAGGTGGAGCATGTCCATTAATTCCGGGTTGGACATGGCCTTGTATGTCAGGCACAGATCACCTCTGAACAGACGGTATGCGACTGAATAGAGCTGGAGTTTCTTCAGTCGGGTAGTGTATGACATATGTTTGAGCCCCTTTATCCTTTTGGTGAGGAACTTTTGGGGTCTTTCCAACTGCTGCAGGTGTCGGGTAAGGTACATTCCGAATGGGGCGTTGTACTCAATCATTGTTCTGATAAGTGAAGAGTACAGGGGTACAATGACCTCTCCTGATCTGGCTGTGAATCCCTTCATGATCAGGTGGGCAATGTAGAAGGTCTTCCTAACCACTTTGGCAATGTGAGTGTCAAAAGAGAGGTTACTGTCAACTTGGGTCCCCAGGTCCCTGATAACTTCTTCCGTGTTTAATGGATTACCACCTATGTGGTAATTAGGGGTTACCTTGTTTTTCCCAAAGGGTATGACTATACATTTTTTGGCATTTAGCTTAAGGCCATGGCTCTGGCACCAGTTATCCATTTCTATGAGACCTCTCTGGAGGAAGTCTGTGTCTGATGGAGTGTCAATTATGGTGCCCAGTTTGCAGTCATCTGCAAATTTTGTCAGCCACAATCCCCATATGTTTGCCTGTACTTCAGAAAAATAAATGCCGAACAAGAGGGGGCCCAGGACTGAGCCCTGTGGGACACCGCTCATGACCGGCTTAGAGTCTGACATGGTACCAGCAACTCTAACCCTGTGGGTTCTGTCCTTGAGCCAGTTTGCAACCCTTCTTGTGACATATGGGTTTACATCTAAGCTGGTGAGCTTTTCTATGATGCCCGAGTGGGGTACTGTGTCGAACGCTTTTGCTAGGCCAAGGTAGGCTGTGTGAACTGCCTTACCCTCATCAATGGCCTTAGTGACTGTTTCGAAAAAGTCGACCAAGTTCAAGAGGCAGGATCTGCCCTTGACAAAGCCAAATTGGGTAGGATCCAGTGTCTGTAGGTCCCCAATGTCTTTATTTATGAGTTCCATTATGATCCTCTCCATAGCTTTGCAGACAAGGCTCGTCAAGCTTATGGGGCGGTAATTTCCAGGGTCCGTAGAAGCACCGCCTTTGTGGAGAGGGACCACAGTTGCCGTACACCATTCTTTGGGTACGTATCCTGTAGTAAGGCTAAGATTAAACAGCAGCCTTATGTGTGGGTTTAGTTCCTCATTGAGTTCATGTAGCACACAGCCGGGGACACCATCCGGTCCCATTGATGCTGTGTTTTTTGCTTTAGAGATAGCAGCTCTCACCTGGGCATCTGAGATGTTTGGGAGGCTAGACTCTGGTGGGATAGATATTTCTCCTTTTGGGGGGGAGGGAGGGGAGAAATTTGCACTGAACCTGTCTGCCAGTATGTTGGCAATGTCTGTGGGTTCAGTGATTTTTGTATCATTTTGGACTAATTCTGAGCATATCTGGGAGTTTCCACCTAGGTTTCTAACATAGCTAAAGAAGGCCAAAAAAATAACGGCACCAACTGCAGTCAAATGGAACGTTAAAAACTGCTTTACTGCGTGAGCGCTTTCATGCAGATAATCTCCGCACTTCTTCAGACAAACAGAAACACAATGGTTACAACTTATATAATTACATTCAAAATCAGATAATTGAACAATTGGCTACAATTAATTCAGCTAAGTTCACTTTTTGCGTTTTAAAGCAATTAAATACTGCTATAAACTCAAATCATTCAATATAATGTTAAAACATTCTTATATATAATGAATAATGAGAATATATACAGAAACCAACACCTTATTAAAAATGTAATGTAAAAAGTACATACAAATACTTGTTCATGTTATTATTCCTATATCTTTAAATAAAATACTTTCAAGCTTGGATACATATTTCCAAATCTGGCAATAATAAAAAATATTATACAAAGTTATTAAATTAAAGTTTCCTGATGTTCTAAAGTGTAAAAACAGGTTCAGTTTTCTTTCTACTTTTACTAACTCTGTCAAGATTACTATCTAAGAATGGCCTTGAGTTTTAACAAACATTTAATTGAACAAAACTCATTAAGACCTGGGTAAACTTGGGCATTAGTTTTTAATTGCCACAAAAGCTCTTGTTCTTCTAGTAGCAGATTCCAAGGACCCCCTCTCTTGTCTTTTTTAATCTGCTGGACTACCATAAATAAAAATTTGTGTTCTGTGCACGTTGTAGTATGTCTTGCCATTTGAAAAAGTTTCTGAAATACATTTTAGAGGATTGTTCAACAAATGCAATAATGTACAAGACAACAACATGTATTACATGAATTTGATACAAACAGTGAGACGTCACCAGATAAGGGTAATGAAACCAGACAAGGGAGGGGGGGCTGTTTTAATGTATGACACAGACTACGATAGATACATGCAAGCCATTTTAGCTAGTGAGGACTACGAAGTTATATCTAGAAATGAACTTAACCAAGCTCTTCACAGAATTAAAAGTACTTTAAATGACATGTTCATTGATGGTAGTCTCACCACTGAGTTATACCATTACCTTGATATGGCAGCCCCCCGTTTACCTATTATGTTTGGTGTCCCCAAACTTCATAAAGGTTTGGTTAATCCATCTTTCAGACCCATTATAGATGGCAGGCAATCTATTACCTATGCCTGTGCCAAATGGGTCGACAACAAACTTAAAAACATCTTAGAAAACGAATCACAGATCTGTATCGATTCATGGCATGTCTTGAAAAACCTCAATGCAATTCCTTTCCATGATGACTATGTGTTCATCACAGCTGATGTTACTAATCTTTACACGGTCATCCCACAAGATACAGGCATTGAATGGGTTAGGGACTTCCTTCTACTTAAAAGTATAGATGGTGCTGAAATAGATCTAATAATAGCATTATTAGAATTAGTTTTAAACAACAACTATTTTTTGTTCAAAGACACCATCTATTTACAAAAAACAGGCATTGCGATGGGCTCGCCTTGCGGTGGCTCATTCGCTAACTCTGTTATGGCGTTCTGGGAAAGAACATTCTTGTTTAATGACCTTTCTTTTAAGGACATCGTTGTATGGTATACACGATACCAGGATGATATTTTTATGATAGTAAAAGGTTGCGAAGAAAAAATAAACACACTTATGTATAACATGAATTCTTTCACTTCCTTCTTGGAATTTTCTTTTGTCTTGGAAAAGGACTTAATTAATTTCCTGGACATTTCAATCAGTAAAGATTTTGATAATAAATGTTTTGTTACTAGTATATATAGGAAAAAACTATATAGTAACTCACTATTACATTTTACTAGTAACCATCCATATACACAGAAAAAAGGCATTGTTAAAGGCCAATTGGTGAGGGCCACCAGAATGTGTTCCAATGATAATCTTTTTAATCAAGAATGTGACTTGCTTAAACAAATGTTTCTGAATAGAGGTTATCCAAGTAAGCTAATTAATGATTTGATTAGGGAAATTAAACTAAAACGTCACAATGGTTTACTCTTACCTCTTTTAATAAATCAGAACATTGTTACATCAGTCCCTGACATAGTGAGTCAATCTATTCTTGAGCAACACACTACTGTGGTTAGTAACCAAGAGGGGAATAATTATAACACATGTATGGTTACCCAGTTTAATCAACATATTTCTGAATTTAGAAATGTCTTAAACATAAACTGGGAATTAATTGCACAGGACACATTATGTAGCGAAAGTTGTGGCCCTAAGCCAAGAATGGTGTTCAGAAGAACACCGTGTTTAAAAACGCTGTTGGAAAGACCGTTACAACAGCACTTGACCGTAAAAGGGATGTTTAAATGTGGGTTTTGTCACTACTGTAGACACATCAAAACTGGACATACCTTTAACATTAAACATTATAACTTTAACATTAAAGGAGTAAAATACTACAATAACGGCAAATACAACTGCCAAACTGATGGTGTGGTGTATGTTGCACTATGCCAATCTTGCAATGCGTTTTATTTTGGAAAGACCGAGCGCCCTTTGCGCCAACGCATATATGAACATTTATATGCAATTACAAAAAACAACACTCTAAACGCTTTGGCAAGACATACTACAACGTGCACAGAACACAAATTTTTATTTATGGTAGTCCAGCAGATTAAAAAAGACAAGAGAGGGGGTCCTTGGAATCTGCTACTAGAAGAACAAGAGCTTTTGTGGCAATTAAAAACTAATGCCCAAGTTTACCCAGGTCTTAATGAGTTTTGTTCAATTAAATGTTTGTTAAAACTCAAGGCCATTCTTAGATAGTAATCTTGACAGAGTTAGTAAAAGTAGAAAGAAAACTGAACCTGTTTTTACACTTTAGAACATCAGGAAAGTTTAATTCAATAACTTTGTATAATATTTTTTATTATTGCCAGATTTGGAAATATGTATCCAAGCTTGAAAGTATTTTATTTAAAGATATAGGAATAATAACATGAACAAGTATTTGTATGTACTTTTTACATTACATTTTTAATAAGGTGTTGGTTTCTGTATATATTCTCATTATTCATTATATATAAGAATGTTTTAACATTATATTGAATGATTTGAGTTTATAGCAGTATTTAATTGCTTTAAAACGCAAAAAGTGAACTTAGCTGAATTAATTGTAGCCAATTGTTCAATTATCTGATTTTGAATGTAATTATATAAGTTGTAACCATTGTGTTTCTGTTTGTCTGAAGAAGTGCGGAGATTATCTGCATGAAAGCGCTCACGCAGTAAAGCAGTTTTTAACGTTCCATTTGACTGCAGTTGGTGCCGTTATTTTTTTGATTTTCTTAGTTTTTGTTTTCAAGTTTTCAGTTTATAGCTAAAGAAGGCCTTATGATTGTCTTTTGTGTCTTTAGCGATTTTTCTCTCAAAGTTGGCCTTGGATGATTTTATGAGTGATTGTAGTTTTTTGCTAGTATTGATCAGAGATGCCTTCCCTTTTAGGGATTTTGCTCTGTCATGTAGTAGCTTTCTCCTCTTGTTGTAGAGTTTGTTTATGGCTGGGGTCCACCAGACCGGGCGCCTGCCTTTGGTGGAAAGGGTCTTGATTTTATTAGGGATTGCTTTATCCATACATTCCTGGAGGTGCTCGTAGAAGGCATTTGTAAGGGTTTCAGCAGCGTGGGTTGGGGTTTCCACTGGCTCGGGGGCCTTGAAGGATACCACTCCAGTCTTAAGAAGTGTAAAGTTTGCTTTTGAGAAGTTCTTCACTGTGGTCTTTTTTGCTGGGGTTGGGGGCGGGATGTGGATCTCCAGTGAGATTAATTTATGGTCTGATCTCACCAATGAGGGATATACTTCTGGTGTGGAGCATTTTGTCCCCATGTTTGTGATGATCAGGTCTAGTATATTTTCTCCTCTTGTGGGAATGGTGACTAGTTGTTCCATAGCATTTGAGTTTATGAACTCCAGGAACCTTTGGGCTAGGGTGTTGGGGCTTGAGTAATGTTCCCAGTCTATGTTTGGGTAGTTGAAGTCACCCAATATGATGGTGTTTGGAGAGACATTCATACTCTCCAGTGTCTTCAGGAAGGCTGTGTGGGTTTCCTGAGTTTGAGAGGGTGGTCTGTAGCATGCTACAAACTGTAGGGCAGTTTTACCTATGGTTAATTGCACCTGGATGGTCTCGGATGCTTCGTGCATTGCCACTAACCTGGAGGTGTGGGTATCCTTTATAAATATGGATACTCCCCCTCCTTTTGTGGTTCGGTCCGGATTTTGGGGCCAGAACGCATGATATGAGGTATAACCTGATAGTGCTGGGGTGCTCTCAGGAGCCTTGAACCAGGTTTCAGTCACAGCACAGACATCGATGTTCTCCATACTGAGGAGGGCTTCGAGGGTGTGCATCTTGAGGTTTAGACTTCTGGCATTGAGCAGTATTACCCTTAGTTTTTTTTCCATTTTTGTTTTCTAGGGCGGTAGGTTTATCATTTGAGCCTTGCCTAAAAAAGGCACTATGGGGGTGGCAAGAGCCTTTGCCAATATCCGGAAGCCTAGGGGTGACAGGTACAAGCCGTCCCTTGCGAAGCAGCATGGCTTGTCAAGCATGTCATCCCAGGCAGACAGACATTGGATCCCCTTAGAATGACACCAGTAATTAAGCCAATTATTAAAGCTGATCATTTTGTCTCTGTATTGTGGCATCATTCTTGGTGAGGGTAGGATACTGCTCAGGGTCAGGGTCATACCGGCCTGGGCTACATAATCTGAGAGCTCCTCTATGTCTCTTTTCATGTAGTCCAGGGAGGTATGTCTCAGGTCGTTCACACTGGCATGAACAATGACTGAGTCATACTTGTACTTGCTGTGGAGTGACCTGAGTGCTTGTGTTATATGGCGGATTCTAGCGCCCGACAGGCAGCTTACTGTGACCCTCTCCTTGTTCAGTCTGGTGAGTGGGACGTCAGTGTGTCTGACTATGGAGTCACCTATAACAAATGACATATAATTATTTACAAAATTTCAGATAGCTAGGCTGACAATATTTCCTTTTGTGACAACTGGCATGTATCTTAAAGGTTAATATATAACTAAACTAATATTTTCCGGCATATTTCTTGTGATTTCCTTGTGCCTGCCATTATACATCTTGCTTCTGTATCTTTTGTTGTTAATTTGGTCAACTGTTGCATTATTTGAATAACTTTCTTGTGCAATTTTACTAAATACTGCCACATTTTATATGATTTCCCTGCATCATTATGCAAACTGCCTAGGTTGTGGTTGAAGAGGTTCTTTGAACCAACTCATCTACTGAGTTAACAAACAAGTAAATAAATAAGTGTCTTATTGTGGTATATTTTTTGTCATAATACTGAAGAGTATTAGACTGGAGACTTGACACATAATGCATTCTACCAGTCACGTTCCTTATTCCTGACACTGAGAGACTGAAGCAGAGCATAAAGAATTGGTAAGAGGACAGAAAGAACCCATGTACTCTCTGTCTCACTGCAGCCATCTATGTCCTACTGTTTAACAATGTTGGTTTCCACTCCCTCAATTTTTGCTTTACCCACAGCCTCACCATTTTTTCTACTATCTTCCAGTGAGAAAAAGAGTCAAATGCATTGGTAAATTCCCAAAAGATGAATATCAGTACTCAAGTAACAAATTCAACAGTAACCCAGTCACAAAAGTGGATCATTTTTGTCTGTGACAGCTCCTTCCTGCCATCAACCCATGTTGCTTGTTGTCCTTAGAATTTTTATCTTCTAAGAAAGCAGCTGGATTTCACTTATATGTTCAGCCATGAAAATCTATCCTCCAGTTTCCAACAGAGTATAATCCTGCTGTAGGAAAAAAACTACATCCTCCTGTTGAGGACGGACACCTTGAACGTCACTCAGCCATTCCACCTCCTGCAAACTGTCCAAGAAGGTCCTGAGTTAGTCATTAATCTCATGTTACCAGGAACAGAGTTGGATTCTCTACAACTGCACCATAGAGCCAGTTACTTGTTTGATATCTAGATATGTGTAACCATCAAAACATTTTCTTTTTGAACTGGTACATAAATTGCACTTTTACGCTCATTAGAAAGAGTTGAATGTTATACTTTCTGAAGGCCTGTACTCATGTTCCATTTGTCCTTCCTTGTAATCAGTACAAGATCTTATTCTGAAGGTTATTCTCTTAGACTAATTCCATCTTCATTTGTCCTCCCATTAATGTATTTTAACTAGTTTTTGCACACTCTAATGTCTATAGCTTTAAGACATTTTGCAACTTATTTTTAATATTTTGAGTAGAACTAGTATCTAGCTGTAAACAGATAAAATGGAACAGATACACAAACACATACAAAAAGGAAAACTAATTGCAAAACTCATCAATTTAGTGGCTGTCTGACAAAGACAAAATAATGAAAGTACCTCATTAGGACTATGTTTTCATTAATGGTGAATGGGTAAAATACTTAAATAAATATGACCAGATATTAAACTACCTCTGATAAATAAGCTAGAACAAATAGTGGCAAGTTCAATCAATTCATGTGGCAATATTTTTGATATCATAGTAACACCCCTTTCTGATCTCCAACATAATGAGAAATTAATTCAGATTGTGTCATTATTATGTTTAACCTAACAGTAAAATATCCAGTTTAGGCAGCAACAAATCATCCTTCCTAGACTTTACCAAAGGGAAGTGTAGTACAGTAAGTGATATATTATGCAGACAAACTGTAACACTATCCTCAGTGAATCAAGTCTGCTTCTCACCCTTTTGACTAAAATCATGTGTCGTGTACCATCTGATTAGAATATTTTCATTGACCTCTGTGGTATAATTAACTCCTGCATTCATTTATGCATATCAGTAACATATAAATACCCGTGTAAATATAACAAAAACTACTAGACTCATACAATTAGTAAAATAAAAGAAAAAGAAGACTGATCACAGTTATATTCAAACTTCAGACATTACTTGGTCCAACACATCTTCTTTACCCATCTGGAAATTCAGCTTGCTCTCAAAACTGGAAAGCAATAATAATATGAATATAACAGATTATCAATGAACAATGATGTGATCACATACCTAAAAATCACAGCAAATCTACCTGCAAACACTGCACAAATATCACAAGCAGATATACAGTGCAGAATGTTATAGATAAAAGGGCAGGCACCCTTTAACGATGGGGGTATGCAGAATGCTACAGATAAAAGGGGAGGTATCCTTTAACCATGGGGGTATGCAGAATGTTATAGATAAAAGGGCAGGCACCCTTTAACAATGGGGGTATGCAGAATGCTACAGATAAAAGGGGAGGTATCCTTTAACCATGGGGGTATGCAGAATGCTACAGATAAAAGGGGAGCTACCCTTTAACTATGGAGGTATGCAGAATGTTATAGATAAAAGGGGAGGCACCCTTTAACTATGGGAGTATGCAGAATGCTATAGATAAAAGGGGAGCCACCCTTTAACCATGGGGGTATGAAGAATGTTATAGATAAAAGGGGAGGCACCCTTTAACTATGAGGTATGCAGAATGCTACAGATAAAAGGGAAGCTACTTTAACTATGGGGTATGCAGAATGCTACAGATAAAAGGGGAGCTACCCTTTAACTATGGGGGTATGCAGAATGCTACAGATAAAAAGGGATCCACCCTTTAACTATGTGGTATCAACTTCTCTGACTGATGACATTAAAAACACAACTTCCATTGGAATAGATAACACACCTTGTGGTTTTCGGTATACAGTCAAGGAAACCTGACTCTTGCAGTAGTCATAGTTCATAAAATATTAGTATGTGGAAATATCCTTGCTATGTGCTGTCAGGCTGCAGTGATTCACAAAAGGAGCTTCACATCAAAGCCAAACAATTTCACACTTATCAGTTTGACCAGCATTTTATGTAAAAGTCATAGACAGAGCCACAATAGAAAATATTCAAAATGACACAGGCATGTTAATTCTATTAAATATACAACCTCATAAGTTTGTCAGGTAGAGGTATTGCCTTTTGAATCTTATAGCACTCTTTGAGGCTGCAACAGCAGTAGTTGATGAATACATAACATTGCATGCATTTTTATCCTAACCTAGCTAAATCATTCAGCACTAGCCCACATAATGGAACAGGTGGCAAATTAAAACAAGTAACACAAACCAACCAAGCCACACACAGCAAACGGAGCACGGATCCCACAAAAGAAAAAATTGTAAATAACAGTTCAGTCATAAAAAACAGATGTGGGAACCTAATGGCACTTTCACTAGTAGCATAAACGAAAATCCAATAGGTATACGAAACACCAAACCAATAACGTAAAAAGTAATGGCAGTTTATTGAAGTAAGCGCTTTCACCCGTAGGCTTCCTCAGACTTTTCAACTTAACATCCAGTATACAGGTTTAAAAATACTACATACACCCAGTATTGGTCAATTTCTAAACCAATGAGAAAACAGTTACATTACACTCATATTGCGCTGATGCGTATGAATAAACTCTAAAGATACATATCTCCAAAATCTTGTTTACAAAAACAATTAATGTGTCCCTTTTCCACAATGCATCCTAAATGATGTAGTGAACATCAACCTGTGAAACAGAAAAAAACACAATATCTGATACATAGAAACAGAACTTATTAAACAAGACAAACTAACTGATCGCGTTTTACATTCTCGGATTGATACCAGAATCATAAGAAACACACAACCATAAATCATTTGTAATACGCAGAGCACTTCAAAGACAGCACATTAAACCTAACTAGGCAAATCATTTACAGCGTGCTTAAAACACATATTATTTACTTCCAAGAGGGAACATGTATCAGCGATATAAACGACACAAGAAGAAGTAGCGTTTAAAAGCGCAATGCAAATCAAAAGCAACATATTATGCATAAGTTGCCATGGCAGTTGTAACATAATTTAAAAACACATATTGTTAACTGTCACACTTAAAAATTTTGCAGTACCTTTAAAAATGTTTGCAGAAGACACATAACCAGTACAACCACAGCATCACTAAATTGCATAACTGTAAGAGATGGCGTAGCTATGGGCACGTCCTGTGCCAATAGCTACGCCAATCTTGTTATGGCTAAATGGGAGGAAGAGTTTTTGTTTCAGAATGAGGGCCTTAGAGAGAACATTGGTCTATACAAGAGATTTGTAGATGACCTTTTTATGATTTGGTTGGGCGATGAAGAGAGTTTGTTAGCATTTTTTGAATATGTAAATAGGTCTACGGAGTTCCTGAAATTTACCTTGAGTTATTCTCGTGACCAGATCTCCTTTCTGGATGTTAACATAACTAGGTTGGAAAGTGGACTCCTTAACACCTCCATACACCTTAAATCATGTCACAAGAATACCTTCCTACATAGAGGAAGTATGCATCCAAAATACGTCTTTGATAACGTGATGAAGGGACAAATTATGAGAGCCTCTCGGTTAAATGTCTCTGAAGAGGGCTATAATAGTGAAGTTCATTATTTGAGACACAGCTTTAATACCAGGGGATATGGAGCACGTAGATTTGAACAATTAGTGACAGAAGTTAATGGTATGAGATCAGAGAGAGCTAGACCCTATTTTTTGGAGCCAGTAGTACCTGGTGATGCTCCATCTAGCGCAGCCACCAATGAAATCCGAGCCACTATGTTTTTCACAAGAGACGCTATGTTTATTAGAGAGTCTATGGAGAAACACTGGGATGTTTTGTTATTAGATGACAAAATTGGATCTTTAGTAGGTGCTACACCTAAGATAGTGTTTAAGAACAAGCCGAATTTGAAGAGGCTTTTATGCAGCCCTAGAAGTGTTACCCCTACGAGTATGGGAGAGCCACAAGAATATAATACCAAACCATGTGGTACGTGTAAACAGTGTATGTACATAGACCCTAGGATGAGTTTTATTCACCCCACCACTAATTATGAGTTTAGTTTATGTACAGCAACGAATTGTGGTAGTAACAATGTGATCTACCTAGCTAGATGCACTGTATGTCCCTCTTTCTATATTGGGAAAACCAACAGATCCCTGAGAGAGCGGATTAGGGAACATATATACCACATCCGTGTTGGATCTGTGAACAATGCGCTAGCCAAACATGTTTTGGCATTAGGCAACACACACAAGTTTGTTTTCTGTGTTCTCCAAACCTTATCTGAGAAAAAGAGAGGTGGCGATATGGTGAATTTTACATTAGAAAATGAATTGAAGTGGATTATTAGGTGCAGAGCCGATAAAGTCCCAATTAAACCAATATTAAAAAAGAGAAGAGTGTATAGACCTAAATAATAATTTTTTATAGGCTTGATTTTAGTAATTCATGGTCCACCATGTTTTTTGAACCTGATACTCTTCCCTTTATATGCATAATGTGCTTTGTTTTGTCTCTTAAATTGTATTGTATTCCTAAGGTTCACTAGAGGAATTAGGAATTCTGAATATACTTTTACATGTCCCCTGGGTTCGCATTAGTGTTCAGTTTTCCTAAGCTATCAGCTTGTATAGGCTTTAGTTATTTATATATATATACGAGTAATACTTTGTACACTCATTTTGATACACTTTTATTTTTGTAACAATTTAAATGTTTTTCCATGTAATTTATTTATGTTTATATTTATGTATGCATTAATATATGTATATATAACCTACATAATCTTTATATGTGTATTTTGGTATTTTAAACATTTTTTTAATGTTATTTATAGCCTAATATGTTATACGTGATATTTATTAGTAGTTTAGTTGTATAGTGTAAGGTTTTGAGAGAAGACCTTTAAACGTAGTTTTTATTTCTAGAATACGCTTTAAAGCATTCAAGTTTAGATTTGCTTGATGTTTTGTTAAGCATAACAGTAAAGAGTTGTATTTTACATTGTACTACAATTAGGTGAACAACTTTTGTTGTTGTTGGACCAGACACGATACAGTTAGGCTGAGTACGCTTTATTTCACTGAGTAAGTGACATGTGATTATGTTCGTGAGTCCACATGAGTTCACGCAAATAGGGACGTGCTGCATAGCTCTTGTGTGCAACGTAAGGGATTTTACAAGTGAATTTTTTAAGGTGAATCAGGGCTTCTGAGTTGTAGATTACCTCGTTCAGGTTCCTGCTGCTTCCACATGGTAGTTCTATACAGTTATGCAATTTAGTGATGCTGTGGATGTACTGGTTGTGTCTTCTGCAAACATTTTTAAAGGTACTGCAAAATTTTTAAGTGTGACAGTTAACAATATGTGTTTTTAAATTCTGTTCCAACTGCAATGGCAACTTATGCACAATATGTTGCTTTTGATTTGCATTGCGCTTTTAAACACTACTTCTTCTTGTGTCGTTTATACCGCTGATACATGTTCCCTCTTGGAAGTAAATAATATGTGTTTTAAGCACGCTGTAAATGATTTGCCTAGTTAGGTTTAATGTGCTGTCTTTGAAGTGCTCTGCGTATTACAAATGATTTATGGTTGTGTGTTTCTTATGATTCTGGTATCAATCCGAGAATGTAAAACGCGATCAGTTAGTTTGTCTCGTTTAATAAGTTCTGTTTCTATGTATCAGATATTGTGTTTTTTTCTGTTTCACGGGTTGATGTTCACTACATCATTTAGGATGCATTGTGGAAAAGGGACACATTAATTGTTTTTGTAAACAAGATTTTGGAGATATGTATCTTTAGAGTTTATTCATACGCATCAGCGCAATATGAGTGTAATGTAACTGTTTTCTCATTGGTTTAGAAATTGAACAATACTGGGTGTATGTAGTATTTTTAAACCTGTATACTGGATGTTAAGTTGAAAAGTCTGAGGAAGCCTACGGGTGAAAGCACTTACTTCAATAAACTGCTATTACTTTTTACGTTATTGGTTTGGTGTTTCGTATACCTATTGGATTTTCGTTTATGCTACTAGTGAAAGTGCCATTAGGTTCCCACATCTGTTTTTTATGACTGAACTGTTATTTGCAAATTAAAACAAGTCCATTTCAAAGAAAAGTAATGTTTAAGCATGAGCTCACATCAAATTAGGGTAGGGGGTTACAAATCAATTTCAAAGTGGGTTTTCACTGGTGAAGCAGTCAGCTCTGTACTGAGGTCACTGCTTTTCAGACAATTCTAGGATAACAAACTGGTAACTGGCACTTACATGACCAAATATAGCAATGGGTGTAAACTTCAATAAAATATGAAGTCGTTCTCCAAGAAAGCTTACAAAAAGGGCATAGCTGCTACAGTAACAAAGCCATTAGCTTTAATTTCAATAAATACAGTTTCACAACATTTGGGAAGAAGAACCTAAATATAGTTACACAATAAATGATCAAATCACAGACAACTTCATCACTAAAATCCAGGGGCATTAACAGTCATTTAGGTTCATAGGTAGGTACTAGGCTATCTGCCCGAGGGCATTTATAAGTCTAGCCAAAATGTGTCAGCTTTTGTCGCCCCATTGATTAATTAACTGATCCTCTGTCAAGCAGAGCCAATGAAGTGATCCAAGGGGTGTATTTTCTGTTACCCATCCACTCATCAAGGTTTCTCTTGAAGAGTGTTAGTGAGGGGCTCTGCCTAATGTAGTTTGGAATTTTGTTCAAAAGCATGAGGAGTCTCTGTGACAGGAATCTATCCCTCCAGCATGTTCTATTTATTGTTGTGGCGAGGTTTAGCTCGCTAGAACATGTGGCTCGCAGTGACTTGGATTTCTTTAGGTGGAGCATGTCCATCAATTCTGAGTTGGACATGGCTTTGTAACACAGGCAGAGATCACCTCTGAGTAAGCGATATGCCACTGAGTACAGCCAGAGTTTTTTCAGTCAGGCTGCATAGGGCATATGTTTGAGGCCAATAATCCTCTTGGTGAGGTACTTTTCTGGTCTCTCCAGCTGTTGGAAGTGTCTTGTGAGGTACATCCCAAATGGGGCATTGTACTCTATGATGGGTCTGATGAGTGATGAGTAGAGGGGCACTATAACCTTTTTATTTTTAGATGCGAACCCTTTAGTAATTAGATGGGCCATATAGAAGGATTTCCTAACCACTTTGCAATATGATTGTCAAAGGACAGATTACTATCTACCTGGGTCCCCAGATCTCTTATTACCTCTTCTGTATTAAGGGGGTGCCACCTATGTGGTCATTTGTGGGTGTTTTGTTTTTCTCAAATGGGATGACTATCCATTTTTTGGCATTTAGCTTGAGGCCATGACTTTGACACCAGGTGTCTGTCTCAGTAAGGCCCTTTTGGAGGATGTCCATGTCAGCCAGAGAGTCAATTATGGCTCCCAGTTTGTAGTCATCGGCGAACTTGGTTAGCCATAGTCCTCCTATGTTTGCCTGTACTTCTGAGAAATATATGCTGAACAGTAGGGGTCCCAGGACTGAGCCTTGTGGGACACCACTTGTGACTGGTTTAGAGTTGGACCTGGAGCCCGCTATTCTTACCGTGTGAGTTCTGTCTGTAAGCCAGTTGGCAACCCATCCTCTGACGTAGGGGGTTATGTTCAGGCTGGTGAGTTTTTCTGTAATACCCGATTGTTAGACTTTGACCAGTTATGTGAACCAGGAAAGGGATATTCTATAATTCACTGTCTTTATACTTCATTCATCTGACCTATTACTGAGTACAATACTGCACAGCTGACCTATTATGCAGTACAATACTGCACAGCTGACCTACTATGCAGTACAATATTGCACAGCTGACCTACTACACAGTACAATACTGCACAGCTGACCTATTAGTACAATACTGCACATCTGACCTATTAGTACAATTCTGCACAGCTGACCTATTATGCAGTACAATACTGCACAGCTGACCTATTACTCAGTACAATACTACAGCTGACCTATTATGCAGTACAATACTCCACAGCTGACCTATTACACAATACTGCACAGCTGACCTATTATGCAGTACAATACTGCACAGCTGACCTATTACACAGTACAGTACTGCACAGCTGACCTATTACTCAGTACAATACTGCACAGCTGACCTATTACGCAGTACGGTACTGCACAGCTGACCTATTACGCAGTACAATACTGCACAGCCAACCTATTACGCAGTACAATACTGCACATCTAACCTATTAGTACAATTCTGCACAGCTGACCTATTATGTAGTACAATACTGCACAGCTGACCTACTACTCAGTACAGTACTGCACAGCTGACCTATTACGCAGTAGAATACTGCACAGCTGACCTATTACTCAGTACAATACTGCACAGCTGACCATTACACAGTATAATACTGCACAACTGACCTATTACTCAGTACATTACTGCACAGCTGACCTATTACTCAGTACAATAATGCACAGCTGACCTATTATGCAGTACAATATTGCACATATGACCTATTACTCAGTACAATACTGCACAGCTGACCTACTATTGCAGTACAATACTGCACATCTGATCTATTAGTACAATTCTGCACAGCTAACCTATTACTCAGTACAATACAGCAAAGCTGACCTATTACTACAGGTCTGCACAGCTGACCTATTAGTACAATACTGCACAGCTGACCTATTACACAGTTCAATACTGCACAGCTGGCCTATTACTCAGTACAATACTGCATAGCTGACCTATTATGCAGTACAATATTGTACATCTGACCTATTACTCAGTACAACATGGCACATCTGACCTATTAGTACAATACTGCACAGCTGAGCTACTCAGTACATTACTGCACAGCTGACCTATTACTCAGTACAATAATGCACAGCTGACCTATTACGCAGTACAATATTGCACATCTGACCTATTACTCAGTACAATACTGCACAGCTGACCTACTATGCAGTACAATACTGCACATCTGATCTATTAGTACAATTCTGCACAGCTAACCTATTACTCAGTACAATACTGCAAAGCTGACCTATTAGTACAGGTCTGCACAGCTGACCTATTAGTACAATACTGCACAGCTGACCTATTACACAGTACAATACTGCACAGCTGACCTATTACTCAGTACAATACTGCACAGCTGACCTACTATGCAGTACAATACTGCACATCTGATCTATTAGTACAATTCTGCACAGCTGACCTATTACTCAGTACAATACTGCACAGCTGACCTATTAGTGCAGTTCTGTACAGCTGACATATTAGTACAATACTGCACAGCTGACCTATTACACAGTACAATACTGCACAGCTGACCTATTACTCAGTACAATACTGCACAGCTGACCTATTACTCAGTACAATACTGCACAGCTGACCTATTAGTACAGTTCTGTACAGCTGACATATTAGTACAATACTGCACAGCTGACCTATTACACAGTACAATACTGCACAGCTGACCTATTACTCAGTACAATACTGCACAGCTGACTTATTATGCAGTACAATACTGCACAGCTGACCAATTACTCAGTACAATATGGCACATCTGACCTATTACTCAGTACAATACTGCACAGCTGAGCTATTACACAGTATAATACTGTACAGCTGACCTATTACACAGTACAATACTGCACAGCTGACCTATTACTCAGTACAATACTGCACAGCTGACCTATTATGCAGTACAATACTGCACAGCTGACGTATTGTGCAGTACAACACTGCATCCTGCACTCTTCAAGTTCAGCAGCCTGAAACATTTTGAAAGGAAACATTTCTTATTAAAAAAAAACACTCCACGGATGGAAATTATCACATTTATTTCTTATAGGTTACTTAGACGGACCTGTCTGGTCAGTAAGGTGAAGCTATACCTCTCCCTTCTTATATTCCCAGATCACATACATGCATCTACAGCCCCCTCAAATCTCCCAAGAACAAGTCCTCAAGGCACTATCCAAGGTCAAAAACACTACTTCTGTGGGGCTGGATAACATATCAGGCTGCCTACTGGTCAGTCTGAAACACGACTTGTCATACCGTCTGCAGAGGTTATCCAATATCAGGTTCCAAAACAGGCTTTGTGCAGGATGAGTGGAGGGCAGTGACAGTCTGCCCCTTACACAAAGGTGGAGTGCCAGTGGATCAAGTTAATTATGGACCCATAAAACTGACCAACCTCATCTGTAAGGCTGTGGAAAAGATCACTTTGGAATTAATAAATAAGGACATAAGTAACCTACTAACTCTTGAGCCAGTGGAGTTTGGATTCATCAAGGCCAGACCTTGCCTACTTAACCTAGATAATGTCTTTGAGAAGGTTACTATAGCAATGAATGATGCCAGATTAGTACACATTAGATAGCTAATCCTTGCAAAGACATCCAACACTCAGGAATTATAGATAAACTCTCTCAGATAAATGGAAATCTCTAAGTAACTCATTGGACAGCAAACTGGCTGACAGACAGAACCCAGGAAACTAGGGTAGGTAGCTATATCTCCTTCAAAAACATGTCACTAGTGGTGTACCTCAGGGGTCAGTCCTTGGACCACTCTTCTTTGGCATTTGCTTCTCTGAAGTGAAAAGTACTGTCAAGAAATATGGATGACCAAGTACGCAGATAACTGTAACACTGGTGCTATCATAAACTCCACAGAGGAGACCAATGTACTCAAACAGGGACTCTCCCAAACCAATAACTGTCAGAACCATGTACTAAAGCTAAATCCCAAGAAATATATTTATTTATTTATTGAAGTTTGATTACCAGGAAAGTCTAACTGGGTAGAAGCCCATTTTCAGAGGAGGCCTAGGGAGAAAAGTTCCAAATTATTACACAACATTTTAAAGAACAATAATTTTACAATCCTCAAAAATAAAACAAAAACATCTGCAGTTTAAATTTTAACAAATTAGACCCAATATAAAAACATTGGTTAAGAATATGCAGGTGGATTGTAAGATTATCTAGTATCACCCCTAATAGTTTGCTATGAGAAGTGACTTCAATGGTTGTATTATCAAGAGAGAGGACTTTAAATTTATTTTTATTTTTTCATGACAGAGGGATTTGGGGGAAAAAGTAGTAGTTTCGTCTTTTTGGGTTGAGCATGACTTGTGAGTTACAAATCCATGCTTCAGTAGCTGTTAAAGCTTCCTGAGTACATTTTTGGAAGTGTTCCATGTTACCAGATGTGAAAATGAGAGTGGAGTCATCTGCATATTGTATTAGCATGGCCTGTTGTATAGAAATGTAGATGGTGTTGGTGAAAATGTTAAAGAGGAGGGGACCAAGGATAGACCCTTGTGGTACACCGGTGGTAATTGGGAGGTAAGGAGAGAGTGTGGAGTGCCATTTTACTGACTGATACCCATTGGACACGTAGCTTTTGAACCACAGAAGGGTGGGCTGGGAGAGACCTAGTGAGGATAATTAAAGTAGGAGTTTGTTGTGACAAACTGTGTTGAAGGTTTTAGACAAGTCTAAAAATAGGGAAGAGACTAGTTTGCCGTTATCTGTAGATTTATTGACAACATCTATGTAGGTTAGAAGAGCAATGCTAGCACTATGGGAAGGATGGAAGCCATGTTGCATTGGGGATAGGAGTTGTTCCTGCAGCAGATAGTCTAGCAATTGTTTTTGAATACATTTTTCATATATTGTTGCGAGGGGAGATAAGACTGCTATAGGTCTAAAGGTATTAATATCTGCTGAATTTCATCCTCTGTGCACTGGGATAATGTGTAACTTTTTCCAGAGAGAGAGAGGGGAATGTGGGATTCCTGGACTGACCAATTTATAAGGATTGAGACAGAATAAGCAATGCTACTGGCTGCTGTTTTAAGTACTTGCTTGGAAAGTCATCAGATAAAGAACAGCACTGTTTAAGTTTAAGTAGGTTTATGTAGAATGTGGGCACATGTTTGAAGGTGAAAGTGGATGTGGTGATATGTGGCTGTTGGGATTAGAGTTGGGGAATCCTTGGTTAAAGATGCTATACCATCTTCAAAATAAAATTTGAACTGTTTTGCAGGTTTGACAAGGGTGGCTCATGCTATTGGACTGCAGCCCCCCAGCTGTAAATAAAATGAAATTAAAATAAAAAAATAAATTAAAATGAAATAAAACAAAAGCGAGAAATTAAAATTAAATAAAACAAAACCGATCCGGGAACTGCACAACTCCACCCACACATGCTATTCCCAAAACTCCACCCACACATGCATCACACATAGGAATTAATCCAGACGGCTAGTGAACCGGTCCAGATTAAATAAGACCATTCAGACAACAGAGATCCCAGAAGTCTATGCAGTTACAAATGCATAGACTTGAAGGGGATCAGACTGTAACATCTGCAGGCTGGGACCTGGGTATTGGCTTGCTCTCACAGGAAGTGCAACATCCTGCTGGGTATTGGATTGCTCTTACAGGAAGAGAATGCAATGTCTGGCTGGGTAGCCTGCTCATTATTGAAATGGAAATGGGAGCTTCTTCATTACTGAAACAGAGGTGTGTGTGATTTTCATTATTTTGAAATGGAAACCGGAGCTTCTTCATTAGTGAAACAGAGGTGTGTGTGATTTTCATTATTGTGAAATGGAAACCGGAGCTTCTTCATTATTGAAACAGAGGTGTGTGTGATTTTCATTATTTTGAAATGGAAACCGGAGCTTCTTCATTACTGAAACAGAGGTGTGTGTGATTTTCATTATTGTGAAATAGAAACCGGAGCTTCTTCATTATTGAAACAGAGGTTTGTGTGATTTTCATTATTTTGAAATGGAAACCGGAGCTTCTTCATTATGGAAACAGAGGTGTGTGTGATTTTCATTATTTTGAAATGGAAACCGGAGCTTCTTCATTATTGAAACAGAGGTGTGTGTGATTTTCATTATTTTGAAATGGAATCGGGAGCAGGATCTTCTTTTGATGAAACGGAAAGTAAGTGTGTGTGTGTGGAAACCGGAGCTTCTTTTGATGAAATGGAAAGTAAGTGTGTGTGTGTGGGGGGGGTGCGCATGTGCATGTGTAATGCCCCAGTTACATGTAGCTGGTGGCTAGAGAACTCAGGAGCTACACTCAAACCCTCAACCTTGGGAGCAGGTAGCTAGACCTTAGCTTCCCTACCCATCACCACTTGTGAAAGTTTTGCCTCATATTTTTGTTCTGTTCCTCATAACATCTGTGGTTTTCTGGATTTTAAATTCACTAAATAATGACAGACATTTGTATTTCAGACTTTATATTCTTCAGAAAGTACATGGTAACACATAACCTTTTATTCTAGCAGTTTTCTGTTTATATGATTAATATTTGAAAATCTTCCCTACTGTATTCTGAGTGTAAAATGTCCCAGCTACATAAAGCTGGTGGCTAGAGAACTCAGGAGCTACACTCAAACCCTCAACCCTGGGAGCAGGTACCTAGAGCTTAGCTTCCCTACCCAACACCACTTGTGAAAGTTTTGCCTCATATTTTTGTTCTGTTCCTCATAACATCTTTGGTTTTCGATTTTAAATTCACTAAATAATGACAGGCATTTGAATTTCAGACTTTATATTCTTCAGAAAGTACACAGTAACACATAACCTTTTATTCTAGCAATTTTCTGTTTATATGATCAATATTTGAAAATCGTCCCTACTGTATTCCCCCATTATTGGCTTTGTCCAGATTTTTTGTGCTAAGAGGTTGACAGCTATGGTGAGAACTGAATTCACTAAATATGTTTGGGGGCTGTATTCCCCCATTATTGGCTTTGTCTAGGTGTTTTGTGCTAAGAGGTTGAGAGCTATGGTGTAAACTGAATTCACTAAATGATAGCCATTTAAGTTTCAGTCTGTCTTTTGAGAAACAGCTGATTTAGTATAGAGGTATGTTGCTCTGACTGTAGTGCACAGGGTCCTGGGTTCAAGGCTTGGCAGTGAAATGCATTGTGGTAATGCAGCATTTTATTCTAGCAACTTTCCAAGATTATACAAGCAATGGTTAAAATGTGTCCCTAGTTTTGGGGCTTTTGTTCCCCCCAATAAATTTTAGCTTTTTCCAGATATCTTGTGCTTCAAAGTTGACAGATACAAATGAATGTTGAGTGGATTTTACAAGGAGACGAGAGCTTGAAGAGAAATTCAGTGGTGCGCATGCTGATTCGGCTTGCATTGTTAATAGCACAACAGGTAGTGTATTTGCTTTTAATGCAGAAGGCTGTGGGTTCTACTCCCACAGTATATAGATACATTGCTGATACTATACTGTGTTGTATTTTTAAAGGGGGTGGATGGTGCAGTCCTGAGAATGTCCTCTTTGGTGGAGACACCTATTAACGATGACCCAATAACAGTTTGGCATCCATTCCCTATCGCAATATTACTAGCCTATCATTTTTTTTATTGTAACATAGGCAATTCATTCCTCAAGGGCAACAGGCACTGTATTTGTAGATGAAACAATGAAATATAAAGTTGTTTGCTAGCAGCAACCTCTTCATTAGTTACACATCTCTTTAATGTGGAATTATTTAGATGACTTTTACTTCTGCAGAGAGTGTCCATATTTACTGATACTGGTGGACTGTAGAAGTTTGAGTAGACTTTTATGATGGAAATGCTCTGAACTGGGTAGTTTTGTCATTATTGGTGCATGTAGTTTGTTTCATTGTTTACTGGAAAAATGTTCAAAACAATAAATTAAAAAGATGTCCTCTAACTCCACTGTATTATACAAGGAATATAATTTAATACAATCAGGAAGGTGTATCAAAAACACATGCATGTTTCCTGTGCAAGGGGCCTATGATTTGAAAACAGCCTGCCACTGGACAAATGTATTTTCTTTGAATGTGGGCTTCAGTGCTGTTTCAATGAATATGAGTTTCAAGGGCAGAGAAGCTTTAATGCTAAATCTATTTTCATTGTGAGACTGCATTGCTTTGTTTAGCAGATTAGTGTTTGTGCTGTAAAATGTAAAATAAAACTTTTAAATGAAATCCAAATCATTGTAGAAGTAAAACAGTACACACATTACAGTGTTTATGGTAAATGGGGTGAAATACCCAAGTAATGGGACATTGGATTAGCTGCAGGGGGGAGGCCCCATTCGACCATGATTTTGTGAGGGGGAAAGTTGACAAACTCAGACAGCCCCAGCTGAACTATACTTCTCAACTGTCCAGATTTTCGCAGAATGAACAGATTTTTGCTTCTTATTTTTGGTTTGTTCCTAACTACAGAGGGATTAAACTGATGGAAATGTTCTGAACTGGGTAGTTTTGTCATTATTGGTGCATGTATTTTGTTTCATTGTTTACTGGAAAAATGTTCAAAACAATAAATTAAAAAGATGCCCTCTAACTGCACTGTATTATACAAGGAATATAATTTAATACAATCAGGAAGGTGTATCAAAAAACACATGCATGTTTCCTGTGCAAGGGGCCTATGATTTGAAAACATCAGTCACAGCATGAAGTTATGGGAAAGAGTAGTGGAAGTTAGGTTAAGAAGGGAGGTGATGATTAGTGATCAGCAGTATAGTTTCATGCCAGGAAAGAGCACTACAGATGCAATGTTTGCTCTGAGAGTGTTGATGGAGAAGTACAGAGAAGGTCAGAAGGAGTTGCATTGTGTCTTTGTGGATTTAGAGAAAGCATATGACAGGGTGCCTAGAGTGGAGTTGTGGTATTGTATGAGGAAGTCGGGAGTGTCAGAGAAGTATGTAACAGTGGTACAGGATATGTATGAGGGTAGTGTGACAGCGGTGAGGTCTGCGGTGGGAGTAACAGATGCATTTAAGGTGGACGTGGGATTACATCAAGGATCAGCTCTGAGCCCTTTCTTATTTGCAATGGTGATGGACAGGTTGATAGATGAGCTCAGACAGGAGTCCCCATGGACTATGATGTTTGCAGATGACATTGTGATCTGTAGTGAGAGTAGGGAACAGGTGAAGGAGACCCTGGAGAGGTGGAGATATGCTCTAGAGAGAAGAGGAATGAAAGCCAGCAGGACTAAGACAGAATATATGTGTGTGAATGAGAGGGAGAATAGAGGAATGGTGAGGATGCAGGGAGTAGAGGTGGTGAAGGTGGATGAGTTTAAGTACTTGGGATCAACAGTTCAGAGTAATGGTGAGTGTAGAAGAGAGGTGAAGAACAGAATACAGGCAGGATGGAGTGGATGGAGAAGAGTGTCAGGAGTGATTTGTGACAGACAAGTACCAGTAAGAGTAAAAGGAAAGGTCTACAAGAAAGTAGTGAGATCAGCTATATTATATGGGTTGGAGACAGTGGCATTGACAAAAAGGCAGGAGTCAGAGCTTGACGTGGCAGAGTTGAAGATGTTAAGATTTGCACTGGGTGTGACGAGGATGGACAAGATTAGGAATAAGTATATTAGAGGGTCAGCCCAGGTTGGAAGGTTTGGAGACAAAGCCAGAGAGGCATGATTACGTTGGTTTGGACATGTGCTGAGGAGGGATGCTGGGTATATTGGGAAAAAGATGCTAAGGATGAAGCTACCACATAACAGGAAAAGAGGAAGGCCTGAGATAAGATTTATGGATGTGGTGAGAGAGGACATGCAGGTGGTTTGTGTGACAGAGCAAGTTGCACAGGACAGGAAGAAATGGAAACAGTTGATCTGCTGTTGTGACCTCTAATGTGAGCAGCCAAAAGAACAAGAAGAAGAAGAAGGTCTTTGGTTTGTTCCTCACAAAATTTGTGGTTTTCTAGCAAATCATTTAGGAATGAAATCATTAAATAATGACAGGCATTGAGTTTCAGACTTCATACCATTCAGAAAAATGCATGCTAAAACAAAACCTGTTATTCTGTCAACTAAGTTTACACAGGAGCAATTGTTTGTGCTGTCTGTATGATACTAATGCAAGACCTACTATTCTATTATCTTTCTAAGTTTATAAGAGCAATACTTAAAATTGTGATTATTTTTGGGCCTTTGTCCCACTTCTATTTATAGCTTTGTCCAGATTTGTTGCTCTGAGGATGAGAGGTATGACAAATGAGTCAGGGTCATCACCGTCAGCCAGAGACATTTCAAATTGTGACATACTTGTTGCACCCCACTCCCCCATGTAGTGGCTCTGGATGTGTCCAAGCAAGGCAAGGTGCAGTTATGCAGTGTAAGTGTGCAGAGTGTCCCCCCATCCATGGTAGACACAAGTACTACAGTGGCTTTTCATCTGTCCTTGATTTTGCAGAATGTTCTGTTTTCTGTCATATTTTTATACTGTTGATTTATGCTTATTATTATTCAGAAAATGCATGTTGCAGCCCATGTTCCTTTGTGTTTAAGTAGCAATGATTTAATGAGCATCAGGTAAGCTTGTCTGAGACTGTAAGATGCAAGTAAGGTTTAATAAGCATACTGTTAAATAATTACCAACATTGAAAGCCTTTCTGTTATTGCCATGCAGAGAATTTTTACATAATTAGATAACATATAAGCCTTAGGTATTGAATGCATATGACAGTATTTGTAATAGAAAATAGGGTTACAATATGCTTAGAACCTCATTACATTTGTTGGAGACTTGCAGTCATCTATGCAGGCTTTACCCATAAATTAAACAGAATGCCAATCTATCATGTGTGGTCCATAACCTGTGCAGTAATACTTTAAGCAATTTATCTTGAGCTTGTTTCTTGCTTGCTGTTAATTTCTTTACTTTGATCACGTTTTCCCCATGAAGCATGTAGATAGTTGTTGTCAGACAGCAGGTCTTTTTGGATAAGAAACATTTTTACAAGTGGGGGTATCACAGAGATTGCTACTTTCAGCATGTTACTTGGTAATATTATAAAGCTGAATATAAATTTTAATTAGAACTGCAGTGCAAGGAGAAGTGGTCTGAGTTGAGTGCTGCTTGTTTTTTTATACTTGATTTTGACTGACATTCCAGTAATGTAGTTAAAAAGTAATTTATATTTTCATGCCTCACAACCTTTTTGTTTCCATCTAGATATTAAGTAAGCTGTCATGTAGCCAATGCATTGAAATCTTTTTTCTTTTACACTTCATTTTATCTTGATTGGACTGTCATAATGATGGTTTGGCACCCAGGGCAGCGTATTTAAATTCCCAGTTTTTGAGGTTTTGAGCAAAGCTCCACCCCTTTCTAGTTGGTCACACCCCTTCCCATTGGCCCCACCCATTCAACTGCCTCCTGCAGCCCCCCCTTTGATTTGAAGTCACCAGCCGCCACTGAGGTTTAGTGGTAAGTTATCAGGAGAAGGGTTTGAATTTTTGACAGGGATGTAAGATTTCTTTAATGAATATCCAACATTTTTTAGGGATGTGTTTAGTATTATTTTGAAAGTTATTACAGTATTGTTTTTGTCTTCAGTTATCTGCTTTTTAGTATGGTTGCAAAGCATTCTGAAGTTTTCAAGATGTTGAGGTGTTTTATATTTTTGCCATTATTTCCATGCTTTTTCTCTAGCCTTCATTAGCATTCTATTTTTTTGGATAGCCAAACTGCATTATTTGTTTTCATTCTCTTCCTTCTAGAAGGTGCAAAGCTATTTAGGATATTCAGAAAAGTTGTACTGAATTAAATTACAGCATCATCTAAGGGGAGGATTTCTAGTAAATTCCAGTTAAAAGATGATAATGTAGTAATGAACATTTCATACGTTCATAGGTAGGTACTAGGCTATTGGCCCTAAGGCCTATATAAGCCTAGCCAAAAAGGGACCCTGGCTTTTGCCACCCAAGAAAATTATTTTCCTGTGCCTCTGTCGAGCAGAGCCACAGAAGTGATCCCCAGGGTGAATTTCCTGTCTCCCATCCAATCATCAAGATTTTTCTTGAAGAGTGCTAATAAGGAGCTTTGATATAGATAGGTAGTTTTTTCCAGAGTATGGGAAGTCTCCGGGACAGGAATCTATCCCTGCAACATGTTCTGTTTATTATTGTGACAAGGTTTAGGTCCCTAGAATGTGGAGCTCGGAGGGATTGGGATTTCTTTAAGTGGAGCATGTCCAACAGCTCTGGGTTTGACATAGCTTTGTATGTTAGGCAGATATCGCCTCTGAGTAGGCGATATGCGACAAAGTAAAGCTGGAGTTTTTGAGATGGTCTGCGTAAGGCATCTGTTTGAGGCTGGTAATCCTCTTTGTGAGGTATTTCTGTGCCCTTTCCAGTTGTTGTAGTTGTCTTGCGAGGTACATACCAAAAGCGGCACTGTATTCTATAATGGGTCTAATGAGTGATGAGTAAAGGGGAACAATGACCTCTTTTTCCTGGATGAGAAACCATTTGTGATGAGGTGTGCCACGTAGAAGGTTTTCCTGACTACTATGGCACACCTGGGTTAAATCTGGAAAGTTTACATGTTGTTTTATAAAGATGCTGTTTAACTGGATGTGTGAGATGTCTAGTCATATAGATTGGGAGATGATCACTGAGAGAGTCTGACATTGTACCTGTGGTGGAGTATTTTCTAGGGTCTGATACTAGGATCTAGTCAAATAGAGAACTTGATGCCTTGCTGTAAAATGTAGGGCTATTCATTAGTTGTGTGAAACCATATAAGTTTGTGCCAGATGTACAGGAGTTAGAGTTTATGTCCAACCAATTGGCATTTATATCACCTAGTAATATTTTTCTTGTGGAAATGTTAAGGATATCCAATGCTGGATATCTTCCAGTATAGCTGCACTGTAACTGGAGGGATATAGAGGACATTAATACATGTTTGTTTATAATGGTTTATTTTGAGGAAGGCAATAAGAAGTTGTGCTGAACTGTATTTTGGTGCTGGTTTGCTGTGAGGGGAAATGTGGTAGGTATTGGGAAATATTAAAGCAGTACCACCACATTTCCTCTTCATACGGCCATTAAGGAAGATATTATTGCCAGTATGTATAACTTCAGAGTTGTTTATGCTGGGTTTAGGCCAAGTTTCAGTTACAGCAAGAACGTCAGGCTTGTGTTGGGCAATCCAGGCATGTAATTAAGCAGTTTTATTTCTTATACTTCTAACATTTATTTCAGCAAAATTAGATCCCCGGGGTTGGGGATTGGCTGTTGTTGGGTTACAAAAGTATGTGGAACAGAATTATCATTGTGTTCATTGTGACAGGTGGGGGCAGGATTAGGGTAAATATCTCCTCCTAGAAGGATTTTTAGTATATTGAGGAATAATGCATACTTGTTTTTTGCAGAGGATTCTTGCACTTAATTTTGCTTTGGTTTGAGTTGAAGTGCAGTTAATCAGTCTATATTTGCAATAACGGTGAGGGGCAATATTAAACAGGTTTGGTGCAATGTGGGGACAGTGCAAAGAGGAAGTATGGATAGGTGGTTGGGACAGAGCTGGAGAGATACTGAGGATATTATTGAGTCATGGTAGGATGAAACATGACACAGTAGGATAAGAAGTATACAGGATAAGATGAAGAGCAGCATAATTACGTTTAGGAATCTGTATTTTATAGATGTCAATTAATGGGAAAGTAGTAATCATGAAGGAAACAAGACATTGCAGGGTCGTGGGGGATTCAGCGATGGTGGATCCTGAATAGGTAAGGAGAGGAGCACATTCTATAAAAGAAAAGAGGTAGGTTGTACCTTCTCTGTAATGTAAAGAATAGAGGGGGATTAAAGGCTAGAGTATAATGTAGTCAGAAAGAAAAATGAAGGTTTAATTGTGGAAAGAAAAGGATAGAATGTGGAACAGATAGGTACTAGTAGAGCAGGTGTGATTATAAATGGATATAATGCAAAGCAGTATGGCGGGGGAAAAGATAGTTAGGAATGGGGCTAAAAATTAAAAAGATAAGGAAGTAAACAAAAACAAGAAAAAGAAGTGTATGTCTAAAAGTAGTAGGGTCATTTGGGGAGGGCTTTGGAATAGAGTCACAAGTGAAATTTGTATGTAGGAAGTAGAGTAAGAGGGGGTGGGTGGCAACTGTGGCTAGGGTAGGGAAGCATAGTGAGCTTCCCACCTTCAGGTCAATTTATAATGGACAGCAATCACTTTAGAGCCAGAACAAAGCAATTAACAAAGAGATGCAAGTAAAACAGGTTTTCTTTTATTTCCCAAGACTAAATACCTGGTATATGCAGTATAGTCTATTGGCAAGCAAAAGGAGCCAGTGACCAACTTAATAAGTGGTTCACAGAGCCTTTCCATCACCGGGCAGGCACGTAAATAATTGATTAAAGTTAATACGCTGCAAGGTTCTTTGTGATAAATATGCTTACATGAAACAATGACAAAAGTCTCAGTAAACTAGTAGGTGTAGGGCTTTGTGACAGAAATCTTGCAATATCGAGTTCAGGCATAGTGACCACAGGCTCAGAAATGAAAGAAAGAAAAAATAAAGTCTACTAAGCTGTAAAATTATGTTGCACCAAATAGTTAGTACCTATTCAAAAAGGAGATGCAGGAAGGACCACAGTAAGTCAGAGCAAGAGAATACAGGGGAAATATGAGAGTCAGAGCAAGAGAATACAGGGGAAATATGAGAGTCAGAGCAAGAGAATACAGGGGAAATATGAGAGTAAAGTGATGGTACATGCAAGCTCAAAGTAGTTGTACCAGAAAGTATACTGATAAAGAACCACAGTAATGCAGTGTAAATATACTGCTCCATTGTGACAGAGAACCACAGTAAAGCAGTGTATACAGCTCCATTGTGATAAAGAACCACAGTAATGCAGTGTAAATATACAGCTCCATTGTGATAGAGAACCACAGTAAAGCAGTGTAAATATACAGCTCCATTGTGATAGAGAACCACAGTAATGCAGTGTAAATATACAGCTCCATTGTGATAGAGAACCACAGTAATGCAGTGTATACAGCTCCATTGTGACAGAGAACCACAGTAACGCAGTGTATACAGCTCCATTGTGATAGAGAACCACAGTAATGCAGTGTAAACATACAGCTCCATTGTGATAGAGAACCACAGTAATGCAGTGTAAATATACAGCTCCATTGTGATAGAGAACCACAGTAACGCAGTGTATACAGCTCCATTGTGATAGAGAACCACAGTAATGCAGTGTAAATATACAGCTCCATTGTGATAGAGAACCACAGTAATGCAGTGTAAACATACAGCAACATTGTGATAGAGAACCACAGTAATGCAGTGTAAACATACAGCAACATTGTGATAGAGAACCACAGTAATGCAGTGTAAACATACAGCTCCATTGTGACAGAGAACCACAGTAATGCAGTGTAAATATACAGCTCCATTGTGACAGAGAACCACAGTAATGCAGTGTATACAGCTCCATTGTGATAGAGAACCACAGTAATGCAGTGTAAACATACAGCTCCATTGTGATAGAGAACCACAGTAATGCAGTGTAAACATACAGCTCCATTGTGACAGAGAACCACAGTAACGCAGTGTATACAGCTCCATTGTGATAGAGAACCACAGTAATGCAGTGTAAATATACAGCTCCATTGTGATAGAGAACCACAGTAATGCAGTGTAAACATACAGCAACATTGTGATAGAGAACCACAGTAATGCAGTGTAAACATACAGCTCCATTGTGATAGAGAACCACAGTAATGCAGTGTAAATATACAGCTCCATTGTGACAGAGAACCACAGTAACGCAGTGTATACAGCTCCATTGTGATAGAGAACCACAGTAATGCAGTGTAAATATACAGCTCCATTGCGATAGAGAACCACAGTAATGCAGTGTAAACATACAGCAACATTGTGATAGAGAACCACAGTAATGCAGTGTAAATATACAGCTCCATTCTGATAGAGAACCACAGTAACACAGTGTAAATATACAGCTCCATTGAACAAATTATGTAATCATATCCTTTGTCAAGCATGACTTCTCTTGTAACTGTAACAGTGACAACACATCTCTGAATTTTGGTCCAGTAGTCAGGGATCTGGGAACCTATATTAATATCAAACTCTGCATCCCCTACTGTAATTATGTCCTTTCTCACTGCACAGCTTATATCCAGTGCTATATCATCCAGATAAAGAAGTATAATCATGCCACTGTACTTGGCCAGTCACTGCAAGCAGTGCTCCATTTGATATGTACCTGTCCAAACACTTGTAACACAGCAATCACGCTTTCTCACTAAAATGTCAAAGGCCTAAATCACAAAAACTATACAGACTGTCCCAAAGCCGTGTTCCTCTTCTCAATATCATGTATTTCCTCCTGCCCTGTGCTCTTTGCTGCTGTGCATCCCTGGTTACGGAGTTTATTAACTAACCTTTGTGTTCCTGCTTGTCCCAGCTCCAGCCTACCTGAAGGCGACCTGCTGGATGGTACAGATTTTGAGCCCTGAATAGGGACAATTCGACCTGCTTCCCTGAGAGCCATTCTCCCAGTAAAGAATACTGTGAAAGTATGTCTACTAATGGTGTTATCGCGTAACTAATTTTACTACTGCTAGGTATATAAACAACCCTCCCAGGGTAGCCAGCAGCAAATCCCCCCTTTTTAACCTTAAATAACCTTTGTTTCTCACTTATATTCCCATCTCCTTATCTAGGATATCTCCCTCCTCTACTCCAGCTTCGTATCCCCCATAGGTGACCATTTTTCTCTTACTGAAATTTCTGTAACTGGCCACTAGGTTGTGCCCTACCTTTGTTACCTGACTTGTATTACTTAACCTTCTCCATAGTGATTTTTCCCTCATTTCGGAGCTCCCAGCCTTTCACCCTCTTATCCGTGTCCCTGTAGCTTCTTACCTCATTCTTTACTCTTCTATTTTTGCCTAAATCTCTCCTGAAACCCTCGTTACTATCCTCCTCTACCCTTCACACTTACCTTCTCATCTTCAAACTTTCCTGATTGTTCTCCTTGAAATGTATCCCCTCTCTGGCTCCTTATCTTGCTATAATTACAGCCCTATACAACTCCTACCTCTCACTAGTTTCTTTTTCACTTACCCTGCTACAGTACATCCCTATACTTCTCCTAACCTTCCCTAGTTTCCATTTCACTATTACTTCTCTCCTCCTGATCTCTAGCTTCTTATATTTTCTTTTTGTTTACCTGCATTTTTCTTATATACTTTTAACACTAGAGTCTAAGCATTGCAATACTCTTCGTCTACATTCTAGTTCTGCTCATCTGTCTCCCCTGTCCATCCTATTTTCTGCATCCTACGTCTCTCTACTCCTTATCCCTATCTCCTTCCCTCCCTCTATTCAGGCATACACCTGTACATCTCACGGTGTCTGTCTATACCTGCACTTACTAACAACTCTCCTCCCCCTCTCCCCCATCACTTACCTTCCCGTACTGCCCCAACCTCCTCTCCAATCTTAGAAATATACCCCCCTTGAAGTGTCCCCATCTTTATTTGCTCCTGCCCTGTCCTCTTTGCTGCTGTGCATCCCTGGTTATGGAATGTATTACCCAACGTAAGTAGTAATCTGTTTGTTGTGTATGTTGAAAGAACTGCATTTGCTATAAAGGCTACTGACTGCAATCACTAGCGGTGGATGTGGAAAGATTCTGTGTATGCATGATTTTCTTTTCTGTTTGCAAATTGTATTAGCGACTGTAGCCTGGTCCACATGGAACTGTAAAAGAAGCTGTCTATGGCAGTTAAAAACTCAGAGGCTATCTGTAATGTCCTAGCTATCCATTGTTTGAATGCGGAATCTTAGCTATACTGAATAATTATACATTATCCCAGATATTACATTTTTCTGTTTATATTTTTTATTAGATATTTGTTAAAAGATAGTATCTGTCTATGGAATTTGTACTAGTTAATTGATTTTTCTTACAAATGCATTTACTTTCTCTACTGATAGTGCCTGTAAGGAGATAGCATTACACCAGTAGGCTACTCTACAGGACTTTGCTTCACTTTTTTGCCGTAAACGCTAATGCAGAGTTAACCACACAATGTTCTTGAACTATACAGTTTATGGCACAGTATTTGCTTGTATAAGTTAACTGTCTTAGACTTGGTTCCTACTGAATAACTGCACTCTGATTTTTGTAATTTGATTTTTTGACTATCTAACTGACTTTAATTAGTGCTGAACCTGGGAAATGATTGTCGGCTATTGAATGTGTCCCTCTAAGCTTGTGACTTAACTTTGGTTATATCTCAAATATTGATTATATCTTTCTAACCATCCTAGGCTCATATTGCTATTTTTTAAAGTTAAGTAGGATTTATAGTCCAAATAAGACTGTAGTACTTGATTTTATAAACTCCGTCCCAATTTAGGTTCCTTTGTATTTAAACGTTTTAGTTGGGTTTGTAGCTTAGAACGCGTGCTGACTCCACTTCCTATGGAGACTATTTTATTCAAGTTGTGGGGGACTTAGTTACTTGATCTGGCCGCGTCTCATTATTTTTATTTATTTTTTTATTTCTTCTAGTGAAGCCTGCTCTGTCTTTAGGAGCATACTTTTGGTTTGTTACTCAAATTTTCTTTATGAGACTTTTTTATTTTGTAATACACTTAGAGCAATCTATCCTAAGTATTTGGTTGAACTGTTAATAGGAAAGGTACTACACTTACTGTAAATACCTATCAAGACTATAGTGGCCCTACTCTTTGGGTGTTGGACACTGGCTTAATTACCTCGGACCTTTAGCAAGGAAATTGTAAACTGTTGTACTACTTAAATAGGCCTGTAGCAGTATTTTTACTTCTCTGCAGAAAAGCTTATGTTTAAATATCACAGAGGTGATTCTTTAACCTATTAATTTAGGAACTTCACTGTTTGTAACCTTATTTTACTCTAATGGCAGTCTCATAATTTTATTTTATTTTCTCTCTCTCCTACATGAACCAGCTTTGTGTTCCTGCTTGTCCCAGCTCCAGCCTACCAGAAGATGACCTGCTGGATGGTATAGATTTTGAGCCCTGAATAGGGATAATTCGACCTGCTTCCATGAGAGACATTCTCCCAGTAAAGAATAGTGTGAAAGTATGTCTACTAATGGTGTTATCGCATAACTAATTTTACTACTGCTAGGTATATAAACAACCCTCCCAGGGTAGCCAGCAGCAAATCCCCCCTTTTTAACCTTAAATAACCTTTGTTTCTCACTTATATTCCCCTCTCCTTATCTAGGATATCTCCCTCCTCTACTCCAGCTTTGTATCCCCCTTATGTGACCATTTTTACTGCAATTTCTGTAACTGGCCACTAGGTTGTGCCCTACCTTTGTTACCTGACTTGTATTACTTAACCTTCTCCATAGTGATTTTTCCCTCATTTCGGAGCTCCCAGCCTTTCACCCTCTTATCCGTGTCCCTGTAGCTTCTTACCTCATTCTTTACTCTTCTATTTTTGCCTAAATCTCTCCTGAAACCCTAGTTACTATCCTCCTCTACCCTTCACACTTACCTTCTCATCTTCAAATTTTCCTGACTGTTTTCCTTAAAATTTATCCCCTCTCTGGCTGTACCCACTCCGTTAGCCCTACGGGCTCACTCCACTCCCCTACCCTACCAGCAAATCCCACCCACCCCTACTACTCCAACATCTATACACAACTAGACAAATCCCCTCCCCTAATTATCCAATTATAGTCTATTCTATCCTGACATATCACATACATACACACCAACACCTGTCTGACATTTCATAATTACTTGACAACTATCCTACTCTGAACTTATTCTATCTTAGCTTCATTCCTACTTATTTCTTGCACACTCTAGCTCTCCTCCTAACAATGCCATTTGTACTCAAACCAAAACTAACAAGCACTGCTCTTTTGCTTGCTATATTATCCACTTTATCTACATCCTTTGTACTTACACTATATGAGCACCTTCACCATAGGGAATCCCCTTATCCACTAAAACAAACACTTACCCTAACTCAGCTTAGTTCCCTGAACCATGGTAACATCACCTCTACCTCAACTTACCTCTCAGCACAGTTTCATAGAATAGCTCATATTATCTTCCAACAAGCTAGAAAGTCACAAAATAGTCTTTATAAACTTCTAAAGTTCTTACTTATTCTTAATCAACACCTATTACTCCACGGTGATATTCATCCTAACCCAGGACCAGGCAACAACACCCCTTCCACTGCGTACCATCCCCAAATTACTACTCCCTTTACCTCTATTCAAAATACTAACACCTTACTCATTGGTCACCTGAAGATACAGAGCTTAACCAACAAAATTAGCCAACTCCATGCTCTCCTAGAAATCCATTCCTGTCACCTGAACATACAGAGCATAAATAATAAAATCAGCCAACTCCATGCTCTCCTAGAAATCCATTCCTGTCAGCTGAACATACAGAGCTTAAATAATAAAATGAGCCAACTCCATGCTCTCCTAGAAATCCATTCCTGTCACCTGAAAATACAGACCTTAAATAATAAAATCAGCCAACTACATGCTCTCCCAGAAATCCATTCCGGTCACCTGAACATACAGAGCTTAATCAATAAAATCGGCCAACTCTATGCTCTCCTAGAAATCCATTCCTGTTACCTGAACATAGAGAGCTTAAATAATAAAATCAGCCAACTCCATGCTCTCCTAGAAATCCATTCTGTCACCTGAACATGCAGAGCATAAATAATAACATCAGCCAACTCCATGCTCTCCTAGAAATCCATTCCTGTCACCTGAACATGCAGAGCTTAACCAATAAAATCAGCAATCTCCAACCTCTCCTCGAAATCCATTCCTGTCACCTGAACATACAGGGCTTAAATAATAAAATCAGCCAACTCCATGCAGCCTAGAAATCCATTCCTGTCACCTGGACATACAGAGCAAAAATAATAAAACCAGCCAACTCTATGCTGTCCTAGAAATCCATTCCTGTCACCTGAACATACAGAGCATAAATAATAAAATCAGCCAACTCCATGCTCTCCTAGACATCCATTCCTGTTACCTGAACATGCAGAGCTTAAAAAATAAAATCAGATAACCCCATGCTCTCCTAGAAATCCATCACTGTCACCTGAATATACAGAGATTAAAAATAAAATCAACCAACTCCATGCACTCCTACAAATCCATTCCTTTCACCTGAATATACAGAGCTTAAACAATAAAATCAGCCAACTCCATGCTCTCCTAGAAATCCATTCCTGTCACCTGAACATACAGAGCTTAAACAATAAAATCAGCCAACTCCATGCTCTCCTAGAAATACATTCCTGTCACCTGAACATACAGAGCTTAAATAATAAAATCAGCCAACTCCATGCTCTCCTAGAAATCCATTCCTGTCACCTGAACATACAGAACTTAACCAATAAAATCAGCCAACTCCATGCTCTCCAAGAAATCCATTCCTGTCACTTGAACATATACAGCTTAAATAATAAAATCAGCCAACTCCATGCTCCCTAGAAATCCATTTCTGTCACCTGAACATACACAGCATAAAGAATAAAATCAGCCAACTCCATGCTCTCCTAGAAATTAATTCATGTCACCTGAACATACAGAGCTTAACCATTAAAATCAGCCAATTCCATGCTCTCCTAGCAATCCTTTCATGTCACCTGAACATACAGAGCTTAAATAATAAAATAAGCAAATGCCATGCTCTACTAGAAATCCATTCCTGTCACCTGAACATACAGAGCTTAAATAATAAAATAAGCCAACTCCATGCTCTCCTAGAAATCCATTCCTGTCACCTGAACATACAGAGCTTAAATAATAAAATCAGCCAGCTTCAAGCTCTCCTAGAAATCCATTCCTGTCACCTGAAAATACAGAGCTTAAATAATAAAATCAGCCAACGCCATGCTCTCCTAGAAATCCATTCCTGTCACCTGAATATACAGAGCTTAAATAATAAAATCAGCCAACTCCACGTTCTCCGAGAAATCCATTCCTGTCACATGAACATACAGAGCTTAAATAATAAAATGAGCCAACTCCATGCTCTCCTAGAAATCCATTCCTGTCACCTGAACATACAGAGCTTAAATAATAAAAGGAGCCAACTCCATGCTCTCCTAGAAATCCATTCCTGTCTCCTGAACATACAGAGCTTAAATAATAAAATCAGCCAACTCCATGCCCTCCTAGAAATCTATTCCTGTCACCTGAACAAACAGAGTATAAATAATAAAATCAGCCAACTCCATGCTCTCCTAGAAATCCATTCCTGTCACCTGAACATATAGAGCATAAATAATAACATCAGCCAACTCCATGCTCTCCTAGAAATCCATTCCTGTCACCTGAACATACAGAGCTTAACCAATAAAATCAGCAATCTCCAAGCTCTCCTTGAAATCCATTCCTGTTGCCTGAACATACAGGGCTTAAATAATAAAATCAGCCAACTCCATGCTCCCTAGAAATTCATTCCTGTCACCTGGACATACAGAGCAAAAATAATAAAACAAGCCTCCTTCCTCCATTGAACAAATTATGTAATCATATCCTTTGTCAAGCATGACTTCTCTTGTAACTGTAACAGTGACAACACATCTCTGAATTTTGGTCCAGTAGTCAGGGATCTGGGAACCTATATTAATATCAAACTCTGCATCCTCTACTGTAATTATGTCCTTTCTCACTGCACAGCTTATATCCAGTGTTATAGCATCCAGATAAAGAAGTATAATCATGCCACTGTACTTGGCCAGTCACTGCAAGCAGTTCTCCATTTGATATGTACCTGTACAAACACTTGTAACAGAGCAATCACGCTTTCTCACTAAAATATCAAAGGCCTAAATCACAAAAACTATACAGACTGTCCCAAAGCCGTGTTCCTCTTCTCAATATCATGTATTTCCTCCTGCCCTGTGCTCTTTGCTGCTGTGCATCCCTGGTTACGGAGTTTATTAACTAACCTTTGTGTTCCTGCTTGTCCCAGCTCCAGCCTACCAGAAGACGACCTGCTGGATGGTACAGATTTTGAGCCCTGAATAGGGACAATTCGACCTGCTTCCATGAGAGACATTCTCCCAGTAAAGAATAGTGTGAAAGTATGTCTACTAATGGTGTTATCGTGTAACTAATTTTACTACTGCTAGGTATATAAACAACCCTCCCAGGGTTGCCAGCAGCAAATCCCCCCTTTTTAACCTTAAATAACCTTTGTTTCTCACTTTTATTCCCCTCTCCTTATCTAGGATATCCCCCTCCTCTACTCCAGCTTCGTATCCCCCTTAGGTGACCATTTTTCTCTTACTGAAATTTCTGTAACTGGCCACTAGGTGGTGCCCTACCTTTGTTACCTGACTTGTATTACTTAACCTTCTCCATAGTGATTTTTCCCTCATTTCTGAGCTCCCAGCCTTTCACCCTCTTATCCGTGTCCCTGTAGCTTCTTACCTCATTCTTTACTCTTCTATTTTTGCCTAAATCTCTCCTGAAACCCTCGTTACTATCCTCCTCTACCCTTCACACTTACCTTCTCATCTTCAAACTTTCCTGATTGTTCTCCTTGAAATGTATCCCCTCTCTGGCTCCTTATCCTGCTATAATTACAGCCCTATACAACTCCTACCTCTCACTAGTTTCTTTTTCACTTACCCTGCTACAGTACATCCCTATACTTCTCCTAACCTTTCCTAGTTTCCATTTCACTATTACTTCTCTCCTCCTGATCTCTAGCTTCTTATATTTTCTTTTTGTTTACCTACATTTTTCTTATATACTTTTAACACTAGAGTCTAAGCATTGCAATACTCTTCGCCTACATTCTAGTTCTGCTCATCTGTCTCCCCTGTCCATCCTATTTTCTGCATCCTACGTTTCTCTACTCTTTATCCCTATCTCCTTCCCTCCCTCTATTCAGGCATATACCTGTACATCTCGCGGTGTCTGTCTATACCTGCACTTACTAACAACTCTCCTCCCCCTCTCCCCCATCGCTTACCTTCCCGTACTGCCCCAACTTCCTCTCCAATCTTAGAAATATACCCCCCTTGAAGTGCCTCCATCTTTATTTGCTCCTGCCCTGTCCTCTTTGCTGCTGTGCATCCCTGGTTATGGAATTTATTACCTAACATAAGTAGTAATCTGTTTATTGTGTATGTTGAAAGAACTGCATTTGCTATAAAGGCTACTGACTGCAATCACTAGCGGTGGATGTGGAAAGATTCTGTGTATGCATGATTTTCTTTTCTGTTTGCAAATTGTATTAGCGACTTTAGCCTGGTCCACATGGAACTGTAAAAGAAGCTGTCTATGGCAGTTAAAAACTTAGAGGCTATCTGTAATGTCCTAGCTATCCATTGTTTGAATGCGGAATCTTAGCTATACTGAATAATTATACATTATCCCAGATATTACATTTTTTCTTTTTATATTTTTTATTAGATATTTGTTAAAAGATAGTATCTATCTATGGAATTTGTACTAGTTAATTGATTTTTCTTACAAATGCATTTACTTTCTCTGCTGATAGTGCCTGTACGGAGATAGCATTACACCAGTAGGCTACTCTACAGGTCTTTGCTTCACGTTTTTGCAGTAAACGCTAATGCAGAGTTAACCACACAATGTTCTTGAACTATACAGTTTATGGCACAGTATTTGCTTGTATAAGTTAACTGTCTTAGACTTGGTTCCTACTGAATAACTGCACTCTGATTTTTGTAATTTGATTTTTTGACTATCTAACTGACTTTAATTAGTGCTGAACCTGGGAAATGATTGTCGGCTATTGAATGTGTCCCTCTAAGCTTGTAACTTAACTTTGGTTATATCTCAAATATTGATTATATCTTTCTAACCATCCTAGGCTCATATTGCTAATTTTTAAAGTTAAGTAGGATTTATAGTCCAAATAAGACTGTAGTACTTGATTTTATAAACTACGTCCCAATTTGGGTTCCTTTGTATTTAAACGTTTTAGTTGGGTTCGTAGCTTAGAACGCGTGCTGACTCCACTTCCTATGGAGACTATTTTATTCAAGTTGTGGGGGACTTAGTTACTTGATCTGGCCGCGTCTCATTATTTTTATTTATTTTTTTATTTCTTCTAGTGAAGCCTGCTCTGTCTTTAGGAGCGTACTTTTGGTTTGTTACTCAAATTTTCTTTATGAGACTTTTTTATTTTGTAATACCCTTAGAGCAATCTATCCTAAGTATTTGGATGAACTGTTAATAGGAAAGGTACTACACTTACTGTAAATACCTATCAAGATTATAGTGGCCCTACTCTTTGGGTGTTGGACACTGGCTTAATTACCTCGGACTTTTAGCAAGCAAATGTAAACTGTTGTACTACTTAAATAGGCCTGTAGCAGTATTTTTACTTATCTGCAGAAAAGCTTATGTTTAAATATCACAGAGGTGATTCTTTAACCTATTAATTTAGGAACTTCACTGTTTGTACCCTTATTTTACTCTAATGGCAGTCTCATAATTTTATTTTATTTTCTCTCTCTCCTACATGAACCAGCTTTGTGTTCCTGCTTGTCCCAGCTCCAGCCTACCAGAAGATGACCAGCTGGATGGTACAGATTTTGAGCCCTGAATAGGGACAATTCAACTTGCTTCCATGAGAGACATTCTCCCAGTAAAGAATAGTGTGAAAGTATGTCTACTAATGGTGTTATCGTGTAACTAATTTTACTACTGCTAGGTATATAAACAACCCTCCCAGGGTAGCCAGCAGCAAATCCCCCCTTTTTAACCTTAAATAACCTTTGTTTCTCACTTATATTCCCCTCTCCTTATCTAGGATATCTCCCTCCTCTACTCCAGCTTTGTATCCCCCTTAGGTGACCATTTTTCTCTTACTGCAATTTCTGTAACTGGCCACTAGGTGGTGCCCTACCTTTGTTACCTGACTTGTATTACTTAACCTTTTCCATAGTGATTTTTCCCTCATTTTGGAGCTCCCAGCCTTTCACCCTCTTATCCGTGTCCCTGTAGCTTCTTACCTCATTCTTTACTCTTCTATTTTTGCCTAAATCTCTCCTGAAACCCTATTTACTATCCTCCTCTACCCTTCACACATACCTTCTCATCTTCAAATTTTCCTGACTGTTTTCCTTAAAATTTATCCCCTCTCTGGCTGTACCCACTCCGTCAGCCCTACGGGCTCACTCCACTCCCCTACCCTACCAGCAAATCCCACCCACCCCTACTACTCCAACATCTATACACAACTAGACAAACCCCCTCCCCTAATTATCCAATTATAGTCTATTCTATCCTGACATATCACATACATACACACCAACACCTGTCTGACATTTCATAATTACTTGACAACTATCCTACTCTGAACTTATTCTATCTTAGCTTCATTCCTACTTATTTCTTGCACACTCTAGCTCTCCTCCTAACAATGCCATTTGTACTCAAACCAAAACTAACAAGCACTGCTCTTTTGCTTGCTATATTATCCACTTTATCTACATCCTTTGTACTTACACTGTATGAACACCTTCACCATAGGGAATCCCCTTATCCACTAAAACAAACACTTACCCTGACTCAGCTTAGTTCCCTGAACCATGGTAACATCACCTCTACCTCAACTTACCTCTCAGCACAGTTTAATAGAATAGCTCATATTATCTTCCAACAAGCTAGAAAGTCACAAAATAGTCTTTATAAACTTCTAAAGTTCTTACTTATTCTTAATCAACACCTATTACTCAAAGGTGATATTCATCCTAACCCAGGACCAGGCAACAACACCCCTTCCACCGCGTACCATCCCCAAATTACTACTCCCTTTACCTCTATTCAAAATACTAACACCTTACTCATTGGTCACCTGAACATACAGAGCTTAACCAATAAAATCAGCCAACTCCATGCTCTCCTAGAAATCCATTCCTGTCACCTGAACATACAGAGCTTAAATAATAAAATCAGCCAACTCCATGCTCTCCTAGAAATCCATTCCTGTCACCTGAACATACAGAGCTTAAATAATAAAATCAGCCAACTCCATGCTCTCCTAGAAATCCATTCCTGTCACCTGAACATACAGAGCTTAAATAATAAAATCAGCCAACTCCATGCTCTCCTAGAAATCCATTCCTGTCACCTGAACATACAGAGCTTAACCAATAAAATCAGCCAATTCCATGCTCTCCTAGAAATCCATTCCTGTCACCTGAACATACAGAGCTTAAATAATAAAATCAGCCAACTCCATGCTCTCCTAGAAATCCATTCCTGTCACCTGAACATACAGAGCTTAAATAATAAAATCAGCCAACTCCATGCTCTCCTAGAAATCCATTCCTGTCACCTGAACATACAGAGCTTAACCAATAAAATCAGCAATCTCCATGCTCTCCTAGAAATCCATTCCTGTCACCTGAACATACAGAGCTTAAATAATAAAATGAGCCAACTCCATGCTCCCTAGAAATCCATTCCTGTCACCTGAACATACAGAGCTTAAATAATAAAATCAGCCAACTCCATGCTCTCCTAGAAATCCATTCCTGTCACCTGAACATACAGAGCTTAAATAATAAAATCAGCCAACTCCATGCTCTCCTAGAAATCCATTCCTGTCACCTGAACATACAGAGCTTAAATAATAAAATCAGCCAACTCCATGCTCTCCTAGAAATCCATTCCTGTCACCTGAACATACAGAGCTTAAACAATAAAATCAGCCAACTCCATGCTCTCCTAGAAATCCATTCCTGTCACCTGAACATACAGAGCTTAAACAATAAAATCAGCCAACTCCATGCTCTCCTAGAAATCCATTCCTGTCACCTGAACATACAGAGCTTAAATAATAAAATCAGCCAACTCCATGCTCTCCTAGAAATCCATTCCTGTCACCTGAACATACAGAGCTTAAATAATAAAATCAGCCAACTCCATGCTCTCCTAGAAATCCATTCCTGTCACCTGAACATACAGAGCTTAACCAATAAAATCAGCCAACTCCATGCTCTCCTAGAAATCCATTCCTGTCACCTGAACATACAGAGCTTAAATAATAAAATCAGCCAACTCCATGCTCTCCTAGAAATCCATTCCTGTCACCTGAACATACAGAGCTTAAATAATAAAATCAGCCAACTCCATGCTCTCCTAGAAATCCATTCCTGTCACCTGAACATACAGAGCTTAACCAATAAAATCAGCCAACTCCATGCTCTCCTAGAAATCCATTCCTGTCACCTGAACATACAGAGCTTAAATAATAAAATCAGCCAACTCCATGCTCTCCTAGAAATCCATTCCTGTCACCTGAACATACAGAGCTTAAATAATAAAATCAGCCAACTCCATGCTCTCCTAGAAATCCATTCCTGTCACCTGAACATACAGAGCTTAAATAATAAAATCAGCCAACTCCATGCTCTCCTAGAAATCCATTCCTGTCACCTGAACATACAGAGCTTAAATAATAAAATCAGCCAACTCCATGCTCTCCTAGAAATCCATTCCTGTCACCTGAACATACAGAGCTTAAATAATAAAATCAGCCAACTCCATGCTCTCCTAGAAATCCATTCCTGTCACCTGAACATACAGAGCTTAAATAATAAAATCAGCCAACTCCATGCTCTCCTAGAAATCCATTCCTGTCACCTGAACATACAGAGCTTAAATAATAAAATCAGCCAACTCCATGCTCTCCTAGAAATCCATTCCTGTCACCTGAACATACAGAGCTTAAATAATAAAATAAGCCAACTCCATGCTCTCCTAGAAATCCATTCCTGTCACCTGAACATACAGAGCTTAAATAATAAAATCAGCCAACTCCATGCTCTCCTAGAAATCCATTCCTGTCACCTGAACATACAGAGCTTAAATAATAAAATCAGCCAACTCCATGCTCTCCTAGAAAGCCATTCCTGTCACCTGAACATACAGAGCTTAAATAATAAAATCAGCCAACTCCATGCTCTCCTAGAAATCCATTCCTGTCACCTGAACATACAGAGCTTAAATAATAAAATCAGCCAACCCCATGCTCCCTAGAAATCCATTCTTATCACCTGAACATACAGAGCTTAAACAATAAAATCAGCCAACTCCATGCTCCTAGAAATCCATTCCTATCACCTGAACATACAGAGCAAAAATAATAAAACCAGCCAACTCCATGCTCTCCTAGAAATCCATTCCTGTCACCTGAACATACAGAGCTTAAATAATAAAATCAGCCAACTCCATACTCTCCTAGAAATCCATTCCTGTCACCTGAACATACAGAGCTTAAATAATAAAATCAGCCAACTCCATGCTCTCCTAGAAATCCATTCCTGTCACCTGAACATACAGAGCTTAAATAATAAAATCAGCCAACTCCATGCTCTCCTAGAAATCCACTCCTGTCACCTGAACATACAGAGCTTAAATAATAAAATCAGCCAACTCCATGCTCTACTAGAAATCCATTCCTGTCACCTGAACATACAGAGCTTAAATAATAAAATCAGCCAACTCCATGCTCTCCTAGAAATCCATTCCTGTCACCTGAACATACAGAGCTTAAATAATAAAATCAGCCAACTCCATGCTCTCCTAGAAATCCATTCCTGTCACCTGAACATACAGAGCTTAAATAATAAAATCAGCCAACTCCATGCTCTCCTAGAAATCCATTCCTGTCACCTGAACATACAGAGCTTAAATAATAAAATCAGCCAACTCCATGCTCTCCTAGAAATCCATTCCTGTCACCTGAACATACAGAGCTTAAATAATAAAATCAGCCAACTCCATGCTCTCCTAGAAATCCATTCCTGTCACCTGAACATACAGAGCTTAAATAATAAAATCAGCCAACTCCATGCTCTCCTAGAAATCCATTCCTGTCACCTGAACATACAGAGCTTAAATAATAAAATCAGCCAACTCCATGCTCTCCTAGAAATCCATTCCTGTCACCTGAACATACAGAGCTTAAATAATAAAATCAGCCAACTCCATGCTCTCCTAGAAATCCATTCCTGTCACCTGAACATACAGAGCTTAAATAATAAAATCAGCCAACTCCATGCTCTCCTAGAAATCCATTCCTGTCACCTGAACATACAGAGCTTAACCAATAAAATCAGCCAACTCCATGCTCTCCTAGAAATCCATTCCTGTCACCTGAACATACAGAGCTTAAATAATAAAATCAGCCAACTCCATGCTCTCCTAGAAATCCATTCCTGTCACCTGAACATACAGAGCTTAAATAATAAAATCAGCCAACTCCATGCTCTCCTAGAAATCCATTCCTGTCACCTGAACATACAGAGCTTAAATAATAAAATCAGCCAACTCCATGCTCTCCTAGAAATCCATTCCTGTCACCTGAACATACAGAGCTTAAATAATAAAATCAGCCAACTCCATGCTCTCCTAGAAATCCATTCCTGTCACCTGAACATACAGAGCTTAAACAATAAAATCAGCCAACTCCATGCTCTCCTAGAAATCCATTCCTGTCACCTGAACATACAGAGCTTAAATAATAAAATCAGCCAACTCCATGCTCTCCTAGAAATCCATTCCTGTCACCTGAACATACAGAGCTTAAACAATAAAATCAGCCAACTCCATGCTCTCCTAGAAATCCATTCCTGTCACCTGAACATACAGAGCTTAAATAATAAAATCAGCCAACTCCATGCTCTCCTAGAAATCCATTCCTGTCACCTGAACATACAGAGCTTAAATAATAAAATCAGCCAACTCCATGCTCTCCTAGAAATCCATTCCTGTCACCTGAACATACAGAGCTTAAATAATAAAATCAGCCAACTCCATGCTCTCCTAGAAATCCATTCCTGTCACCTGAACATACAGAGCTTAAATAATAAAATCAGCCAACTCCATGCTCTCCTAGAAATCCATTCCTGTCACCTGAACATACAGAGCTTAACTAATAAAATCAGCCAACTCCATGCTCTCCTAGAAATCCATTCCTGTCACCTGAACATACAGAGCTTAAATAATAAAATCAGCCAACTCCATGCTCTCCTAGAAATCCATTCCTGTCACCTGAACATACAGAGCTTAAATAATAAAATCAGCCAACTCCATGCTCTCCTAGAAATCCATTCCTGTCACCTGAACATACAGAGCTTAAATAATAAAATCAGCCAACTCCATGCTCTCCTAGAAATCCATTCCTGTCACCTGAACATACAGAGCTTAACCAATAAAATCAGCCAACTCCATGCTCTCCTAGAAATCCATTCCTGTCACCTGAACATACAGAGCTTAAATAATAAAATCAGCCAACTCCATGCTCTCCTAGAAATCCATTCCTGTCACCTGAACATACAGAGCTTAAATAATAAAATCAGCCAACTCCATGCTCTCCTAGAAATCCATTCCTGTCACCTGAACATACAGAGCTTAAATAATAAAATCAGCCAACTCCATGCTCTCCTAGAAATCCATTCCTGTCACCTGAACATACAGAGCTTAAATAATAAAATCAGCCAACTCCATGCTCTCCTAGAAATCCATTCCTGTCACCTGAACATACAGAGCTTAAATAATAAAATCAGCCAACTCCATGCCCTCCTAGAAATCCAATCCTGTCACCTGAACATACAGAGCTTAAATAATAAAATCAGCCAACTCCATGCTCTCCTAGAAATCCATTCCTGTCACCTGAACATACAGAGCTTAAATAATAAAATCAGCCAACTCCATGCTCTTCTAGAAATCCATTCCTGTCACCTGAACATACAGAGCTTAAATAATAAAATCAGCCAACTCCATGCTCTCCTAGAAATCCATTCCTGTCACCTGAACATACAGAGCTTAAATAATAAAATCAGCCAACTCCATGCTCTCCTAGAAATCCATTCCTGTCACCTGAACATACAGAGCTTAAATAATAAAATCAGCCAACTCCATGCTCTCCTAGAAATCCATTCCTGTCACCTGAACATACAGAGCTTAAATAATAAAATCAGCCAACTCCATGCTCTCCTAGAAATCCATTCCTGTCACCTGAACATACAGAGCTTAAATAATAAAATCAGCCAACTCCATGCTCTCCTAGAAATCCATTCCTGTCACCTGAACATACAGAGCTTAAATAATAAAATCAGCCAACTCCATGCTCTCCTAGAAATCCATTCCTGTCACCTGAACATACAGAGCTTAAATAATAAAATCAGCCAACTCCATGCTCTCCTAGAAATCCATTCCTGTCACCTGAACATACAGAGCTTAAATAATAAAATCAGCCAACTCCATGCTCTCCTAGAAATCCATTCCTGTCACCTGAACATACAGAGCTTAACCAATAAAATCAGCCAACTCCATGCTCTCCTAGAAATCCATTCCTGTCACCTGAACATACAGAGCTTAAATAATAAAATCAGCCAACTCCATGCTCTCCTAGAAATCCATTCCTGTCACCTGAACATACAGAGCTTAAATAATAAAATCAGCCAACTCCATGCTCTCCTAGAAATCCATTCCTGTCACCTGAACATACAGAGCTTAAACAATAAAATCAGCCAACTCCATGCTCTCCTAGAAATCCATTCCTGTCACCTGAACATACAGAGCTTAAATAATAAAATCAGCCAACTCCATGCTCTCCTAGAACTCCATTCCTGTCACCTGAACATACAGAGCTTAAATAATAAAATCAGCCAACTCCATGCTCTCCTAGAAATCCATTCCTGTCACCTGAACATACAGAGCTTAAATAATAAAATCAGCCAACTCCATGCTCTCCTAGAAATCCATTCCTGTCACCTGAACATACAGAGCTTAAATAATAAAATCAGCCAACTCCATGCTCTCCTAGAAATCCATTCCTGTCACCTGAACATACAGAGCTTAAATAATAAAATCAGCCAACTCCATGCTCTCCTAGAAATCCATTCCTGTCACCTGAACATACAGAGCTTAAATAATAAAATCAGCCAACTCCATGCTCTCCTAGAAATCCATTCCTGTCACCTGAACATACAGAGCTTAAATAATAAAATCAGCCAACTCCATGCTCTCCTAGAAATCCATTCCTGTCACCTGAACATACAGAGCTTAAATAATAAAATCAGCCAACTCCATGCTCTCCTAGAAATCCATTCCTGTCACCTGAACATACAGAGCTTAAATAATAAAATCAGCCAACTCCATGCTCTCCTAGAAATCCATTCCTGTCACCTGAACATACAGAGCTTAAATAATAAAATCAGCCAACTCCATGCTCTCCTAGAAATCCATTCCTGTCACCTGAACATACAGAGCTTAAATAATAAAATCAGCCAACTCCATGCTCTCCTAGAAATCCATTCCTGTCACCTGAACATACAGAGCTTAAACAATAAAATCAGCCAACTCCATGCTCTCCTAGAAATCCATTCCTGTCACCTGAACATACAGAGCTTAAATAATAAAATCAGCCAACTCCATGCTCTCCTAGAAATCCATTCCTGTCACCTGAACATACAGAGCTTAAATAATAAAATCAGCCAACTCCATGCTCTCCTAGAAATCCATTCCTGTCACCTGAACATACAGAGCTTAAATAATAAAATCAGCCAACTCCATGCTCTCCTAGAAATCCATTCCTGTCACCTGAACATACAGAGCTTAAATAATAAAATCAGCCAACTCCATGCTCTCCTAGAAATCCATTCCTGTCACCTGAACATACAGAGCTTAAATAATAAAATCAGCCAACTCCATGCTCTCCTAGAAATCCATTCCTGTCACCTGAACATACAGAGCTTAACCAATAAAATCAGCCAATTCCATGCTCTCCTAGAAATCCATTCCTGTCACCTGAACATACAGAGCTTAAATAATAAAATCAGCCAACTCCATGCTCTCCTAGAAATCCATTCCTGTCACCTGAACATACAGAGCTTAAATAATAAAATCAGCCAACTCCATGCTCCCTAGAAATCCATTCCTGTCACCTGAACATACAGAGCTTAAATAATAAAATCAGCCAACTCCATGCTCTCCTAGAAATCCATTCCTGTCACCTGAACATACAGAGCTTAAATAATAAAATCAGCCAACTCCATGCTCTCCTAGAAATCCATTCCTGTCACCTGAACATACAGTGCTTAAATAATAAAATCAGCCAACTCCATGCTCTCCTAGAAATCCATTCCTGTCACCTGAACATACAGAGCTTAAATAATAAAATCAGCCAACTCCATGCTCTCCTAGAAATCCATTCCTGTCACCTGAACATACAGAGCTTAAATAATAAAATCAGCCAACTCCATGCTCTCCTAGAAATCCATTCCTGTCACCTGAACATACAGAGCTTAAATAATAAAATCAGCCAACTCCATGCTCTCCTAGAAATCCATTCCTGTCACCTGAACATACAGAGCTTAAATAATAAAATCAGCCAACTCCATGCTCTCCTAGAAATCCATTCCTGTCACCTGAACATACAGAGCTTAAACAATAAAATCAGCCAACTCCATGCTCTCCTAGAAATCCATTCCTGTCACCTGAACATACAGAGCTTAAATAATAAAATCAGCCAACTCCATGCTCTCCTAGAAATCCATTCCTGTCACCTGAACATACAGAGCTTAAATAATAAAATCAGCCAACTCCATGCTCTCCTAGAAATCCATTCCTGTCACCTGAACATACAGAGCTTAAATAATAAAATCAGCCAACTCCATGCTCTCCTAGAAATCCATTCCTGTCACCTGAACATACAGAGCTTAAATAATAAAATCAGCCAACTCCATGCTCTCCTAGAAATCCATTCCTGTCACCTGAACATACAGAGCTTAAATAATAAAATCAGCCAACTCCATGCTCTCCTAGAAATCCATTCCTGTCACCTGAACATACAGAGCTTAAATAATAAAATCAGCCAACTCCATGCTCTCCTAGAAATCCATTCCTGTCACCTGAACATACAGAGCTTAAATAATAAAATCAGCCAACTCCATGCTCTCCTAGAAATCCATTCCTGTCACCTGAACATACAGAGCTTAAATAATAAAATCAGCCAACTCCATGCTCCCTAGAAATCCATTCCTGTCACCTGAACATACAGAGCATAAATAATAAAATCAGCCAACTCCATGCTCTCCTAGAAATCCATTCCTGTCACCTGAACATACAGAGCTTAAATAATAAAATCAGCCAACTCCATGCTCTCCTAGCAATCCATTCCTGTCACCTGAACATACAGAGCTTAAATAATAAAATCAGCCAACGCCATGCTCTACTAGAAATCCATTCCTGTCACCTGAACATACAGAGCTTAAATAATAAAATCAGCCAACTCCATGCTCTCCTAGAAATCCATTCCTGTCACCTGAACATACAGAGCTTAAATAATAAAATCAGCCAACTCCATGCTCTCCTAGAAATCCATTCCTGTCACCTGAACATACAGAGCTTAAATAATAAAATCAGCCAACTCCATGCTCTCCGAGAAATCAATTCCTGTCATCTGAACATACAGAGCTTAAATAATAAAATCAGCCAACTCCATGCTCTCCTAGAAATCCACTCCTGTCACCTGAACATACAGAGCTTAAATAATAAAATCAGCCGACTCCATGCTCTCCGAGAACCATCTGTCACCCGAACATACAGAACTTAACTAAAAAATCAGCCAATCCATCT